>NC_056007.1:86484805-86799461 GCF_018446385.1 Zingiber officinale
AGAATTAATCTAAGGAATGAAATAGCAAAACATTAAATGAACCTAACCTAGTAAATGAAAGAAGATGCAAATAAGAAAACCTAGTCTAACTTAAACTATGATTACAAGAAAATTAAAGACAACATAAAGTAAGCATTGAATGAAATCTAGAGCATTAAAGAAAACTAATCTACCCTAGCCTAATTGCATTCAAACGAAGAACAAAACTTATAGCAATTGCAAAAGACAAGACAAGCAAACATTAAGTGAAATAAAGTGCACGAATTTAAATCTACTGTTGGAAGAAACATTTTGTCGAACACTTCACGAGCATGAATCAAAATAGCATGAGTACGTGCACTAAAACATGGGAGAACAATTTAGTACAAGCATCAAATAATCAACCATACAAATCAACATATCAATACGAATTCAGTGAAGAAACTGCAACAAACAAAAGCTGTTCAAATCTGATGAGGAATGAAGAGCTGCTGTGGATGAAGAAGCTTCACTCAAAACTCCTGAACGAACCGATGAACATCAACCAAATTACCGGCTGTGCTTGCTTCAACAACGAGGATGATGACCGTAGCTTCCACCGAAGAACCCCCTCAATGGAAGATGAACGGAAGTAATGGAGGTGCTGTGAATTCGGATGAACCGCCGCTGCTTCTCTGCCTCTGCCGCCTGAACCCCAGTAGGAAGAACTGCAGGAAGAACACCGGAAGGTAAAGGATCTTGCCGGAGAACCCCTCCGGCAAGGTGAATGCACGTTGCCGTTGCGGTCGAAGCTTGCTGCCGTCGTCTGTTTGGATCTAGGAGAAGGAGTTGTGGCTGTGGATGGCCGGCCGACGGCAGCAAAGGTAAGAGAAGAGAAGCCGCCGGCCGGAGGAAGAAGAAGGGAAGCCGCTGTGCCCTAGCCGCGCAAGAAGGGATCGCGAACAGATTCGGGATCTCTCGGCAGTGTGCCGTGCGGGTGAGGAAGAGGAATTTCTTAACGGGTTCGGGTTCGGATTTTGGATCTTACATTTAAGGTTAAAGGAAAAATCCGGATCCAATATAAGAGTAAGAATTAAAATTAGGCTTTTATAATTGGGCTTGAGGAGTGGATTTGAAGAGTAGGCTTTTGCGATTGGGCTTGAAGAGTGGAGCTCTATTTCTTTCTTGATCCAAATTGGAATAAAATGAGTCAAGCACTTCTAATTAGCTCATGCTCAACCTTAACATTGGGTCCAATTAATTTGACTTCACTCATGTCTATGGCTCCTCTTTAATTCCCTACAAAAATCATGAAATAATAGCAAAATTAGGGAAAGAGTATAAAAAGCTCATAAATATATCCTAACTCATGAATCATAATATTAAGCAAAATTTAAGTAGATGAGAGGATAAAAATGCTAAGTATGAGAGCTAAAATATTATATAAAAATGCTAATTATCAACGACCCACTCGCCCGATCAGACTGAGGAGTATCTGATCCAACATCATCACAGCTCGGTCGCGCATCGAGCTTCCGACGCTCAGAAAACCAAATTATTAGTAAAGCATACGTCGAGCGGCTAGGCCGCTCAGACTTACATCAGGCCTCGGAACCAGTGGAGTGAAGACACGACCGAGCGGACGACATGCAGGCACGGCTGCCCGCTCGGCATAACAGCGGAGCCGAGACAGTGGAAGGTTGGCCAAGCGGCCATCCCGCTCAGCCCCGGGGACGATTGCGCCAGGAAGACGACCGCTGGACAAGAGACTCTCCAGCTCAGCCCCAGGAGACATAGTCGTCCCGTAGAGGGTCATTGCCACGCTGGAGGTCAAAGTCAGGGTGATTAACGATCTCAGGTCATCGTCCGATCAGACAACCCACTCACCCGATCAGACTGAGGAGTATCTGATCCAACATCATCTTAGCTCGACCGCGCACCGAGCTTCCGACGCTCAGAAAACCAAATTATTGGTAAAGCATACGCCAAGTGGATAGCCCGCTCGAACTTACATCAGGCCTCAGAACCAGTGGAGTGAAGACACGACTGAGCGGACGACATGCAGGCACGGCTGCCCACTCGGCATAACAGCGGAGCCGAGACAGTGGAAGGTTGGATGAGCGGTCATCCCGCTCGGCCCTAGGGATGATAGCACCAGGAAGACGACGACTGGCCAAGAGACTCTCCAGCTCAGCCCCAGGAGAGATAGCCATCCGGATGGGCGAGGATCGGCTGAGCGACTCTTCCGCTTGGCCTAGTAACAGACAAAAGGAACAGATGGTGATATCCTTCTGGGAACCAGTGCCACCGACAGGCAGCGTGGTTGACGACATGATCAGGCAGAAGATCGTACGACGGAAGCTTCCACTGTCTTATCAGAGATATGCTCGAGTCATTAAGATATGGTGTTGGGGACACTTTATTGACACGTCTTTTTAGGGTAAGCTTTGAGAAGCGTACACACCTCGAGAAGCATGCACGCGTGCCCCCGAAGGCCTATGTTGGACCCCCGTGGTAGTTTTGATGTGATCAACCAAGTTGGTTAGGTCCTGCTGTGTTTGATCCCTGTGTCTGAGTGTGCAGGAGCTTAGGAGCACAGGAAGTCGAGCGGAAAATGCAGCTAGCGAGAAGGACGGCACGGGAAGGGAGCTGACGGGCTCGGTGCGTCCGAAAGACGACAGAGCTGCGGAAGAGTACTCCGGTGGGCGTGAAGAGCGTGCGGCGTTCGAGGGACGTTAAGCCGGGACGGAAGGCTGCTCGAGGAGAAGGCCGGGAATTGAGTTCGGGTGAGCCCTATTCCAATTGGCCGCAATCACCCAAAAGAACGGAGGGTCCGAAGTTGAAGAAACCAAGCTGGAAATTAGGCTGCCAGCTTGGAGGCGCCTCCAGCAGGCATGGAGGCGCCTCCAGCTTGAAGGCGCCTTCAACCCTGTTGAAGGTGCCTTCAACATGTCAGTTTTGACCGTTTCCGCTGCGGATAAAGTTTTATCCGCTGACCGAGCTGGAGGCGCCTTGAACCTTGTTCGAGGCGCCTTGGATCCTCGGGATAGACTTTCCAGGAGCTATAAAAAGGCCCCTGGAGCTAGGAATTGAATAACAACTCAAGCAATCAATCTGTAAGCAATTCCTAAGCAACTAGTGAGCTTCAAAAGTGTAAAAGGCTTCTCCGCCTTCAGAGAAGGAGATTTTTCTTACTGCGCTTTTTTCTACTGTCCTAGATTAACAACCTCCTTGGTTGTAACCAGGTTAAATCCCTGAGTATTTTTCTGTTCATGTTTCTTTTTCTGTTTCATTAATCTAGTTGCTATTATTTTATTGCTGATTTAATTTCTGAGTTGAAATCCGAGGAGGGTAGTTTTTATTTTTATTTTCAGCAATTCACCCCCCTCTTGCCGGCTTCCACTGCACCTACAATTGGTATCAGAGCCTGATCGCCTCAGAAGGACTAATCGCCAACTGAAGCACTACAATCAAGACGATGGCCGGAGTGAACATCCATCCCCCGAAGTTCGATGGAGACTTCGCTACATGGAAGCGCAAAATGGAGGTATTTTTTAAAACCGAATTTAACATTCTTTTAATAATGAAATATGGCTATGCAGTTCCGAAAGATAAGGAGGAAAATACCTGGACGAAAAAGGAGCAAGCAGATTTCGTCGCAAACGGAAAGGCTGAGTTCCACCTACTCAGCGTTCTACCACCACAGGAGGTAAACCGGATCGGAAGCTATGACTCCGCGAAAGATCTCTGGGAAAAATTCCTGGAGCTTCATGAAGGTACTTCCGAAGCGAAACTAGCGAAGCGCGACATCCTCCAGAACCAGTTAACGAACCTCCGGATGAAGCAAGGCAAGAAGGTAGCGCAACTCCAAGCGAGAATCAAGGAGCTGATAACGCAACTAACGAACCTTGGAGAAGAGGTAACCAACCGGGATTCGATCCGATACGTGCTCAATGCCTTCTCGAGAACTCCGGAGTGGGCTTCCTTAGTAGATGCGTATTACATCTCTAAGGACCTCGAGGTAAGTACTTTAGAGCAATTATTTTCCACTTTCGAACTTCACGAGTCTCGAATTTCAGAACCCAACGAAGCAGAGAAGACCAGTCAGACCATATCTCTAAAGGCAAAAGTAAACAGTTCTGACTCCGAAGCCTCTGTCGACGAATCCGAAGCGGCACTACTGGTAAGACGCTTCAATAAGTTTTTCAGTACTAATAAATTTAAATCGCAGAGGCATCATCGAAAGAAGAGGAAGGTTCGCTGCTACAACTACAACAAAGAGGGGCACATCAAAGATGACTGCCCAAAGCTAAAGAGAAAGGAGAAAGACAGGGAAAAGTCAAAATACAAGAAACTAGAACCCTCCAAACACAAGAATCTAAAGGCCACGTGGGATGATTCGTCATCCTCCGAATAAGAAGTCGAAGAATTTTCGGGACTAGCACTAATGGCAAACCATCAGCTAGAAGAAACGTCCAGCTCAGAGATGAGCATCGACGAAGGGGGAGGAACGTCAGAAGAAAGCAGCAGTGAAGGGGAGCGTCACCAGATCAGGTAAGTAAGGTACGCAATCTAACCCCGAATCAATCTTTTAGATTTATTAAATCTCTTTCTAGAGAATTAGATAAATTAGAAAAAGAAAATGAAAATTTGAAATCAGAAAATGAAAATTTAAAATTTAAAATTGAAAAATTAAAAACTGATGCATGCTTAAAGATAAATGTTTTTTCAAAATCAAAACTTAAAATTTATGGAAAATTAAATTGGTATATAAAGAAGCATCAGGGTCAACTTAGGAAAATTCCCAAGAATTATATACCCCATAAGTTTTTGACTAATCCTGTTGGAAGGAACCTTTATTGGGTTCCAACATCTGTGCTAAATTAATTTTTAGTTAAAAGCTTACAGTGACAAAATTAAACATTGAAATTCTTTATGGAAGCTTTGTCTAAGGAAGTGGTTGTTGCTCCAATAACCAAGAAGGTCTAGTGCCTCGCCACGACTTGGAAGCTAAAATATTGAAAGAAAATGTTTAATTAACTTTCTGAAAAAGCATTAAACAAGAATTACATAATGCTTTGAAAGGTTATTAAATATTTGTTAAAATTTCCTTAGAAATTGTTTTGAAAAATTCCAACTTAATTTTTTTTAAATTTTTTTTTTGGAAAATTTTATTTGACTTAGACTGTTTTTTTTTTTATTTACTTAGGATTTTTTTTTAAACTTCATTTTTACTTGGAATTTTTTTTTAAAAAACTTCAATCCTACTTAAAATTTTTTTTACTTAAGCCCCCATTTTTGCTGTGATCAAAGGGGGAGAGTAAGGTACAAGTTTAGGGGGAGTAAGGAGAATTAGGAAAATAAAAATTTTTACCTTTTTTTTTTGTTTTTTTTTTGTTGATGTGTTGCAATTTTATTTATTGTAAAATTATGCTTAAATATGTTAGTTTAGTAATTTTTCTTTAAAATTACTATTTATGTCTATTTGTTACCCTAACTTGAACTTGGGTTGACGCACATCAAAAAGGGGGAGATTGTTGGACCCCGTGGTAGTTTTGATGTGATCAACCAAGTTGGTTAGGTCCTGCTGTGTTTGATCCCTGTGTCTGAGTGTGCAGGAGCTTAGGAGCACAGGAAGTCGAGCGGAAGACGCAGCTAGCGAGAAGAACGGCACGGGAAGGGAGCCGACGGGCTCGGTGTGTCCGAAAGACGAGAGAGCTGCGGAAGAGTACTCCCGGTGGGCGTGAAGAGCGTGCGCGGCGTTCGAGGGACGTTAAGCCGGGACGGAAGGCTGCTGGAGGAGAAGGTCGGGAATTGGGTTCGGGTGAGCCCTATTCCGGTTGGCCGCAATCACCCCAAAGAACGGAGCGTCCGAAACTGAATAAACCAAGCTGGAAATTGGGCTGCCAGCTTGGAGGCGCCTCCAGCAGGCTTGGAGGCGCCTTCAACCCTGTTGAAGGCGCCTTCAACAGGTCAGTTTTGACCGTTTGCGCTGCGGATAAAGTTTTATCCGCTGACCGAGCTGGAGGCGCCTTGAACCTTGTTAGAGGCGCCTTGGACTCTCGGGATAGACTTCCAGGAGCTATAAAAAGGTCCCTGGAGCTAGGAATTGAATAACAACTCAAACAATCAATCTTTAAGCAATTCCTAAGCAACTAGTGAGCTTCAAAAGTGTAAAAGGCTTCTCCGCCTTCAGAGAAGGAGATTTTTCTTACTGCACTCTTTTCTACTGTCCTGGATTAAAAACCTCCTTGGTTGTAACCAGGTTAAATCCCTGAGTCTTTTTCTATTCATGTTTCTTTTTCTGTTTCATTAATCTAGTTGCTATTATTTTATTGCTGATTTAATTTCTGAGTTGAAATCCGAGGAGGGTGGTTTTTATTTTTGTTTTCAGCAATTTCACCCCCCTCTTGTCGGCTTCCGCTGCACCTACACCCTATATAAAGGGCCTCAAGCTTCGACTGAGGTAAGTAAGTTCTACTGTAGCTACTGTTACGCTGCCTCTCTTGCTCCGCTCCTTTGCTTAGCTTTCCTACCGCCGATGATCTGACTTGAGCGTCAGAGGGCCAACGCCGAGGAACCCCTCCCTGGCTCAACACTGACG
This sequence comes from Zingiber officinale, assembly GCF_018446385.1. NCBI lineage: Eukaryota > Viridiplantae > Streptophyta > Magnoliopsida > Zingiberales > Zingiberaceae > Zingiber > Zingiber officinale. Next base: position 86,491,368 of record NC_056007.1, read on the forward strand.
TTTTGTGGTTGTAGGCTCGACTAGTTGGAGGTCCAAGCATAGTCAACAGGAGTGCCACGTCTCCAGGGTCCGTCGCCTCGACTTTCAGACAAGATTAAATTTGGCTCCGTCTGTGTAAACGCACCTCCATCCGAGCCGAGAGATGGAAGAAGCTAGACAACTTCACATCGTGACGCTCACCTAAGAGGAGCTCGACGCGCTTAAACAGGCACGTGTGGCAAAGATAGTCGAGCAGCAAAAGGCACTAGCCGATTGACTGGCGCAACAAGCAACATCGGCATCAGGAGGTCGAGCGGCCCATGAAGACCGGCCGAAACAACTCTCCATCTGGGGCCAACATAGAGGGTCGACCAGCACGCAAGGAGAGGCACCGCCTGCCCTGATACCTTTCCACCGTGCTTTATTCCAAATGCCCTCCGAGATCGCGCAGGCGAATCAAGAGAGAGGGTCTTCATCAGACGAAGCTCCCATTCGGGATGCGCAGAAGGGCAAGGCGCCCCGATGCAACGCCTCGCCCGAGCGGATAAACAGGCAGTTCTCCGAGGAAATCCTACAAGATTCTCTGCCGTGGCACTACGCTCCCTTGGCAATAGGAGAGTACAATGGGTTGGCTAACCCGAACGACCACCTTGGTAAGTTCGACAACCCTACTACTCTTCATCAGTATACAAATGGAGTAAACTGCCAAGTCTTCCTCACCACGCTCTCCATCTCGGCACAACGATGGTTCAGTAGACTGTCGGACGAGTCCATCTAGAGCTTCAAGGACTTCCGAACTGCCTTCCTGCACCATTTTACAAGCAGCAGACGCTACCAGAAGACGAGCATCAGTTTGTTTTCAATGAAGCAAGGGCCGAGAGAATCCCTCCGAGCGTACATTCAGCGCTTCAACCAGGTAGCCATGGATATCTCTTCGGTTTCATTTGAGACCATGATGAATGCCTTCACCCAGGGGCTCATTGAAGGAGACTTCTTCCAGCCGCTCATCAGAAAGCCGCTCCGGGATTATGACCACATGCTCAAGAAAGCTACCGAGTACATAAATGTGGAAGAGGCCCAAGGAGCAAAAAGGAAGGAGGCACCAACCGAACCCTCGGTGCCGAGCAAGCGCAGACTACCGAGCAGCCACCAACCGCTAAGGGGGCCCAGAGTCGAAGTATTACGACCGCACCATGAGACAAAGGCGCATGCCGTGCAGCATGTGGCCTCCAGTCGGCCAAAGGCGTCAAAGGGCAAGGTATGGACGCCCATATTTTGTTCCTTCCACTAGTCGACATTCCACAACACCTGAGACTGTCGCAGGCTGACGCCAGTCACCCGACCAACACCTAGGGGTTATCATCGTCGATCGGCCTCACCCGACCGGCGACAGGGGTATCAAACTGCTGGGCGACGAGAGGATACCAGGTGATCACCCGAGCAACAGCACCATCATCAGCAGAGGAGCGATGACCATCTCCGAGCTTCGTACAAGCGACACAGGCCATCCGCTCAGGAAGAAGAAAATAGGAGTAATGCCGCTTGAGGAGAAATTAGCATCATCACCGGCGAACCAACCAGCGGTGACTCCAACCCAACCAAAAAGTCGTACGCTCGGCAGTTGGAGATTCACGCAGTCGGCTCTAGCCAAGAGAGGGCGAGCGGGCCCGAAATCAGCTTCGGACCTCAAGACGTCGAGGGAGTGGACACCCCTCATGATGACGCCCTCGTAATCCGAGCGGTAATCGTAAATTACACTATTCACCAAATCTTCTTTGACACAGGCAGTTCGGTGAATATAATTTTCAAGAAGGTGTTCGATCAGCTCCAAATCGACTGAGGCGAGCTACTACCAATGACGACCCCACTGTATGGGTTCACGGGCAACGAGGTTCTGCCGATCGGCCAAATCAAGTTGGTCATCTCGTTGGGAGAGGAGCCGCTCAGGAGGACCCGGGCCACAAACTTCATTGTAGTGGATGTCCCCTCTGCATACAATGTCATCCTGGGCCGACCGGCCCTCAATAAGTTCCGAGCAGTAGTCTCAACCTACTGCTAGAAGATCAAGTTCCCGGTAGAAGACCAGGTCGGAGAAGTCAAAGGGGACCAGCTGGCCGCTCGGTGCTGCTATGCCAAGATGGTCAAAATAGAGGCTAAGTCTGCTCGGAAAACACTCCGTCTAGGGGTAAGCATCATAACTGAAAAGCCTCCTACTCTGATCTATGAGGAAAAGGAAGAGGTGTAGATCCATCCTGACCGAGCGAAAGCAACAACCTTTATAGCGTCTGACCTGAAAGCGGAACAGAAGGCAGAACTGATCAAATGCCTCTAGTAGAATCACGACGTATTCATGTGGTTGACGCACGAGCTGCCCAGCATCTCCACGAGCGTCGTGCAGCATGGCCTGCACATCCGACCGGATGCTCTACCGGTGAAGCAGAGAAAGAGGGACTTCAACACCGAGCAAAACCTGATCATCCGAGTGGAGATAGAAAAGTTGTTGGAGGCCGACCACATTCAGGAGGTTTAATTCCAAAGCTGGCTCTCAAATGTGGTGCTGGTCTCCAAACTTGGCAACAAGTGGCGGGTCTGCATCGACTTTCGTGACCTCAACAAAGCATGCTCAAAAGACTTCTACCCACTACCTCGAATCGATCAGATGGTAGACTCCACTGTCGGGCGCAAGCTGATATGTATACTGGACGCGTATCAAAGGTACCACCAAGTGTCGCTCGCCAAGGAAGATCAAGAAAAGGTTAGCTTCATCACGGCTGGCGGTACATACTACTATAATGTCATGTCGTTCGGACTAAAGAACTCCAGAGCGACTTATCAGAGATTAATGAATAAGGTGTTTCGACGGCAGATCGACTATAACATGGAGGTATACATCGACTATATACTAATTAAATCCCCCCCAACTGCTGACCTGTGTGCAGATATCAAGGAGACTTGCCAGACACTTAGGACGTATGAGATCAAGTTGAATCCAAATAAGTGTCTATTCGGCATGAAAAGAAGACGATTTCTGGGCTATATTATCATCGAGCTGGGCATCGAGGCCAACCCCAGCAAAGTGAAGGCACTACAGGACAAGCCGCCTTCTCAAAATCTGAAGGAAGTACAGCGTCTCACCGGTCGGATAACTGCACTGTCTCGGTTCATCTCCAAGTCATTCGACCGGAGCTTTCCGTTCTTCTAGATATTGCACCGAGCCACCAAATTTCAATGGGATGAGGAGTGCGACCGGACATTCAAATAACTGAAGGAGTACCTCAATTCCTTACCTGTATTGGCTAAGCCAACTATCGGCAAGCCACTCAAAATTTATTTATCCTCGACCGAGGATGTAATCGACTCGACACTAGTTAGGCCGAACAGCGAGGAACAACCGGTGTACTTCCTGAGTCATATATTGAAAGACGCTGAATCTCGCTACACCGGTCTTGAGAAGTTGGCTTATGTGTTGGTACTCGCCACTCGGAGGCTTCGCCCGTACTTCCTCGACCACTCCATCATCATGATGACCAACAGTCCCTTGGGGAGGGTACTGCTAAATCCAGAATCGTCCGGACGGCTAATTAAATGGACAACCGAGTTCAGCGAGTTCGACAACCAATACTAGCCCCGAATGACCATCAAGGCGTAGTATTTGGTGGATTTCGTCATTGTGGTACACAATCCTGAGACTGAAGCCATTTGGAAAATATATGTGGATGATTAGTCTACTCGGCAGGGGAGTGGCGTAGGTATATTGCTCATCTCCCCCTAGGAAGAGCGGATGCAGCTGTCCGTTCGACTGGACTATAGGGCACAATGAAGCCAAGTACGAGGCGCTGATAGCTAGCCTGCAAGTCACTCTGCACGTTGGAGCCATTAAAGTCTTCATCTATTCGGACTCATAATTAGTCGTCCAGCAGCTGACCAGGACGTTCGAGATAAGTAACGCTCATCTCAGACTCTATGCCGAAGCCTTTGAAAAGCTGAAAGCCAATTTCCGAGAAGTTATCGTACAGAAGATCCCCCGGTCGGAGAACTAGGCTGTAGACGAGTTGGCTAACCTGGCCAGCTCGTTATCGTCGATCGTCATTGCACAGCTGATCGAGTAGATATCCCTAGTAGCCCACATCGACAAGATGAAAGGACTCACCTTCCTGAACGATTGGAGAACAGCTCTGATAGAATTCTTACGGTTGGGAGCTACGCCAGCCGATCAGGAGGAGACTCACTTATTGACGAAAATGGCTGGTCGATTCACCCTCATAGGAGATCATCTCTACAAGAAGGTCTTCTCCCGTCCTCTAATTAAATGCATCAGATCAGAGGACGCTGACTGCATACTACGAGAGGTACATCAAGGATCCAGCGGAGGACACCCGAGCAGCTGATCGTTAGCAAGGAAGATTTTGTTGGCCGGATACTTCTAGCCAACCCTTTAGGAGGATGCTGCTCGGACGGTGGCTACTTGCTTGTCCTACCATTAATATTGCAGCCTTTCGCACCGACCGACCTAGGAAATGAAGGCGTTCGCAGTTTTTTGCCCGTTCGACTACTGGGGCATGGACATTGTGGGGCCCTTCCCGATGGCGATAGGTTAGCGAAGGTTCCTGCTCGTTGCTGTGGATTACTTCTCAAAGTGGGTAGAAGCCGAGCCGCTAGCCAGAATTACCGAGCAGATGGCCATGAAGTTCATCTGGCAGCACATCGTCTGCCGGTTCGGCATCCCGCGCCGGCTCGTCTCGGACAACGGAAGATAGTTCGCTGGTCAGAGACTTAGGAAATGGTGCGAAGGGTACGACATCCAACAATCTTTCACCTCTGTAACATATCCTCAGAGCAACGGTCAGGCCGAAGTCGCCAATAGGGAGATTCTGCGAATCTTACGCGCTTGGCTCGACCATGTCGGAGGGAGCTAGGCAGATGAACTCTCCAGTGTGTTGTGAGCAATCCACACAACTCCCAAGGAGGGGACGGGAGCAACTCCTTTTCACCTAGTGTACGGCGACGAAGCGGTCATACCCGTCGAGGTTGGCGTTGAATCCGATCGGATACAACACTACAGCGAGGATAACGCTGAGCGCAGGCTTTTGAAGTTGGACTTAGTGAATGAAACATACGCTAAAGTTGTCGTTCGGCTGATGACGTATCAACAACGAATGGGACAAAGCTATAACCAGAGGGTGATCCCAAGGTCGTCGATCGGTGACGTTAAACCCGGGTCTTCACCAAATCATCGAACGGCGACGTTAAACCCTAGTTTCCACCGACAGTCAAGCGGCGACCTTAACCTCACGTTTTCACCAAATTGTCGAGTGACGACGTTAAACCCTAGTCTCCACCAATGGTCGAACGACGACCTTAAATCCAAGTCTTCACCAAATCGTCGAGCGGCGACATTAAACCTTAGTCTCCACCGACGGTCGAGCGGCAACTTTAAACCCATGTCTTCACCAAATCGTCGAGCGATGGCGTTAAACTCTAGTCTCCATCGACGGTCGAGTGACGACCTTAAACCCGGGTCTTCACCAAATCGTCGAGTGGTGACGTTAAGCCCTAGTCTCCACCGACGGTCGAGCGACGATCTTAAACTCACATCTTCACCAAATCGTCGAGCGGCGACGTTAAACCCCAGTCTCCACCGACGATTGAGTGGCGACTTTAAATCCACGTCTTCATTAAATCGTCGAGCGACGACGTTAAACCCTAGTCTCCACCAACGGTCGAGCGACGACCTTAAACCCTCGACTTCTTCAAATCATCGAGCGGCAACGTTAAACCCCAGTCTCCATTGACGGTCGAGCGGTGACCTTAAATCCACGACTTCTTTAAATCGTCGAGCGGCGATGTTAAACACGAGTCTTCATCGACGGACGAGCAGCTCAAGAGGTATAAACCTTAAAACATGAACCGTCACAGAAGTCGTCCGTTCGGGACTGTGTGGCTGACGTTTACCGCCGATCGGGAGGGTCAGGCAATCGTACGAGAGAAAAAAAATACAAAATGAGAATTAAGCCAAGCGGTGAATATTCATTGAACAAAGAAGGAACCACCGAACGGTGAGCATATAGTCATACTTCAAAAACTTTCTTACAAACTCTCCGCCTCACTCAAGATAATCGAAGACGTCATCAGACATCGAGTCGTTGAACAAGATGCGATTGATAATGCCATCATTCAGGGCTTCGGGGAGGTGACCGTTCGAGTTAAGCTGGCCGAATGTCTCGTCGATAGCTAGATCGAAGATCCGGACGATCCGATGTACGACTTTGTCAGTAAATTTGTCCGAGCGGAGGTATTCCTGTTTCACCACCTCAAATCTACTCGGCTCGACCTCCTGGTAGGTCCTCAGCGCATCGCGGGAGGCCTCCAGAGCGTCTTCAAGGGTCTTCAATTGCCCCCGAAGAGCAGCCTCCCTAGCCGAGCGGTTGTCCCGTTCAGCGACCAGTAAATCTTCCGCCTCCTTAAGCTTCTGGACAAGGGAACGAGCCTCCTGGTTTTTCAGCTCCGGGTCGGCGATGGCTCGGTTTTTCCTTGTTGTGGCCAGCTCGATCTTCTTATCATAAGTGTTCACCTATGCCTCGAGCCGACCTAACATGATAGCTTGATCGGCGGACTTCTTCTGCTCGGCCTCCAAGAGCTTGTTGGCCTTCTCCATATCGGCTTGCAACTCAGCGACTGATGGCCCTTGGGAAGAGGATGTGCCGCTAGAGGTCTTGAGCTTCTTCAACTCGTCCTCCACAAAAGTGAGTCGCACGCTCTCCATTCAGTACTGCAAAGGAACATAAAAATGTTAGCGCTGATCGGAAGTAACTAGTGAATTGGTAGTGAAATACGTACTCTGGTGGACATCTGCAGGTGGCTGTTGTCGAGCTGTCCTGGGGACATCATCGTCGTTCGGGCCCTCGCTTCCTCCCAAACACCGGCAAGTGGCCCTCGGATCAGGATTTTGTGCTCGGGGACCTGCGGACGGGCGCACTGCTCGAGGTAGTCCTCTGCCGAGAGGTTGAGGATCGCTGTCACGGATCGTCGACCGCTTGGGTCCAACTGGAAGAGGCCGCCGACGGGATGGTGTGGTCGTGGACACAAGATCGATCCGGGACCATAGTGATCAACCGAAAACATAAAATCTCATCCGTTCAACTACCCTTCACCTTCCCTATATCCGTGCCAAAATTAAAGTTTCGGTCAACCGAACAGTTTTATCGGTCGACCGAACGTCTACTCACTGGTCAATAGGATGAGAGATTTAAGGGATCGGTCGACCGAACCCTTGATCGGTCGACCGATCATCTTCTATATAAGCAGAAGCGGGCAACCCTCACAACTCATCCAAATCCATTCCTCTCCTCTTCTATCTCTTATTCTATTCGCCGATTCCAGTCTCTTCCCATCCGAAAATGCCTCGGTAACTTCCTTTTATTCTATTCCTTTTAATATTTTTGTGCAAGTTACTTATTGCATTTTATTTTTTATAGTGAGAAAAGTAGAGCTATTGCACAAAGAGAGGCTAGCTCTCTTAATCCTAGCCAAGACCCTAGGTTCTCTACCGAAGAATTGCGTCTATCTTTTCCTAACAAAAAATTTAAGGTTATAGGTACTCGTTGTTTGGATCTCCAATTCTATCAAACCTTTTGTCCTGAGGCCATAGAGATCAATCAACACTATCAACTTGATAGCATCATCTTTTGTAGACATGCATACAATCCTATTCTCTGTTCGGAATTTTACCATAACTTGTGTGAGCTTGACCCCCATCATTATAGGACTAGAGTTGCTACTCGAGATATGTTATTTGATCTGGACATGTTCCTTCGATTTCTACGGATCCGACCTTCAGTCAACCGTATCTTTTTTAGTGTGTCCCTTCCCGATTCATTACCTGCTCCTTTCTCTCATCTGACTCTAGACCTCATGTATGCTGACTTCTTTGAGGGACCTCGTCCTAAAAAGATATCAACTGTACCCCTTAGTCCAAAAGACAACGCTTTTTATCATCTAGAGATTAGGGCGTTTTGCGACCAGTTGATCTTTTTCTGATGTACGCCCTTAGACATAGATTAGACTTTGACTTCGGCTACTGGGTATTCAGATCTATCATTTACTATTCAGGCTACAACACTTCATTTAAGGTTCATATGATTTAGTGTCATATCCTCACTACTTATATTGCCAATCTCGAAGTAGGGGTTCATCGAGGCGAGTTGATTGAGTTGTCTGACTTTGATCTTGTCGGGGTTAGGCAATTATCCTTGGCTGGGATTAAGACTAGCGCCGAAGGGCTTGTGTACAAACGAACTCATCCATACTGCATCCCACCGACTGTCGACGACCCTATTGATGAGGATAATCTGGTCCCTGTTACTGCGCCTCCTCCAAATGTTATTGATCTTGGATTTGCCATGACACCCTTCTTTGATATTCCTCAAAACAGTTCATATGCTCCTCCTCCTCCTCCTCCTCCTCCTCCTCCAACTAGTGACTTCTTTACCCGTCTGCGAGATGATATTTTTAGTCGCTTTGACTTCTTGGAAACAAAAATGGATGATCAGTACATCTCTCTTCAGGGACAAGTTGCTGATTTTCGTCAAGAGATGATAGAGTGTACTGATGCTTTACAGAAGGAGCAGCAGAGGATTTTTGATTATCTGAGAGATGATGAGGACGAGGATGAGTGATTTCAGGATTTATCTTTTGTGACTTCTTGTATCTATTACTTAACTTGAATTATGACTATGCTTAATCTTCAGTGTTTTTAAGTCTTTAGTAACTTTTGATAAATTTTGTAGAATAGGTTCCTTGATTTTGAAAATTAGTATTTAGTTTATTTTTCCAACTTATTTTTGTAAAAATCCACTTTTCAAATTTTTGTTTCAAAAAATTCTTTGAAATTATTTTTCATTTTATGGAATAGACTAGGTCTTACCGTAGAATTGCATGATCCTATAGTTCTAGAAGCCAGCATCTCACAAGCATAGTAGGATCCCTTATTTGTAAACTTAGACTGGGTGAGATGCTTAGGTCTTAGCCCTAGATTTCAGATGCTTATATCTGTGCATCGTTATAAATTTGGGCTTTAAACAACAAATATGAATCAATTTGGGTTAACTAACTAGTAAAAACCTGGTTAGTACTAACTACTCAAATTGACCAACCTGAGTCAAATTGCTACTATCTTGTGATAGCTAGTCTTGGACAAGGGTTGGACATTTCATCATAAGGACAATTTTTCCTTAGTTTTCTATATCCATGCTTGGACTTTAGGAATTTGTCAATTTTAGGGGGAGCTTCAAAACAAGATTTCTTAATCTTATAATATTTTGATCAAATTATTTTCAAAATATTTTTTCTTTCAAAATATTTTTTAAAAAAATAATAATAATAATAATAAATTCCAAAATATTTTTAAAAAAAATTCATCCTTTTCGAAATATTTTAAAATGTTATTTTAAATATGTTTTTTCAAAATTCAAGTTTTTTTTGTGTTTTTCAAAATATTTTAACATGTTATTTTCAAAATGTTTTTCAAATTTCAAAGTATATTTTTCATAATGTTGTTTAAAATTTTATTCTTTTCAAAACTTCAAATGTTTTAATTTTCAAAATATCTTTCAAATTTTATTCTTTTCAACATGTAATTTTTGAAATTATTGATCAGTATATTTTTAATGTTTGTCTAAATATTAGTAAATTCTTTGATAAGTCTTTTCAAAATTTACTTGGTTTTTAGCTCTGCCCTTATTTTTGATGTGTGTCAAAGGGGGAGAGATAGTGAATTCAGGGGGAGTTAGTTAACTCAAAGGGAAAACTTAAAAGTTAAACTGGTTGTTTATTTACTTGTTGCTTATTTTTAACTTAACTTTGAACCTTGGTTGCCAAACATCAAAAAGGGGGAGATTGTTGGTGCAAGCTGCACCAGAATCAAACCTGAGTTTTGATGTTGTCAAAGGTTCAAGTTAAGTCTTGTTATGATCTAACAAGTTGACTGAGTGTGCAGGATGTTTTCTCAACCGGGAAAGTCCTAGCTGGAGGCTAGGCGGAGAAATCTTAGCAGGTCGTGGAACCCAGGTGCAAGTCCAAGTGGGTCGAGGCTTGGCAGAGTGATCGAGAGATCTGGAGGACCGAAGATCGAAGGAAAAGTCCTGGGGAGCCGATCAAGGCTGAGTGAAAAGTCCAAACTAGATCTGGAGGATCAAAGTTTGGCAGGTAGGTTGAGGTAAACAAACTGGAGGAGCGATTTGAGGTCGGGTTCCCGAAGGGAACAACCTTTGGTCGATGATCCAACTGAAGAAACCGGGAAGGTTTCCAAGTTGAGATCAAAAACAGTTATACTGTTCTTTTATTACTCATGCATTATTATACTGTTATGCTAACATCTGTGTTGCAGGGTGTTTTTGTTCTAACACTGTTTTGCAGGTCTAGGCTGATCGGTCGACCGAACTAGAGGACCGGTCAACCGAACCAAGTAAGATCAGCACAGAAGTCAGTCCAGATCAGAACTGAGCTAGAGTCCGGTCAAAGCTTGATCGGTCGACCGAAAAGTAAGATCGGTCGACCGAACCTGTTGACTCAGCAAGCCAGCTCATCAGCACCGAATCAACAGCAAAGGAAAGAAGGGTTGATCGGTCGACCGAACCCATGGATCGGTCGACCGATCCAATCAGCATTAAACTCACATTAAAACCAAGATTCTGGACGACTTCGACGAACAAGGAAAAAGTTTGCTCGGTCGACCGAACCATTGAAGGCAAATTAAAGAACAATTACGAGCCAGCGTCAGATTGCCAGCTGGAGGTGATCGGAGCTGGTTCGGTCGACCGAACCTTCAGTACTCCTATAAAACTAGGCTCGAAGACAGAGGCAAAGATAACTTTTCTGATAAATTCTGGTGCTACTCTACAAAGCTGCTCATGCAACAAAGCTCCATCAACACTGCAAGCTACTTCGCCAAATAGTACCGACCAAGCTTCGTCTTTCAATTACTTGTCGGTATATTTAATTTTAGCTTGCATTGTAATTTCATTTAAGTAAGATAGTAGGGTGTTACTATCTTGCTCCATTGTACGATTCACTTCTTTCCGAGGACTTCAGAAAGAAGGATTTTAGTGCTTTGTCCATCGGTGCAGTCAAGGACTGCGGGCCTTCGAGTAGGAGTCGAGCCAGGCTTCGAACGAAGTAAATACATTGTCTCTTTTTCTTATTTCCGCTGCACTACTTTGGTTTCAAAATACGAAAAGATTAGTTTTAAAAAGAGCGATATTCACCCTCCCCCCCCCCTCTATCGCTTCAAACGATCTATCAACAGATGCTGGAAAGACTCGAGGATTCAAAAGAACTGCAAAAGATGGCAGAGAGCTTACTGAAAAGGGGAAAAAGTGGCCGCAAAGGAAGACTAAGGATTGTCGGAGTAGGGCACGCACAGGGAGTCGCCGGAGCACTTTCGCAGAAGACGCAAAGAATGAAGAAGAAGCCGACACCGCGGCTTTATAAAGATTGGGCTCGACCAACCAGAGCCGTCCGATTTAGGTCGCGGAAACCAAAGCACAAATCCAACCACAGAATTCAAACTACTAGACGTCACATCAACGCCTGTCGATTCGGGCGTGTGGCGATTGCGACGGTAACACGTGGCATTCACTCATTGGTTTGCATTTAAGGGGCACCATTAACAGGCGTGGGCGCGTGCTCAGCCTTAATGGGGATTGATTTGCACGAATTCCCAGGAGATACGGGTGACACCAACGTTGACTGCTCTTGGCCAAGGATACAAAATGAAAAATTCTCAAGTGCAAATGTGCGAAGCGCTGAGCAGTCTCGAGGAGCAATCCCAGGGCCGTCCGACGCCCTCGGGCCGACCCGTCAATCCAGCCGGTATCATGGCCGATCGGCCAGTTGATTTCCAGACATAATTGTCCAGTCAGTCAGGCTTACAACCTCCTTCGACTAGACTTGAGGAGGAGACACGTGATCTGGTGGTAAGACGGGGCCCGCCCTGTAGATGGTCATTGTCACACTGGAGGTCAAAGTCAGGGCGGTTAACGATTTTAGGTCATCGTCCGATCGGACGACCCACTCGCCTGATCGGATTGAGGAGTATTTGATCCAACATCATCACAGCTCAGCCGTGCACCGAGTTTCCGACACTCAGAAAACCAAATTATTGGTAAAGCATATGCCGAGCGGATAGCCCGCTCGGACTTACATTAGGCCTTGGAACCAGTGGAGCGAAGACATGACCGAGCGGATGACATGCAGGCACGGTTGCCCGCTCGGCATAACAGCGGAGCCGGGACAGTGGAAGGTTGGCTGAGCGGTCATCCCGCTCGGCCCTAGGGATGATAGCACTAGGAAGACGACGGCTGGCCAAGAGACTCTCCAGCTCAGCTCCAGGAGAGATAGCCATCTTGATGGGCGAGGATCGGCTGAGCGACTCTTCCGCTTGGCCTAGTAACAGACAAAAGGAGCAGATGGTGATATCCTTCTGGGAACCAGTGCCACCGACAGGCAGCGTGGTTGACAACATGATCAGGCAGAAGATCGTACGATGGAAGCTTCCACTATCTTGTCAGAAATATGCTCGGGTCGTTAAGGTATGGTGTCAGGACACTTTACGAATACGTCTTTTCAGGGTAAGCTTTGAGAAGCATGCATGCCTCGAGAAGCATGCACACGCGCCCCCGGAGCCCTATATAAAGGGCCTCAAGCTTCGACGGAGGTATGTAAGTTCTACTGTAGCTACTGTTACACTGCCTCTCTTGCTCCGCTCTTTTGCTTAGCTTTCCTACCGCTGGTGATTTGACTTGAGTGTCGGAGGGCCAACGCCGAGGAACCCCTCCCTGGCTCGGCACTAAAGTTTTGTGGTTGCCGGCTCGGCTAGGTCCATGCTCGGTCAATAGGAGCGCCACGCTCCCAGCGTCCATCGCCTCGATTTTCGGACAGGATCATCGATGACATTGGGTATTTCGGTGTCATCCATCCTAACGTCTTAGTTTAGGTTTTAACTCGGTGTTCCCACAGACGATATCAATTTGTTCTTGCTTGAGTTTGCCGACAACAAACCACCGATGAGTTGGTGTCGATGTTGACTTTGTTGGGGAGAGAGCACTAAAAAGAGAGGGTTTGAATGACAGCTGGAGGTTTTCCCAGTGTAGTCACTTTGACGCTCAAGTAAGTGTTCGGTAGAAGAGGAAGAAAGGAGGAGGAGATGAATAGTAGTCTAGAGTTTGTGGACGCGTGTATGTGCATATCTATGCCCATAGGATCAGGCTACCTTTTATAAAATTACGGCTATGCTCCACATGTCCCGAGATCTCTACTGGCGTTACCCACGTTCCTTAAAATAAATGACCATGTTACCCGCTTTTCTTGGATTAAATGGTTGATGTTTTCCACATTATTTAGGAAGCAACGACTACATTGTCTTTAAGTTAGGTGTGTTGCTCCGGTTAGTTAGCATGATTCAGAATCGAGATCCTCGTGGAGGCAAGGTTGCTTGGAGTCGAAGCCACATGGAGTCGGATTGTTTGGAGTCGATGCTGCATGGAGTCAGGGTTGTATGGAGTCGGGTTGCTTTTAGTCAAGGCTGCATGGATCTGGGGATGACCATGATCTGGAGTGATGCAGAGTCAGGCTAATAGGAAGTCACTAGAGGATGTACAATTGAGGAGCAACTATCTGTTGACTTTGATCGTCATCTTAGTAGGATTATTGACTTCTTTAACCACTTGGCACTTTCTAGTTACCTCCCACATCACCCCGAGTTCCTTCAATATTGTTTCATACGATCTAGAAAAATAAAATTACAGAGGGCTTTGCCCAGCATAATGACTCTTTGCATGGGTGTTAAGATGACCCACGATGTATATCGTACACAGTAGAAATTAACCCTGATCTATCAGAGTAACATCATGTGTAAAGATCAGCTGTGCCAATTTGTGGGAACAAAATGGAAATATGATTTTAAAAAATTGGTTATGGAAATGGAGGTTTCATCGACTTAAAGAAATTTATCACGAGGAACTTGGATTGGTTAAGAAATTCTTGATTGTTCTTACCGCATATGATAAATTAACTGATGGTTATTGCTTGGTGGGTGGGCGGGGACTTAAGGCATGAGACTACGATCCCAGTCGATTGTACGTTGAATTCATGGCCATCAAAAGGTTTTGACAGTGGAGCCTCGGCCGTTTTATTCAGTCCTGTAGACATGAGACTTTCGACCTCTGTTTGGTCCTTCACAACTTCCATGCTCTTCTGTTGCTTTCTGTCCTCGAAGCTCGCACAAACAGCTGATGGAAAGGAAATTGATATTTTGAAACAAAATCATAATGCAGCAATTGCTAGGAGAATTTTGCTCATCATTTCCAAACCATGAGCACCGAAATTGCAACTTTAGAGTTTCAGCAGTGTGAGATCCATGTCATGCTCATTGAAAAGTTCTTACAGTAATTAAAATTGAATTTTCCAGGGAATACTGCATATTCGTTCAAATGTACAGTCCCAAAGCATTGATTTGGATGATGAACTCTGTCAACGAACAAAGTTATTGATCATAATTTAAACAAATCGCGCAGTTTTTTCCTCTGGCTCCGGTTTCTCCATGATCATGCTCGTGCTCATGTTTATTCGCAAGTGTGCAAGCTTCGTACAACTTGCAATTCATGATGACCTCGAGAACGAGCAGCAATGCGTACAAGTAAACGATGGAAATGGCCTCCCACAGCAAAGACGAGCTCAATTCCCCTGAAATGTTGTATTGCTGGATCACCCTGTACTGGAACAGATCCTCCACAGCGGCCATTCCGAGGTTGGCCGGTAAAGCCAGTGTCAGGGCCGTCGACGCATGCCCCCTCACGAGGAAGCATGCCTTGAGCACCGGGAGCAGCCCGCCACAGCCGTCCACGGCGTCCACGACGATGGCCAGGTTGCAGATCACGGTCGCGTTGGCGATCACGACGGAGTACAGGACGGTTCCCGCGGCGGAGAGGAGGAGGGCGGAGTTGGAAGCCACGCTGAGGGCGTTGGCGGCGTTGAAGGCGAGGAATAGGAAGGCGAGGACGGTGGCGTTGGCGGAGAGGATGACGAAGGAGTTGAAGAGGTGTGTAGGTAGAATCGAGCAGTGATACTCATTTTACTTGGAAGGGGGCCTGCTTGGTCGCGGTGGCCTCTTCACGCAAGAATCGCATGTGAATGTTATTTTTTTGTTTTGTTTTGTTTTCCTGTGACTGCGAGTAAAAATAATTTGGAACAGTCATCTGACCAGTTAAAAAATTCTATCTCTCAATTATAATACATATATACACATACATATAATTAATATATACATGTAGTATTATTAAAATGCCCATATATATATATATATATGCATGTATGTATTCTAACTGATTAAATTCTGAACATTTAGTATTACCCAATTTGAAAATGCCTCTTACATATCAGCATGCATGTAAACGGCACCTGAAGGTTTCACCTAAGATGTGTCCATTGTAGCATAAATGTAGTCTCCAGTTGATCACCTCAATAAATAGCTCGTCAAAGGGAGTTAGCGATTGCGTCTGTTCATGATCTGTGCACCGTGCACGGCTACGACCAAATTTCATTAAAATGCATGAGTGATAAAGATATATTTGTTAAATCCTCATGAAAAGAGATATTTTAACAGAATAAAAAAATTAAAACCTTTTTAATTCTACATCCTCTACAGCGAGGTGTGGACTCTGATCTGATAATCATCCTTAGTGACCACTGACCACCACCCTTCCACTGTTGGAAGCGCATGCAACACTCCATGTGAATAAAGTTAATTACGTGCCAAGTTTAGGTCGACCATAACTTTTATGCATGGCGTCTAGTGCCGGTTAACATCTTCTGAGCATGCAGCCCAAATTAATGTCAGATGATCTTAGAAAACAAAAGGCTGATCAAAATAGAAGCAACGGCCAATTTGTCGGCATTGTGTCACCAATGTATCGACCACTATTAATTGTAGATTTCTATAGTTGTGTGAGACATTCCTAATTAAATGCCATCACCAGCTATAGAACATGCATGATGTTCTTAATCAATTGCGCATGCAATCTCGCAGTATGTGCTAAGGAAGGCAGTGCATGGTTTTCAGTGGAATATGCTACTTACAGTAACTATCAAATTAAACAAAAACAAACACAGATATAATTAGCTTTGTGATGAACAAGAGAAGTGAATTGAGATGCTGTTAGAAGTTGGTGACACGGTAGCAAGCATAAAGAATTGTAATGGTAGGTGCATTGTCTTTAACACATCAGCCGACACTAGCGAAACATCTGTTCAGAAATCACATATCACTGTATCAACCAGTTTCAGCTTATCAATAAGACTATGCTTTCAGTCTGTTAGGGTAACTAATTAACAAGTTTACGTCATTTTTATACAAAGGAAATGGCCGAGAATCATTGGCGAGTAATAGGAAAGGATGAAATGACTTAGGTGAGAGGTCAGGTCAGCTAATTTGGTGGAGGTGAGGCCACAGGGATGCATTCGTACTAAAATTCATAATAAAAAAAAAAGACGACTTTCATTGATCAAGAAGCCTCCATTGCTGAAAACTTTGTTTAAAAAAAGAATCAGCTTGGCCAACGAATAATTCAGTAACTAATAATAAACTTTTAAGCATCTATTATGCAGTGTACTGTTCGTGAGTTTTCTATTCTCTTTCTATTGTTTCCTTTGAGTTTCTTTGCGAAGTTAACCCTGAATAACAATTTTGAAACTTTAACTGAATCGGTACTTGATATACATTTTCTGTTTGTGTTTAAGCTGACAAATGCGTCTAAAACCTTTGTCCCTCGTGATCAAAGGATAATTGATCAGTTTTATTAAAAAAAAATCTAAAAAGATTCATAAAAAAAAAAGTGATCATTGCTCCGGCGGACATAGCCTTCTTGAGACTTGGATACCGCCCGCTTTGGGACAAACCGTGAAAAAGTATCATAAAAAAAAAAGAAGGAATAAGTGATCATTGCTCCGGCGGACATAGCCTTGTTGAGACTTGGATACCGTCCTCTTTGGGACAAACCGTGAAAAAACATCATCGAAAAAAAAAAAAGGAATAAGTGATCATTGCTCCGGCGGACATAGCCTCGTTGAGACTTGGATACCGTCCGCTTTGGAACAAACCGTGAAAAAGCATCATGAGCGTTATCATCTGTTTTGTTACCCAAAGGATAGGAGATCATTGTTTGGATGTAAGAACTATTTAATTAAAGCTCAGGGAGAGGACAATATTATAGGCATATATATGTACAAAAATTAATATTTTGGATTTATCTAACTCATGCCTTAGAATGGTAGAGTTCATTTCAATTATGTGACAAAAGACAATCCGCTCATTTTCAACACCCCTGTTAACCTATTCCTAAGATAACATGAAGGAGGTAAATCATAGATGACTACTAATCATTAGTGCAGGTGGCAAAACATGGAGGGAGGTATGCTCGTTTAGGCTAAATAACAACTCGAATAAACTCATGAGCCATGAATATATTCATTAAACAAAGCTCGAGCTCGACTCGATTATAAACGAGTCAAACTCAAACATTCAAGAGTTCGGCTCGGTTTGACTCGATGACATCCCTAGATATAAGATCATAGCAGGTTCAACGGTGGGCCAGATATGGAAATATATCAGGCTCTTTTTAATCCTGGAGGGAGGGGATGAATTGGAAAATGGTGAGAGAGGAGGGATTTAGTAGGTTGGCGGAAGAGATAAGAAGGGAATAACACTATTTTTAGTATTTTTGATAATTTTTAAATTAGAGTATTAGAGCCGTCTCAACTATTCTTAAGGCTCTAGGCATAGTAATTTATCTCAAATCTCACTCCTTTATTAGTAAAATTTTAAAAATAAAAAAAAATTTGTTAACTAATTTGACAATGAGTAATAAATTATTGTAATATTATTAATATATATTTTAATTATTATTATTTTTTAAAAATTATCAATCAATTTTAACTTTGATGAATAAAAGTCTTGACGCAACAATAAAAAATATTATTGTGTGACCTAGATATTGGCACTGTCTACAATAGACCCTTCTCTAGGAGCATATATTGGCAGAATCTTCACGAACTAAACTGTCTTTTTATTAATTATAACTTTGATAAATTATAAATTAAATTTTTTAGTCAAAAAATATTTAGCTAGTAAATATCTACGGTAAATTATTAAAAAAAGTGTGCATAATAACTAGTGGAAGAGCAAGGACAAAGTAAAAATGTTATAAAAATGATAATAAAGGAGAAGAAAGAAGGAAAATAAAATTTAGAGAGGAATAATAGTACAATATTAAATATGCTTTTGACTTCCCAAAATATTTGTATAAAAAAAATATCAATTAAGTGTAACCAATAAGTATTTTTAATTTATTAACCAAACTTAATTTTGATTATTAAATTTAATTTTTATTAAAAATTAAAAAAATATCAACTAAATCTAACTTTAAGATTTAAAAATTAAAATTATCAATCAAATCTAATCATGTAAAAAAAATAAAAATGTTCAAATTTAATTTTAATTTATAAAAAAATTAATATTATTGGTTAAATCTAAAAAATTAAAAATTATTGATCAAATATAATTTTGCTAGTAAAATTTTAAAATTATTGATAAAAATAAATTTTATCTAAAATTATTTTAGTCATAATTTTAAATATTTAATATTTAAACTCATATATTTTTAAATTAATATTTCTATATATACATATAATGCACTAGGAAAAGACAACGAAGGAAGAAACTGGTGTCAACGATTCGTTCAAATGTACAATCCCAAATCATTGATTTGGATGATGAACTGTGTCAACGAACAAAGTTATTGATCATAATTTAAACAAATCGTGCAGTTTTTTCCTCTGGCTCCGGTTTCTCCATGATCATGCTCGCGCTCTTGTTTATTCGCGAGTGTGCAAGCTTCGTACAACTTGCAATTCATGATGATCTCGAGAACGAGCAGCAATGAGTAGAAGTAAACGATGGAAATGGCCTCCCACAACAAAGACGAGCTCAATTCCCCTGAAATGTTGTATTGCCGGATCACCCTGTACTGGAACAGAGCCTCCACGGCGGCCATTCCGATGTTGGCCGGTAAAGCCAGTGTCAGGGCCGTCAACGCATGCCCCCTCACGAGGAAGCATGCCTTGAGCACCGGGAGCAGCCCGCCACAGCCGTCCACAGCGGCCACGACGATGGCCAGGTTGCAGATCATGGTCACGTTGGCGATCACGACGGAGTACAGGACGGTTCCGGCGGCGGAGAGGAGGAGGAGGGCAGTGATTCAACTGGTCCGGAAGTTAGGATGCGGGGATGCTCAGACAACACAATCGTTACAGTCACACACGCACTCGTTCAATGTAGAGCGAGCAAGTTCAGTTTCACCGAGGGAGTTAGATCATATCTCGCTATGAGACATCTAGTTAGGACGTAACATAGGTCATTTCGCTAGCTCTGGGCCACAGCACCATCGTAAAGGAGAATCCTCTGAGTGAAGGGCTACTCACATGCCACGTCTCGCCGATTACTGACCCAGCTCATCTTTACCACTGCGATATATGCTATAAATAGGGAGTTGCCTAACGGTCGAGCCTTAGAGTGGTCGTATTCGACACCTCCTAAGCCTTATCATGACTTTCATTCTTTCTTGCTTTCTTGGAATTGTTCATGGCGAATGAGTTAGGATCTGGTAGTACCTCGGAATCGCAACGTAGGGCTGATTGGAGAAAGCTTTTTACGCCACCAGTCAAGAACGACATCAATAAGTCGAGTCGGGTCTGGGACCTCGTGGTCCAGATCTACTCCGCTTCCACTCCGATCCTAATCATTGATCGGAAAGGAAATTGATACGGTGCATGATGGGGGGTCCTGGAGGAAAGGTTGACAGTCAAAAGTCAAGCGGAGGTGGCGGTCAGAAGTCAAGCATATGTGGCGGTCAGAAGTCAAACATATGCGGCGGTCAAAAGTTAGACATACGTGGTAGTCAGAGGTCATGCAAACATGTCAATCAAGGAATACAGGTCGGAATCGGCAGAGCTGTTCAGAGACAGCTCGATCTACAGGCCTGCGTTCGAAGGTCGGAATACAAGTTAAAGGGTACAAGTCGGGATCGGCAGTGCTATTCAGAGACAGCTCGAGCTACAGGCCTGCGTTCGAAGGCCGGAAATACAAGTCAAGAAATACAGGTCGGGAGCGGCAGAGCTGTTCAGAGACAGCTCGATCTACAGGCCTGCGTTCGAAGGCCGAAAATACAAGTCAAGGAATACAGGTCGGGATCGGCAGAGCTGTTCAGAGACAGCTCGATCTACAGGCTTACGTTCGAAGGTCGGAAATACAAGTCAAGAAATACAGGTCGGGATCGGCAGAGCTGTTCAGAGACAGCTCGATCTACAGGCCTGCGTTCGAAGGCCGGAAATACAAGTCAAGGAATACAGGTCGGGATCGGCAGAGCTGTTCAGAGACAGCTCGATCTACAGGTCTGCGTTCGAAAGCCGAAAATACAAGTCAAAGAATACAGGTCGGGATCGGTAGAGCTGTTCAAAGACAGCTCGAGCTACATGCCTGCGTTCGAAGGCCAGAAATACAAGTCAAGGAATACAGGTCGGGATCGGCAGAGCTGTTCGGAGACAGCTCGATCTACAGGCCTGCGTTCGAAGGCCGGAATACAAGTCAGGGAATACAGGTCGGGATCGACAGAGCTGTTTGGAGACAGCTCGATCTACAGGCCTGCGTTCGAAGGCCGTAATACAAGTCAAGGAATACAGATTGGGATCGGCAGAGCTGTTCAGAGACAACTCGAGCTACAGGCCTGCGTTCGAAGGCCGGAAATACAAGTCAAGGAATACAGGTCGGGATCGGCAGAGCTGTTCAGAGACAGCTCGAGCTACAGGCCTGCGTTCAAAGACCAGAAATACAAGTCAAGGAATACAGGTCGGGATCGACAGAACTGTTCAGAGATAGCTCGATATACAGGCCGGCGTTCGGAGGCCGGGAGTACGGGTCATGTACCATGGGATGGGCTCGGCAGATTTACAAGGATACGGCGCGAGCTATAGGCGCATGGTCGAAGGCCTGATATGTAAGGTAGAGTTAACAGGGCGGAGCAGGTCTGACAAGAGGGCACGTAACAGGTACAGGTCGGAACAGACCGAATAGGTACAGGCCGGAACAGACCGGAGAAGCTAAACGACAAAAGAGTCAGGGAATCATAACTACATGTCAGGGAGTAATTATCACATGTCCGGGGATATGCGCAAAGGCGGAGGTTCCTAAGCAAGAAGCTAAGATGCCTTCATAGCCAATAGTAGCCAGACACGTGTCATTCACTACACGACAAAGCTTAGCGTCTAACGTTTTCTGACATGCTTGCAGGTTCTAGAATCCCTTACTGGCGCATAAAAAGGGGGTCATTCCTTGTACGTGGGTACGCTCACTCGTCATTTCTCACCAGTCTTTCACTTTTCGTACTTTCTCTTACATTTTCCGGGGAAAAAGTACCTGACTTGAGCGTCGGAGGGCCTGACCTGGGGACTTTTTCCTTTGTTTTCGGCCTCTAACGTTAGGGGGGATCGTCCAGGTCATCCTTGAGCCACCGTGAGCCTCCGTCAATGACTAGCACATCGCGACTGGCCTCCGTTCGACTCAGCTTCCGGACAGGATCAAATTTGGTGCCGTCTGCGGGAAACACAAGAGCCTGAGCTGGAACGTGAAGATGGAGGAATCTGGTCGAAGCTCTAGCAGGAGGATTAATGTTACCATGACCGCCGGAGAGTACAAGCTCTTCAAGGAGGCTAAGAAGCGAGCCGCCTCTGAAAAGCAAGCAACAGTTTCACGACCTCGACAAGCGCCCGAAGCCTCTAAAGAGCCAATCCCTGTGTCAGATAGGGGCTCGAAGAGGAAGCAGCTAGAAGAACTTCCTCACACTTTATTTCAAGAACCTCGTCGCAACTATCATCGGTCAGGGTCGCGGGAACATAGTTTGAAGAGGGAGGAGCCTCAAGTGTCCGTGGCAGAGAGTTCTCTACCTCCGCATCGAGATTCAAGAAGAGGAAAAGCTGTCGTCCTCGCAGAGGATCTGCCGGAGGACCCTGACGATAAGGTACCCTTTTCGGCTCGAATATTGGGTGAAAACTTACCGAGGGGATATCGAGCTCCAAATATAGGGGAATACGATGGAAGCAAAGATCCAGAAGAGCATTTACGAAAGTTCAAGAATGCGGCTATGCTGTATCAGTATAGTGATGCTGTCAAGTGCCGAGTGTTTTTACACACCTTGTCAGGCTCGGCACAAAAGTGGTTTGACGGATTGCCCCCAGGGTCCATCAATCACTTTTTGGATTTCAAAACGGACTTCTTGCGTCGTTTAACCAGCAGTCAGAAATATCAAAAGACCGACCATTGTCTCTTCGCTTTGAAGCAGGGTCCGACCGAGCCCTTGCGAAGCTATATCAATCGGTTCAGCCAGGTGGCCAATGATGTTCCTTCTGTCACCTCAGAAATACTGATGAGCGCCTTCTTCCATGGACTAGGGATGACAATTTCACCCAAACCCGATGAAGGATCCGACATCCGACCCGAATGGAGGAGGGTATGGAGGGACTATCAATACCCGATACCCGACCCGAATACCCGATTAAATAATATATATACATATATTAAAGAAAATTTTCTTTTTTAAAAATCAACTTACTATTTTTTGTTGATATTAGTAGGAGACTATATAGATGCTTAATCTATTTTTTTTAATTATATATATTTTTAATAGGATGTTAATTTTAACATATTTTTGTTGAAAGATAATAATTCGATAGAAAGAAGAAAAATTATACGTATTGAAGATATCCGATCATTTAATGGGTATGGGTATACCCATCGGGTATAGGATACGGAGGATATAGAATCCGACCCGAACCTGACCCATTGTCATCCCTACCATGGACTGTTAGAGGGAGAATTCATCAGGGACCTCATCAAAAATCCTGCTCGGAATTTTGATGATATGGTGGAAAAAGCTTCCTGCTACATCAAAGTGGAGGAGGCGCAGACGGCCAGAAGGAAGGCCGAGAAGATAGCTACTCCGGGCAACCGGCCTCAGAGAAGAGTGCCCCAGCCGCCGGCTCAGCCTCTTCAACGAGCTCAACCCAGGCCTGCCTTTCAGCCCGGCCAAGGAGTCAGACCGGTTCCCCGAGTTACTGTCGTGCACGCTGTTAGAGCAATCCCAATGGTCCGTGGGGTCATGTATTTTGGTGTTTGGGCAAAGGGTTTAAGTTAGGTTCACCCATGTATTTGATATGTGTACTTGAGTTGTGCAGGACTGCAGGTGACACATGTGACTTAGGTTGACGGCTTCGGGTCCGGTGAAAGATGGAGCATCCGAGGGGCCGTGGACAAGGCAGTGAGGACAAGGGCCGAGGGAAGCAACTTCGAGGCATACGCGAAGGATGACATTGGGGATAAGCCGTGGGCTTGAATGCATCCGAGGGACGAGAGCTAAAGGAAGTAGGCTTGAAGGCAAGAGGTCAAAGCTGCAAAAGAAGCATCAAATGAGTCGTAAGGGTGAGGGGTACGAGTGCATGAGAGATTGTATTCGGAGTAAAATTCTAGTTTTAGGGTTTTACTGTAGCGGCACTGTAGCAGATACTGTAACGTTATTGTAGCAGTCAACTGGTGTATGGACTAGTCGACTGATGCACTGTAGCAAAGAACCGTTGAGGGAGCCGTTGGGCTGGCACCAGTCGACTGGTGCATGGACCAGTCGACTGGTAATGGGCAAATCAGGTTGCTGATTTGTTCCAAGCTCTATAAGAAGGAGCTTGGTATCGCTGGCCAAGGTGACGAAATTAAACTTGGTTAAAGCCTAATTAGTAGTCAGCAAAGTGCTCAAGGTTCCCTTGTGTCCAAGTGTTGTTGGTGAGTGTTGTGGTGAGGTTTCTCCACCCACAAGGAGGTTGAGCTAGCCGGAGTTTGCCGGGGACTAATCCACCGACGGATTGAGGGATCGTCCACCTTACAGACAGCTGTGGAGTAGGAGCATCATCTCCGAACCACGTTACATCAATCATGTTAGCAGTTTGCTTTCTTATCTTTAGTTTAACTTTCTACTTGCTTTATTTGTATTTTCGCTTGCGCACTAACATTCAAGCCGACCACCGATCCTCCAACAAGTGGTATCAGAGCGAGGACGCTCTCCATTGGACTAACCACCAAGGAAGCAAAGATGACCAGCTTGATTGTCCCGCCGAAGTTTGAAGGAGGAGGCTTATGGGACATCACGTATTGGATGATGAAGATAGAGGTCTTCTTCAATACGGATTGGGACATCATGATGGTGATCAAAGATCCATTCGAAGTACCAAAAGACAAGAAGGGAAAGAAGCTCCAACCATGACATTGGACGGAGGAGCAAACCTCATGGTCAAAGGCAAACGACAAGGTAATATCTATTTTGATTGATATTTTGCCTAATCATGTGATGACTCGTGTAGGTGAGTACAAGAATGCTCATGATTTGTGGAGCAAAATAAAGAAGGTTCAATGGGAAGAACCTGTGCCTACACTAGAAGAAGAAGAAAAAGAAAAATCCGAAGAAACGGATGAGGAAGCTCAAGTAGAGAAGGAGCAACCGGAAGGCAACAAGCATTCAATTTTCGAGGAGAAGAAGAATGAAGAAAGGCCATCCACAAGTGTGGATGAGGAAGATGACGCATCATCAACATCCTCAAGAATTGAAGAAGAATCCAAGACAAGTGAAGACGATGAAGAAGAGGTCTTGGAAGTGGTCAACCTAGCAAGCACCTCCACCGAAGTGAATTCAAAGGATCACATAATATGCTTCGGGTGCAATGAGAAGGGACACTACAAAAGTAGATGTCCTATGGGTAAGAAGAAGGTAATTCCTAAACCCAATCTAGTTATTTTAAATGCTAACAAGGGTTGTAGGAATGAAGAAGCCCAAAGAAGAAGATTGCGCATTGTGTGCTTCACATGTGGGGAGAAGGGACATTACCACACTAAATGCCCCAAGAAGGGGGAAATCAAGAAGCTTGCGCATCTAAAGAAATGGGAGAAGAAAAGGAGCTCAAATCAAGGGGGAGCTTCAAGGGTAAGGGAGGTATACCCTAGTTTGAAATGTAATTCAAATTTTTATGTTCCCATGAATGCTAAGAAAAATAATGATTATCATTATGTAGCAATGAAAAATTTTGGTTTTAAATATCATGATAGAAATAGGGTAAATGTAGATCATAACTCTAGGAGGCCCATTCATGATAAATCTAGTAATGGTAGACCTAAGGAGAACTTAAGCATTAATCCCAAGAAGGGGAGACACATGCCTAGAAAGGGTAGGTCTAGAAATGTCCAAGGTGGACATATTGACTCTAGGTTTAGGAACATAGAAAGGGAAAATCAAGCTTTGAATTCAAAGCTTGATAATTTAGAGAAATTCCTTAAGAGATTCACTATTGGATCTAAGGGATTAAATATGGTGTTGGGTAGTCAAAGACCCAATAATGATAGATCGGGTTTGGGATACCGATCTAGTCCCTCCAAGGTCAAAAGGAGACCATGTGCTAGGGTGGCACATGATAAGGGCAAGGGAGAGTCATCCAAGGCCAATAAGAAGAAATATGCTAGGGTTGCATATGATTATGGCAAGGATGATGTATCCAAGGTCAAGAAGATAAGGAGATCTTCTAAGGGACAACATTGTGGTGTAGCCACAATAGATGAGTCACCTAGGGAGGTGGCTAAGGCTAAGAGCTCTAGGGGGAGTTCAAAGAGGCAATTTGGGACCCATGGCCAATGGATCTTAGGTGACTTTTACTTGGGAGTCTAGAGGAGCCATGGAGTGTGCCAAATGGTTTTGAGATGGACTTGAGTCTCAAACCTATGGATTTGACATGCATGATTTGCGTTTCATGCAAGGAAATATGACATTGGGGTCATATTGCATGATAATTGGTTTTGGATATATAGATGCCATATAAACTAATTCTAGGGATGCATTGTGGGTTGGTATGGGCAAATACATCAAGAGGAAGCCAAAACTAGGACTTTAGGTCAAGGTTCAATTGAACAATTTAGCTAGTTTTAGATTTTATGTCAATCTTGGGATTGGTGATACATATATTTTGTAATATATTTTTCCCAAGTAGACACTAGTACAATAGACATTTCCACAAAATTTGAGAATTTTTGGAGGTCTAGGGAATTTTTGGTGCATTTCTGAAGTTGACCTGAAAAGGCTGATTTTTTCAGAATTAAGGTACCAGTCGACTGGTGCAGATACCAGTCGACTGGTAATAGTGTTTTTGAGCACAGAATGCCTCTGTAAGCTTATTTTGACGAGGGCAGTCGACTGGTACCGATACCAGTTGACTGGTAGTAGTATTTTTCGACCACAGAATGGTTCTGTAAGGTTGCGTCGAAGGGGGCAATCGACTGGTACTTGGGTCAGTCGACTGATACCAGCCTGAAAGTATTTTTCAGCACTATTCTTGACCATGTCAACTCGTTTAGATGTATGGGATCCATGGGGATAAATACATGAGTTTAGGGTCAGTTTGGATAATGAGTTTTCAACAATTGGGATATTGTTGGAGAACTTTTTGGATGTTAGGCAAAGGGGGAGAAGTAAGGTTTAGTTGGGAAAACCTTAAGTTAAGTGTCTTTGCATAGGGGGAGCCTTGTGATAGGTTCTTAAAAAGCCCTGTGGGAAAATCCTAGCTCAATGGGGAGCTTAGGTGTAGGGGGAGCCTTGAGATAGGTTCCAATGCTTGTTTACATTTTGTTTCGGCGGTTGCCAAGTGTGTAGCCTTGGCAACATAAGTCCATTCGGCGGTGTAAGTCCAAGTGTGTAGCCTTGGCATTGAAAGTTCATTATTTTTAGCATGTTTATTTGCTGTATGTTTTCCCTAACTTAAACGTATTGCCAAACACCAAAAAGGGGGAGATTGTTGGAGCAATCCCAATGGTCCATGGGGCCATGTATTTTGGTGTTTGGGCAAAGGGTTTAAGTTAGGTTCACCCGTGTATTTGATATGTGTACTTGAGTTGTGCAGGACTGCAGGTGACACATATGACTCAGGTTGACGGCTTCGGGTCCGGTGAAGGTTGGAGCATCCCAGGGACCGTGGACAAGGCAGTGAGGACAATGGCCGAGGGAAGCGACTTCGAGGCATACGCGAAGGATGGCATTGGGAACGAGCCGCGGGCTTGAATGCATCTGAGGGACGAGAGCCAAAGGAAGTAGGCTTGAAGGTAAGAGGTCAAAGCTGCAAAAGAAGCATCAAATGAGTCGTAAGGGTGAGGGGTACGAGTGCATGAGAGATTGTACTCGGAGTAAAATCCTAGTTTTAGGGTTTCACTGTAACGACACTGTAGCAGATACTATAGCAGTCACTGTTGTAGGACCGTGAGATTCGATAGAGGGGGTGAATATCGATTGCAAATTCGTTCGAGTAAAATACGCAGCAGAAAAGTAACAAACAGATGAACACAGTGGATTTACTTCGTTCGGAGCCTGTGACGACTCATATTCGAAGGCCCGTACTCGGTGAGTACTTTCGTTGGGCAATTCACTAGCAATTCGAATAGTTACAAAAACTTGAGTACAGAATGCTAGAAATGAAAATATCGACAAAGTAGAACAGTAAGAAAAGGAAGCAGAGCTTTGTCGGAGTAGCGTCGTAGGAGCGTAGGAGAGCAGGTCGTTAATTCTGAGTTGTTCTTCAAGCTCCACCCCTAACCCTCCTTATATAGGAGGTTCCGGGCGCCTGGATCCCTTCCGAGCGCCCTGGTGTGACGTAGCTACTCCAACCAGAATGCTCCACGTGGCGACGACTCGGCTTGGATAGAATTTGCCTCCGGGCGCCCGGACCTCCAGGCGCCCGGATTCCCTCCGGGCGCCCGGATCACCTTCTTCCAGAAAGTCCTTCTCCTGCAAAACAAGGTTAGTCCGAGACAAATATACATCTTGCAAAATAAATTGTTAGCTCAATTAAAGTTCAACAAAATAGTATGAAAAAGAGTATGATTTAGATTTCGTCTTTCCGAGATCGGAATCTAGTCACGATCTCGACTTAGACATCTGAAATGGATCTAAGCCGGATCGACACCTAATGTTCTCTTCCCGGGAACGCGTCCTCACAGTCACTCCCTTCCAGTGACTTACCTCACTTACCTGCCAGACGTCCGGTCAGTCCTTCGACCCGTCTGGACTTCTCGCCAGCTATCCGGTCAACCCGTCGACCTAGCTGGACTTCGTGCCAAGCGTCCGGTCAGCCCGTCGACCCGCTTGGACTTCGTGCCAGATATCCGGTCAGCCCGTCGACCTGTCTGGGCTTCTCCTGCACACTTGATCAAAGTGTTAGACAATAACAAACTAACTTAATCTAATTTGTCATTCATCAAAACCTGGGTTAAATCGTTAGTGCTAATCACACCAACAATCTCTCCCTTTTTGATGAAATGACAACCTTGTTAAGTTAGTGAAAAATATACAAGTAATAGCAAGTAAATGACTTTTAAGTTAATTTTGAATTTTCAAATTGGTTTAGCTAACTTATCTACCTAATCCTCCCCTTTTGACATTCATCAAATACAATCAAGGTTCAAGGAATCAGAAAAAGAAATGTTGGAAAAATGCAAACATAAGTCCGATTAAATTAGGGGGAGTTTAAAAATAGCTAAGTTTAACAAACTTTGCAAACATAAGTTTAAAAGCTAAGTTTTCGAAAGCAAATTAATAGTAATTTGTAAAACACTTTTGAACTTTGAAGCTGATTGCAATTTTCGAAAGCAAATTAATAGTTTTCGGAGAATTTTTCAGAACTGATTTTGATAAGGATCACATTTTCAAATCTAAGTTTTGTAGAATTCATTTTTCAAAACCAAATTTAAGTTTCAAAACTGCGTAAAAGTGAACTTTTAAAACAGACTTTGTTTAGAATTTTTCGAAAACAATAAAGGGTTGAGAAATGACTAAGTCAGAAAGATAACTTTGAAACGTTTTGCACTATTAACTTAGTTTTTCAATTTAAAAACGATTTTCAATTTTAAAGCAAGTCTAAGTTGATTTTGAAAGTAGAGTTCACTTTTTAACTTACATTTTCAAAAACAAGTAACTTTTGATTTTTCAAAGCTAAGTTTAAAATCTAATTTGAAAAACTGAGTTTTTAAAATTAAATTTTCAAATCGAAGTTTTAAAAAAAATCATGATTTCAAAATTAAGTAAAGTCAAACTTTTAAAAAAAAATTGAAAGCTAAGTTTGTATACTTAAATTTTCAACACCGGATTTTAAAACTTATTTTTAGAAAGGTTAGTTTTCATAAAATGTATTTTAAAAATATTTTTAGAAGAATATTCAAAAAAATATTTTTAATAGAAACTAATTGCTCCCCTGAATTTGATATTTATTACTTTAACTCTCTCCCTGAATTTATTACTCGCCCTTAATTTTATATTTTTCCTTTTGAGGTTCTATCTAAATGTTTAGGGGATTTACATAATTAATTTTATATCCTTGGTATAATTGTTTATTTAAGTTTGATACTAATTTCTCAAAAACAATAGTTAACTTCAAACCTTTAGTTCAAGCTTAAATAATAGCAAATTGTTATTAATTCAATAATAGTTAATCAATAATATATAAGTTAATTCTTACTAGATTCAATAATTTAATCCTTATTTAATTAAAATAGTTAAAATTTTGTATTAGCTGATTGAGTTGATTAATGAAAGTGTTAGTCATAATTTAACTTTTCATTTACTTCCTTTTAAGTAGGATTAACTCTGTTTAAAGTTAGCATTAATTTGAATTTAAATTTATTAAAGCTATTAAATGAAGTTAAGTAAGGTTTCTTAATTATGTATTAATTAAATTAGTTAAAATTATAATTAATATTTTAATGTAAAGATTAAAAATGATTTAGAGATATTTAATATTTTTAAATGGATTAAATCCAGGTCCTAATTAAGTGATCCTTAGTTATCAAATACTGTTAGATTTAAACAATTAAATTTTAGTTAATTACTTAATTATGTTTAAAGTTTAAATTTTGAGTGATTTAATCATTTTATAAAATATCTAACTTTTAAATTATTATTATTATTATTATTATTAAAACATTTTTAAAATAATGATTTAAAATACTTTATAACTGGTTCAAATTTTAATTTTAAGTTTTAAATTAAGTTTAAGGTTTAAATTTAAAGTAGGTTAAAGTTTTAATTTTAAGTTACAAATTAAGTTTTAAAGTTCTAATTAACTTAAGTGTCTTAGATTTAAAAAGACTTTAAGATGATTTTTAAAGATTAATAAAATTTTAAGTTTATTATTAAAATAATTTTAAGTT
Source organism: Zingiber officinale (assembly GCF_018446385.1). Classification (NCBI taxonomy): domain Eukaryota; kingdom Viridiplantae; phylum Streptophyta; class Magnoliopsida; order Zingiberales; family Zingiberaceae; genus Zingiber; species Zingiber officinale. The sequence goes on from NC_056007.1 coordinate 86,521,726, forward strand.
TAAAATAAATTTTTAGAGTTAAATTTTATTAAAAAATTTTTAAGGATAAATTTTTAAAGTTACCTTTTTTTAAAAATAGCTTTAAGTTTTAAAATAAAATTTTAATGTTAATTTTTAAAATAGTTTTAAGTTTTAAAATAAATTTTTAAAGTTAATTTTTAAAATAGTTTTAAGTTTTAAAATAAATTTATAAAACAAATTTTTAAAGTTAATTTTTAAAATAGTTTGAAGTTTTAAAATAAATTTTTAAACTTAATTTTTAAAATAGTTTTAAGTTTGAAAATAAATTTTTAAAATTATTTTTTTTTAAAATAGTTTTAAGTTTTATAATAAAATTTTTAAAAGAGTTTTTAAAATGATTTTTAAAATAATTTTTGAAAGAATTTTTAATATGATTTTTAAAAGTTTTTAACAGAATTTTTAAAAGAATTTTTTTTTAAAGAATTTTTAAAAGAGTTTTTAAAATGATTTTTAAAAGTTTTTAAAATGAATTTTTTAAAAGAATTTTTAAAATAGTTTTTTTTTAAATTCATTTTTAGAGTTAATTAATTCGAAGTTTAATTTTGATGTTAATTTTAATCAATTTGAAATTTGAATTTTAATTTAATTTAATTTAATTTAATTTTAATTAATTTGAAATTTAAATTAATTCAAAATTTAATTTAATTTAATTTTAATTAATTCAAAATTTAAATTAATTTAAAATTTAATTTAATTTAATTTTAATTAATTCAAATTTTAAATTAATTCGTAATTCAATTTTATTTTAATCCTTATTCATCTCACCCGATCTAAATTATTAATCAGGGAATCCTATAATTTTGTGAGATGAAGTTGATTTGATTATAGAGTTTGATTTAACTTGTGTTAGATTCAGGTTTAGCTTTGGTCTCCACAAATAGACATTCTTCGGATAAACCTCTGGGCTTTGGTGAGTCACCTGGACATCATTAGAGTAACCATGCCGTCAAAGTTTTTCGAATAGTCCTATCCACGGAGCTTAGTACTAGTCGTTGGTCTAACTAGTTAGGATCCATTTAGGGGTAGATTCGGTCAGTTCCACTTGGATGCCCAAGCTTTCCCAATGTACTATCATCCAAAAACTTCACCAATACCATGATTCAAGTTAAACCTGGTCCCTTTTTAACTAGTCCTAATCACCCTGCCGGATTAGTTTGTTTGGGTTTCCCTATCGGGTACGTTAGTTTTGGAGATGTCAGCTATTCTGGAGCCTCCCCCTAAATTATTGGCATTTAATTTTTATTTCTTGGTTTATGTTTATTTCTTTTAGAGTTAAATTTTAATGTTTAATTTGTAATTTGAATTTAAGTTTTTAATTTTGAATTAATTAAGTGGGTCAAATTATCTTTCTTTAAAAGAGTATATTTAATATTTAAATTTCCTTTCAGTTTTAATTTTATTGAGTTAATTGAATTATCCTTTTTTAATAGCTTAGTTTTAAAGTTTAAGTTTTTATTTATTTTTAAATTTGAATTAATTAAATTGTTTGAATTATATTTCTTTAAAGTTTTATCTTTTAACCTTTTATTAATTGTTAATTTTGAATTTTCTAGATTATCTTTGTTTAATATGTTATCTTTAGCATTTAGTTTAAGTCCGTTAAATTTAACTTCAATGTGTTTGATTTTATCCTTATATTTTCTTTACCTTTTAAGTTGATATAATTAGTGGAATTTATTAGATAAGTTTTATCTTTAATATTTAATTTTTTTATTAATTAGATTATCTCGAGTTTGGATAGGATTTTCTTGATTAATATTTTCTAGATTATTAAATAACTTATTAATTTTATCTAGATCAATATTGATCTTGTCATCCTTTTTGTTTGAATTTTCAATTTTTTTTAGATTTAAATTTAAATTTTTAGGTTTATTAATTATTTTCAGATTTTTTGTATCTTCTAAATTAATTATATTTGTTTTATCAAAAAATATCCTAGGGGTATTTTTGCAAATATTGTCATGTACACTATTTTCACATATACTTTCAGAAATATCCAAATGCACATTTTTTAAACTACTCTTATCAGGGGTATTTTGATAAATATTACTAACCTTGAGCGCAACCCCTAATTCCGCAGGTTTCTCCAGTGGATCTGACTCGAGTTCGGATTCGATTTTGACTTGATCGTCTGACTCCAAATGCTTCTCGTGAAGCTTGATCAACTGGGTCCAAAGTTCACATGCATTCTTGTACTATTCTAGCCTGCATAAAATATTGTTAGGTAAAATATTACAAATAATTTTACTTATATTTTTATTCAGTTCCGAGTTCTGAGAAGGTTTTCTCAATATTAGCATATAATCGATATCTACGCTTTCTAAGAAGCATTCCATTCTTCGCCTCCAGTAGTTGAAATCTTCATCGTACGGTGGTGGTTCATTGGGGTTCCATCCCTCTTGAAAAGACATTGTTCTTGCACAAAATGAAACAAAGGCAAAAATCCCAAGACTTGGTCTTGGATTAGTAGTGCTGGAAAAAGAGTATAATATTGTACTATTTAAAATAATAAAATATTAAAAAATATTAATAAAAAAATATTATTTCAAAATTTTGAAAATGTAATATTTTGTCGATAGTAAGCAATGGTGAAAAGTTGACGATGTATTTTTCGAAAACCATTTTGGAGGGAAAAAAATGAAACGATATATAATTTTTCAAAAAAAACACTCCCTTTGCCTGATTAGCGGTTGCACCAAATCAGAGCGAATACCACTTGTAGGACCGTGAGATTCGATAGAGGGGGGGGGGGTAAATATCGATTACAAATTCATTCGAGTAAAATACACAGCGGAAAAGTAACAAACAGATGAACACAGTGGATTTACTTCGTTCGGAGCCTGTGACGACTCCTACTTGAAGGCCCGTACTCGGTGAGTACTTTCGTTGGGCAATTCACTAGCAATTCGAATAGTTACAAAAACTTGAGTACAGAATGCTAGAAATGAAAATACCAACAAAGTAGAACAGTAAGAAAAGGAAGCAGAGCTTTGTCGGAGTAGCGTCGTAGGAGCGCAGGAGAGCAGGTCATTAATTCTGAGTTGTTCTTCAAGCTCCACCCCTGACCCTCCTTATATAGGAGGTTCCGGGCGCCTAGATCCCTTCCGGGCACCCTGGTATGACGTAGCTGCTCCAACCAGAATGCTCCACGTGGCGACGACTCGGCTTGGATAGAATTTGCCTCCGGGCGCCCGGATCCCCTCCGGGCGCCCGGATCCCCTCCGGGCGCCCGGACCACCTTCTTCCAGAAAGTCCTTCTCCTACAAAACAAGGTTAGTCCGAGGCAAATATACATCCTGCAAAATAGATTGTTAGCTCAATTAAAGTTCAACAAAATAGTATGAAAAAGAGTATGACTTAGATTCCGTCTTTCCGATACCGGAATCTAGTCACGATCTCGACTTAGACATCCGAAATGGATCTAAGCCGGATCGATGCCTAATGTTCCCTTCCCGGGAACGTGTCCTCACAGTCACTCCCTTCCAGTGACTTACCTCACTTACCTGCCAGACGTCCGGTCAGTCCTTCGACCTGTCTGGACTTCTCGCCAGCTATCCGGTCAGCACGTCGACCTAGCTGGACTTCGTACCAAGCGTCCGGTCAGTTCGTCGACCCGCTTGGACTTCGTACCAGACATCCGGTCAGCCCGTCGACCTGTCTGGGCTTCTCCTGCACACTTGATCAAAGTGTTAGACAATAACAAACTAACTTAACCTAATTTGTCATTCATCAAAACCTAGGTTAAATCGTTAGTGCTAACCGCACCAACAACTGTAGCGTTACTATAGCAGTCGACTGGTGTATGGACCAGTCGACTGATGCACTTTATCAAAGAGCCGTTGGGCTGACACCAATCGACTGGTGCATGGACCAGTCGACTGGTAACGGGCAAATCAGGTTGTTGATTTGTTCCAAGCTCTATAAGAAGGAGCTTGGTATGCTGGCCAAGGTGACGAAATTAGACTTGGTTAAAGCCTAATTAGTAGTCATCAAAGTGCTCAAGGTTCCCTTGTGTCCAAGTGTTGTTGGTGAGTGTTGTGGTGAGGTTTCTCCACCCACAAGGAGGTTGAGCTAGCCGGAGTTTGCCGGAGACTAATCCACCGACGGATTGAGGGATCGTACACCTTACGGATAGCCGTGGAGTAGGAGCATTATCTCCTAACCACGTTACATCGATCGTGTTAGCGATTTGCTTTCTTGTCTTTAGTTTAACTTTCTACTTGCTTTATTTGTATTTCCGCTTGCGCACTAACATTGTAGAAAGAAGCGAGTATTTGGGGGTGCCGTCTATCCAACCCCCCTTAAAGCCGACCACCGATCCTCCAACACACACTCCCAGGCCTGGACCGTGGGGATTACCGTATTGCACATACCATCGGTCCAGGACGCATGACATCAGTAATTGCTTCCAATTCGCCCGGGACTCTAGGTGAGCCGTCGAGTAAGGCTTGCCTCCACCAGAGTTGGCGCCCCAAATACAAAGAATGGAGGAAGAGCGGGCCGCAGCTGGGTGTGCTCGTCAGACCCGGCCAGATCTGGTAGGCCCTTGCAATCAACCTGGTCCAGCGGAAGACCAAAGAGAAGCTAGAGAGGTGGAGAACCGGGGCAACGTTGCTGTCCGAGAGATCGGCATGATTTCAGGAGGACCCACTAATGGGGATTCTGGTCGAGCCCGCAAGTCACACGGTCGGCGGTTGTATGTGGGAGCTGTGGGGTGCAGCCAGGAACAGGCGTCCGACCCTGTTATCAGCTTTCGACCACAAGACTTGGAGGGTCTGGAATTACCTCACGACGACGCCCTCATTATCAAGGCTATTATCGCTAACAGCCGAGTGGCTCGGGTCTTCGTGGATACCGGGAGCTCGGTTAATATTTTATTCAGAGTCGCATTCGAGGAAATGCAGATCGACGCCGCTGAGCTCCAGCCTGTAACTACTTCTTGTTGGAACCCCAAGGTTGGTTTTGGTGTGATCAACAAGTTAAGTTAGGTTCTGTTGTTTTCTAACCTTGTGTCTAAGTGTGCAGGAGCTTAGGAGCACAGGTACTCGAGCGGAAGACGCAGCTAGCGAGAAGGACGGCACGCGGTGTGTCCGAGGGACGAGGCGCTGCGGAAGAGTACACCGGCGGACGAGAAGGAAGTGCACGCGATGGTTCCGAGGTACGAAAGCCGGAGCGGAAGATTGCTCGGGGAGCAAGAGACGCAGCTAGCGCGAAGGTCGGCACGGGGTGCGATCGAGGGACGAAGTCTGCGGATGAGTACGCTGGTGGACGAGAAGGGACACGCGGCAATTCCGAGGGACGAGAAGCCGGAGGGAAGCACGCTCGAGAAGATCGGAAGATGGGTTCGGGTGAGCCCTATTCCGGATGTCAGAGATCACCCAATCAAGCGGATCCGGAGCAGAAGACCCGGACCGAGACGGGGACTTAATGGAGAAGTGGTCCCGGACAAAAAGTCAACCACAGTTGACTTTTTGCTCCGGGGCGCCCGGACCCTGATTTTGACCAAGATCGCGATTTACGCGATCTGAACTTGGGGATAAAACTTTATCCCCCAACGCTCTCAAGCGCCCCACCAAGGCTATAAATATAGCCTTGGTCATTCATAAATTGTAAACAACACTTGTGTGCTTCCACTGCTTAGATTAGCTTCGTCTTTCCGTGCTTACACTGCAGTAACGAGGCTTCTCCGCCTGAAGGAGCTCTTAGTGCGATCTTCATCCTTGGATTAACAACCTCCTAGTTGTAACCAAGTCAAATTCGCCTCGCTTTTATGCTTTATTTTCTGCTTAATCTATTTTTTATGTGTTAGCTTAATCGCGAGAAAGGGTTGTGTTTGATTTTTAGGGCTATTCAACCCCTTCTAGTCCGGCCCCACAAGTGGTATCGAGCCGAGGCGCTCAGAGGACTAACCGAAGCAACAAGATGGCCGGATCCAACATCCACGGACCAAAATTCAAGGGGATTCGCTAGATGGAAAAGCGAATGGAGGTATTTCTTGAAACAGATTATGATTTATTACTAACAATGGAATTTGGCTATGAAGCACCAGAGGGCAAAGCAAGAAATCAATGGTCAAAGAAGGAGCAGGCTGACCACGTGGCAAACAAGAAAGCAGAATTTCATCTGCTAAGCGTACTTCCAACACAAGAAGTCAATAGAGTCGGTACCTACAACTCGGCAAAGGAGCTTTGGGAGAAATTCCTTGAGTTACACGAAGGAACATCTGAAGCCAAACTTGCAAGACGGGATTTACTTCGTAACCAGCTTACAAACCTCCGATTTGAAGAAGGTGAAACAATTGCACATCTACACTCGAGGATTCAGGAACTCATCACCAGACTTACGAATCTCGGAGAAGAGGTAAGTAACCGAGATTCGCTAAGGTATGCCCTAAATTCCTTTCCTAGAAACTCAAAGTGGACATCACTAGTAGATGCCTTTTACATTTCAAAAGATCTAGAAAAAATTTCATTAGACGAATTCTTTTCAACTTTTGAAGTGCATGAGTCAAGATGTGCAGGTCCGAAGGAGCCCAAGAATAATGTTGCCCTTAAAGCTTCGAGAGACGAACCTTAGTCAGAATCTTCTCTCGACGACGAGGAAATGGTAATGATGGTAAGACGATTTAAAAATATTTGTAAATCTAGGAAATCTAACCATCCGCAGGGAAGAAAGAAAAGAACCATCCGCTGCTACCATTGCGATGAAGAAGGGCACGTCAAGGACAATTGCCCTAAACTGAAGAACAACGGGAAGGACAAGGGTAAGAAGCCTATCCAAAAGCGCAAGGCCCTAAAAGCGACGTGGGACGATACGTCGTCGGAATCAAAAGTCGAGGAGTTCTCCGGGCTCGCGTTAATGGAGAGTCATCAAGACGACGACTGCGAATCAAGCTCTTCCGAAATGAGCATCGAAAGCATCAATGAAGGGGGAGCCACGTCCGAAGAGAGCAGCAGTTCAGGGGGAGAAACCGACAACGAGATCGACAAGGTAAGTGAGGTACGATCTCTTCCTCCTAATAAAATGTTTAAATTCATTAAAATTTTAACAAAAGATTGCTGCAAATTAGAAAATGAAAATAAAGATTTAAAAGCAATATTAGCTACATCTTGTCCATTAGAAATGCTAGATAAATCAAATTTAGAAAATGAAAAATTAAAATTAGAAATTCAAAATTTAAAAATTCAAGTAGAAAACTTGAAAAACTCTGCTTGCTCATCTAAATCCAATTTTAGAAGGTTCAATAATTTGAATTGGTATTATAGATATCACCAGGGACAAATTAAAAATATCTCTAGAAAATATGTCCCTAAGAAATTTTTAGTTAATCCAGTAAGTTGGAACCTTTATTGGGTTCCTAAATCTTGCTTAGTGTAAATTTTAAAATCAAAGTTAGCGCTTTAAGTGAGAAAATTAAACAAAAATTTCTTTATGGGCTTTGACTAGAAAGTGGTTGTTGCTCCAATAACCAAGAAGGCCTAGTGCCTCGTCACTGCCTGGAAGCCAAATATTGAAATAAATGTTTAATTAATAAAGCATTAATACTAGAATTATTTAATGCTTTAAAAAATTATTCAAACATGGTTCAAAATTTTGACTTAAATTTTTTTTAAATAATTAGTTTTTTTTTTAATTTCTATTTTCAAAAATAACTTTTACTTAGAGTGTTTAGAAAATTTTCAAAAACTATTTTTTCCTAAGTTAAAATCTTAAAAAAAAAAATAATAAATAAATAAAATGAATCTCAAAATTCTTTTACTTAAAATTTTACTTAGAATTTATTCTGCTTTTATTGATTCAAAAATATTTTTCAAAATATTTAATTAAGTTTTATTGATTGCAAAATTCTTTTTCTAACTTAGAATCTTTTGACTTAGAATTTTTTTTAAGGTAGCTTTTCAAAATTTTCTAAGTCTTTAACCCTTAGATTTTTTCTTAGAACCCCATTTTTTTTGTGATCAAAGGGGGAGAAGGGTAAGTATAAGTCTAGGGGGAGGTAGCCTAAAACTATTTTTTTCTTCTATCTTTGTGCACTAAATTGTAAATTTAGTTAGTTTATTTTTTATCTAGTTAACCCTAGCTTAACTTGGGTTGATCACACCAAAAAGGGGGAGATTGTTGGAACCCCAAGGTTGGTTTTGGTGTGATCAACAAGTTAAGTTAGGTTCTGTTGTTTTCTAACCTTGTGTCTAAGTGTGCAGGAGCTTAGGAGCACAGGTACTCGAGCGGAAGACGCAGCTAGCGAGAAGGACGGCACGCGGTGCGTCCGAGGGACGAGGCGCTGCGGAAGAGTACACCGACGGACGAGAAGGAAGTGCGCGCGATGGTTCCGAGGTACGAAAGCCGGAGCGGAAGATTGCTCGGGGAGCAAGAGACGCAGCTAGCGCGAAGGTCGGCACGGGGTGCGATCGAGGGACGAAGTCTGCGGATGAGTACGCTGGTGGACGAGAAGGGACACGCGGCAATTCCGAGGGACGAGAAGCCGGAGGGAAGCACGCTCGAGAAGACCGGAAGATGGGTTCGGGTGAGCCCTATTCCGGATGTCAGAGATCACCCAATCAAGCGGATCCGGAGCAGAAGACCCGGACCGAGACGGGGACTTAACGGAGAAGTGGTCCCGGACAAAAAGTCAACCACAGTTGACTTTTTGCTCCGGGGCGCCCGGAACCAATCCGGGCGCCCGGAGCTGTCCGGGGCGCCCGGACCCTGATTTTGACCAAGATCGCGATTTACGCGATCTGAACGTTGGGGGATAAAACTTTATCCCCCCCAGGGCGCCCGAAACCCTTCCAGAAGCTCTTCATCAGTTCAGAAATTGTAAACAACACTTGTGTGCTTCCACTGTTTAGATTAGCTTCTGTCTTTCTGTGCTTACACTGCTGTAAACGAGGCTTCTCCGCCTGAAGGAGCTCTTAGTGCGATCTTCATCCTTGGATTAACAACCTCCCCGGTTGTAACCAAGTCAAATTCGGTGCCTCGTTTTTATGCTTTATTTTCTGTTTAATCTATTTTTTATGTGTTAGCTTAATCGTACGAGAAAGGGTTGTGTTTGATTTTTCAGGGCTATTCAACCCCCCTTCTAGCCGGCCGCATCGGTCCTACACTTCTCTATATGGATTTACAGGCAACGTAGTGAGGCTCATGGGTCAGATTAAGCTGGCCATATCTCTGGGCACCGAGCCACTGGTGCGCACTAGGAGGAGCACCTTCATAGTGGTGGACTCTTCTTCCTCCTATAATGTCATCCTGGGAAGGCCCGCTCTGCACGAATTCGGGGCTGCTATCTCCAATTTTCATTAGAAGATTAAGTTCCCAGTCGACGAGCAAGTTGGGGAAGTCAGGGGAGAGCAGAAGGTATCCCGTAGCTGTTACATTGATATGGTCCGAGTAGAAACTCGTAAGAGCCGCAGAACTCAGGATGGCGATGTACACGCTATTCAGGAGGAGCCCTTACCTATAGCGGAAGAACCCATCCCTTGGGAAGAGGTGCGGTTGCATCCTGACCGACCTGAGAGTCTGACCTGCATCACGAGTGATCTACCTCTAGATCTCAAGTTGGAGCTGATACAATGCCTGACCCGTAATAAAGACATTTTTGCCTGGTCACCTGAAGAATTGTCAGGGGTCAAGCCAGAAATAGCGGAACACAAGTTGCATATCCTACCTGACGCTAGGCCAGTCAAGTAAAAGAAGAGGAACTTTTCCGCTGATCAGAATAAAATTATCCGAGCTGAAGTAGACCAGCTCAAGAAAGCAGGACATGTCCGGGAGGTGCAGTTCCCGGCCTGGCTTTCTAATGTCGTTTTAGTAAAGAAGCCTAATAATAAGTGGAGGGTATGCATAGACTTCCGTGATCTCAACCGAGCCACCCCTAAAGACTGCTATCCTCTACCTCGCATTGATCAGATGGTAGATTCAACCGCCGGCTGTGAGAGGATATGTATGATGGATGCTTACCAGGGATACCATCAGATACCCTTAGCTCGAGAGGATCAGGAAAATGTTAGCTTCATAATAGCTGATGGTACTTTTTGTTATACTGTTATTCCATTCGGGCTCAGGAATGCTGGAGCCACATACCAAAGAATGATGGACAAAATCTTCAGAGAACAGATCGGGCGGAACGTCGAAGTTTATGTTGATGATATCCTGATCAAGTCCCCCCTAGCATCTAATCTGATAGCAGATGTAGAAGAAACTTGTGGGACTTTGCGACAATACGGGCTGAAGCTGAATCCTCTAAAATGTCTGTTCGGAGCCAAAGGAGGGAAGTTTCTGGGATACCTAGTGACCGAGCGGGGGATAGAGGCCAACCCTGAGAAGGTTCAAGCACTCCGAAGCATTCCAGTCCCTCAGAATATAAAGGAAACACAGAAGCTAGTAGGCAGGATAACGGCGCTATCTAGATTTATTTCCAGTTCTGCCGACCAAATTGCGCCCTTCTTCAAGGTGCTCAGGAAAGCCGCCAAGTTTCAATGGACAGAAGAGTGCACACAGGCTTTTGAAGAGCTGAAGCAGTATCTGGAATCTTTGCCATCGTTGTTCAAACTTGTCGTTGGAGAGCCCCTTTGGGTTTATTTGTCAGCTACACCTGAGGCCGTGGGGGCAGTGCTGGTTAAAGAGCAGGACAATGTACAGCGGCCAGTGTATTTCTTCAGTCATCTATTGAAGGGGGCTGAGTCTCGTTACACAGCCCTGGAAAAATTGGTTTACAGACTTGTTCTCATGGCTCAGCGCCTCAGGTCATATTTCTTGGCACATCCTATTACCGTTTTGACAAACAGTACCATGGGCCAAGCTCTTACCAATGTGGAGGTAGCAGGTCGGCTTATCAAATGGGCAACCAAGCTGGGAGAATATGATATACAGTATCAGCCCCGAACAGCAATTAAGGCACAGGCTCTGGTAGATTTTTTAACAGAGATTCATCAGACGGACTCGGAGGAGGTCTGGAAAGTTTATGTAGACGGGTCGGCTACTCACCAGGGAAGTGGCATAGGGGTACTTCTAATATCTCCTTAGGGGGATATAATGCAATTGGCTGTCCGGTTAAACTTCAGAGCCACTAATAATGAGGCAGAGTATGAAGCCTTATTGGCAGGTCTACAAGCAACTCGGCATGTAGGGGCAAGCCGAGTCATAGTATATTCGGATTCTCAGTTGGTAACTCAGTAGGTGACCGTACATTTTGAAGTGAATAATGACAAGATGCAAGTCTATAGGGAAGCATATGAGAAGATGAAGGAAGAATTTAAGGAAATCACAGTCACTAAGATTCCCAGGGCTGAAAATGAAAGGGAGGATGAGTTAGCCAAGATGGCTAGTTCCCTGACCACCTGGGTGCTTGATAGATTTATAGTACAGACATTCCTTATAGCTCAGATAGATCTGCAAAACAACCTAGAAGGGGTAATTGATTGGAGAGCACCGATGATAAGTTTTCTTCAGCAAGGAACTACACCAGTCGATCCAGAGGAAGCGCGTCTGCTCAGAAGGCAGACCCATGCTTATACTATGATTGGAGATCAGTTGTACAAGAGATCATTTTCCAGACCCCTGCTCAAGTGTCTGGGTATAGAAGAAGCTAATCATACATTGCGTGAAATACACTTGGGGTGTTGTGGCAGCCATGCAGGTGGGAGAACACTGGCTCGGCGGGTGTTGATGGCCGGGTATTTCTGGCCTACTCTACAAAGAGATGCCCAGAAGCTGGTGAATACTTGCTTGTCATGTCAGAAGCATCAGAACTTGACACACCGGCCCACTGAGCTGCTGAAAACCTCTATAGTTTCTTGTCCGTTTGATCAGTGGGACATGGATATAGTAGGGCTTTTCCCAATGGCTACAGGTCAGAGACGCTTTTTATTGGTAGTAGTAGATTATTTCTCCAAATGGGTAGAAGCTGAGGCCCTGGCCAGAATTACAGAGGATGCTGTAATCCAATTCCTCTGGAAGAATGTCCTTTGCAGGTTTGGCATACCTCATAAATTAGTGTCAGACAATGGAAGATAATTTCATGGACACAAGGTACAAACCTGGTGCAGGGGGTTTGGTATAACTCAGGCCTTCACTTCAGTAGCTTATCCTCAGAGCAATGGTCAGACGGAGGTAGTCAATCGTGAAATAGTACGCGGTATTAAAGTCAAGCTGGATCATGTGGGAGACAGCTGGGTGGACGAGCTACCGAGTATTCTATGGGCCTATCGCACAACACCCCAGGAAAGCACAGGTCTGACACCTTTCCATTTAGTTTATGGTAATGAAGCAGTAGTACCCCTGGAGGTCGGGGTGCCATCAGCTAGAAGAATGCTATATGATGAGGGGAACACCGAGCGAAGATTGGTTGAGCTGGACTTCATTAGCGAAGTTCATGAACAAACAGCCGCTCGGTTAGAAGCTTACCGATAGAGGATGAGACAGAATTACAACAGAAGAGTAATCCCTCGGTTCTTCGAGGAGGGAGACCTGGTCTGGAAGTAAGTGAAGCCTGTAGGAGATGTAACGAAGCTGGCGCCACAATGGGACGAACCTTACAAAGTCATTAAAAAATTGACATTGGGAGCTTATTATTTGTAGGACGCTCGAGGAAGGATGCTAGACCGACCATGGAGCACTAACTATCTACGGCCTTACCAAGTGTAGAAGACCTAACTTGGCGGGTGTAGGTCAGGCCGGGCAAGCGACACGGGAACAGGGGTCAAATATTATACCCGGTTTGACATTGAGCGTCTCAGTCTTTTCTCTGACCCCATCCGCATGACAGTAAAGTAAAGACTTAAAAATATGTATGTACATTCAAAGGAATGAGAAAAAGGTCCAGTTGTTTGTTCATACAAGCAATTGATACAAATCATTTAAAGGGAGCGAAAATCTCATCTGGAAGTCCTTGGATTACTCTGTCATGGTCTAAAAAGTCTGCAGGAGGGATGGATGTCAGGAAATTCTGTTCATAAAGTTGTCTTATAACCCCAGCCGTAGCATAAGGGACAGACGTAGAAAAGCGTGCCCCGACCTGAGAAAAAAACTCTGGGGATCGCAGATACAATTCTCGACTCCGCAGATAGCGATCGTTTTCTCCTTCTTGGTAGACCGCCAGGGCAGTAGATACTCCCGCTATGGCTGTCCGGGATTGGGATAGTTCTGCTCGTAGAGCCCTAAGTTCAGCTTCCTGGGCCTCTAGTCGGGCTGCCTGGGAATCTACTTTCTTGTTTTGTTCCTGAAGCAAGGTGTATTTTGATAGTAGCTCCTAAGTAAGTTGTGCAAGGGTCTGTTGGTGCGCTTGGGCCTGCTGATATGATCGTTGCTGATGCAGGGCAACTGCCTGATTTTTCTCTGCTCAGAGGTTCTGGATTTCCTCATTGGCAGAAGCTAAAGCTCGCTCTTGATTGTTTGTCCTCGTGGTCAGAATTTTTACCTCTGCCCTCAGAGCGTAGCTGGCTTGGGCCGGGCCATTCAATTGGAGCTCTAATTCAGCCACCTGATCCCTCAGCATCTTGTTCTAATGGTGAGCCTCATGAAAGGATTGGTTTACGATTAAGGACTCCGCATGAGCCTGCGCAAAGAAGAAAGCCCTTTAGTAAAAAAGGAAACAGACCAGTAGCAACGGGAAGGGGGCAACTTACTATGGTATATAGCTCAGCAAACCTATCCATCTGAGCTGGGGGTGGTAAGTGTTGCATCTGATTCCTGCTATTGGCCCACACAGTGGTCAGACGTCCTTTCATTTTGAGAATGCTGGTGGGGACGTTGGGCCGGGAACCCAACCTAGCCTCAGACGGGATGGTGGTGCGGTAACTAGCTGAGGTTGGGTGGGACGACGACGAAGGCCCTGCAGCCGAACTTGAGGGAACGGCCCGAGGCACTGGTGGAGGCCTGGAGGAAGTCGTTGCACGAAAGGGAGGGTTAGAAGGACCGGCCTCGGAATCTCGAGACGGGCGAGAAGCTGCAGGTGCCCCTCTGCCGAGCCCCGCCGGCGCATGTTGAGGAATGGCGGTAGAAGTAGGGGCGGCAGTGAAGCCCGGGGTAGTGGATGTTGGGGGAGTAGCACTTGGGGCTGCAAGATGACTGGGACTTGGCATTGCAGAGGTAGACCTACGGCGCAGACGATGTACTAAGGGATGAGTATATAAGTCGGAGTCTTCAGGGGGAGATCGGGATCGGCGCCCAGTAGTGGTGGAAGCTCGGCCTTGCCCGAATCGGGACGTCGACCTATGCGCATGGCCAGAGCGGGACCGAGAGGTGGATGGAGCTCGGGGAGGAAGCCCAGACTGTAACGTGGTCGGCACACTGGGCTCAGCGGAAGTGCGGGCCGAGGGAGGAAGAGACCTCGCTAAGATAGCTCTGCTTCGTCACGCTATCTCTGTACGGCTCTACAGAAGGGGCAAAACCTCGGAGGCCTCAGTCAAGGCAGTAGCTGAGTAAGCAACAGTAAGGAGGATTAGTACATTATGGGAAATAGAATATAGGGAAGCAGAGAAAAAGCCAATACGCACCTAAATTGGGGGGCGTTCCCAGGGCGAGAGGGCTTAAGCGGAAGAAGGACAACATTTCTTCAGATAACAGTCTGTCCAAGTTTAGTTGCCAACCTCTAAGCCTGGATGAAGCCTCCATATAAGTGTCTTCGAGGTGATATTCCCCCAATGGAGGAACAAGAGGAAGGGAGGATAGCCATCGGAGCGGCCACTCTACTTCATGGGGAAAGCGAAGGAAGAAAAACTTCTGCTTCCAAATTGCCTCAGGAATAGGAGAGGAAGAGAAGAAAGTAATGTGAAGGCGGGGCTGAAAATGGAAGAAACCGTCATCCTGCTGATGGGGAGCGAAAAAGGAATGGAATAAGGGAGCAGACCAAGATAGGCCGCATATATCGCAGAGTATTACGAAGCCACAAATGAGCCTTATGGAGGGGGGCGATAATTGACCCAAGGGAATTTTAAAATATCGGTACACTGCGATAAACAGAGGATGAAGGGGGAAACGAAGACTTGCTATGACTTGCTCAGAAAAGAAGGTGCCATAACCGGAAGGGGGATTGTGAAATCGGGCTATGTCGGTAGGGATGATGACATGATTGGTGGCAAGGATTCCATAACCATACCGTAGATTATCCAGATCTAACTCAGTGAAGCAGGAAGCGCCTGGGTATATACTGTTAACCAAGGAAGACCACTGAGGAGACGCCATGCCACAGAAGTGTACAAGGAGGAAAGGGATCGGATGCGAAAGAAAAAGCGGAAAGCGAAGAAGCCAAGCGAGAAATAGCAGAACGCAGGAATGGGGTAAAGGCGGCGCACAGTGTAGAAGGAAGAAAGTATTGGGGTGCAAGGTTGCAAACATAGTCCCATATTGAAAACACATGGGAAAAATCATGGGTTTATAAGAGAAAAAAATATCTCCATTGGTATGAGGCCTTTTGGGGAGAGCCCAAGAGCAAAACCATGAGCGTCTATGCCCAAAGTGGATAATATCATGCTATTGTGGAGATATCTAAAATTCTTTTCGATCCTACAATTGGTATCAGAGCCCGGACTGCCAGAAGGTTTAACCGCCGACTGTGCACAAGAACTATGGTCTGATTGAGCCATGTGGGTACAATATTGACCTAGAACAAAGAAAGTGGGGGCTCCTATGTTCGGATCAAGAGGACCAGACACCAGGCAGGAAGTCCTAGTTGCGACTAGGCAATGAAGTCCTAGTAGGTCGGGCGGACCGAGGGGCAGGAAGACCTGGTGGGTCGAGGATCGGATGTGGAAAGTCTATGGTCCTTTGTTTGAGGGGGGGATTGTTGGGGTGCAAGGTTGCAAACATAGTCCCATATTGGAAACACATGGGAAAAATCATGGGTTTATAAGAGAAAAAAATATCTCCATTGGTATGAGGTCTTTTAGGGAGAGCCCAAGAGCAAAACCATGAGGGTCTAGACCCAAAGTGGACAATATCATGCTATTGTGGAGATATCTAAAATTCTTTTCGATCCTACAGAAAGAAGAAAGATATTTATAGGTATTGAGTGGGAAGGGTATTTTCGTCAGTTGACATTGGACGGTTGATATCGCGGCGGTAAAAAGGGGCGCGCCGTTTGATTTTCCCCGAAAACAGAGCCGGAGGGTATTACAGGAAAAGTAATGGCTCGAGATACGAGGCGCTTCATAGGGCACGATGAAGGTGGGAAAAGGGCGCATTTAGTGCAGCTTTTCTCTAAGTTCAGAGCAAGGTTAGTCAGGGCAGTCAGCGTCAGGGCAGTCAGCAGAGCGGCATGCAAATCAGGTCAACAATTCTCAGGAAATCAGGTCGGTAATTCTCATGAAATAGGGTCGGCATTTCGCAAGTGCAGCCCGGCAAAGGACAGAGCCCAGCTTCCGTCAGGTCTAAGCTCCTCGCAAAGGTAGCTCGGGTAGTGGCTAATAAAGAAAGAGTTGGCTCAGTATAAAGTTAGTCATCGGGCAGAAGGGTAAGAGGCCAGATCAAAACAAACAATGATGAGCAGATCAACAAAGGTTGTTTGAAAACGATGAGGAGATTAGCTAAGGCTGTAAAAACTTACTACAAGAAGGGCAAACTATGGACAAAGTCGAGACGGGCAAATAACACAATACAACCATTCAGACAGAAAAGAACAGATAAGCATATTCCTAATTATGGGGATCTTCACCACTACAACATACGTCACATTAAGAAGAATCTTTGGAAGGAGGCGCTGGTTCGACAGGCACGTTTGAAGGAGGCACTGGTTTAGCAGGCGCGTGTGGAGGAAGCACGGGTTCAGCAGGCGCATTTGAAGAAGGCACGGGGTCGGCAGATGCATCAGAAGCAGAGGGCTGGTCTGCAACAACAGACGGGGGTGCCGCTAGAAGAAAAAGATCATCGTCTTCCGCAAAGGAAGGAAAAGTCTCAGCAGGTAGTTCCCTGGTCAGCCGGGCTGTGTCTAGAAAAGTGGCAGGGGGTGCCAAGTGTAGAAAACCTTGCTCAAATTCCTGTCTGACCCCCCCAGCAGCTCCATAGCAGAGCATTAGGTTCATCCAACTTCCTAGCTTTTGTAGGAAGAAGGAAGAGTGGACGTATGACAGCCTATATGCTCTTAGACGCTCTGACTCACCAGCGTGGTAGGCCTCCAGGTCGCTCTTATTCGTTGCAGCTTCAGCGCGGGCCAAAGATAGGTCCGTCTGGCCCTGGACCACCATTTCCTGAGCCTTCCGGAGATCTGCTTGCAATGATAGAAGGGTAGTCTGGCAAGCCTCCCATTGTGACTTCAGGGTAGCCTCCCGATCAACAGAGGCAAGGACTCGAGCCCGGGTGTCAGCCAGTTCCATTTGCAGAATTTCCCGGCTTCGTTGCAATGATTTCAGCTCAGTTGACTGGGCGACCAGCTCTTCCTCTCTGCCTTCCAATTCAACAACTGCTGCATGACGGCGCTCAGTTTCAGATGCCAGCCGGGACTCGCTGGTCTTTAGGGTCGCCTCCAATTTTTGTATCTTGTCAAAGGCGGCATGGAAAATGGCTCGGGTGGAAGTGGCAGACTCCCCATCAGCCCGAAGGTAGGCGTCCAGATCCCCAAGCGGGGGCTCAAGGGGATCCTGGGGTGCGGTCGGGGGCTCTAATTCTTGAAGACGGGCCTTGAGTACCGCGTTCTCTCGCTGCAGCTCGGCTGCATGTTGAACGACACTCAAGCCCGCATAATAGGTCTGCAAACAACCGGAGGAAGGGAAAAGGGTCAAAGATCCATATTGACAACTAAAGTGAGAGGAGGAGCTTACCGATACCAGGCGACGGGCAACATGGTCAAGCCCCTATAGGGGAGGGCTGCTCCTCCAAAATTAGCGATTAGCCGACCGCCAGGAGATGGCCAAGTCTCCGTGTAACTCGACCCTACCAACGATGGAAGATGTGGCCTCAGTGGATACATTGGCAGGATCTGTCTCCGAGGGAAGTCTCTAAGAGGCTTCAAAGGAGGGCTCCTTGGGAGGCAATGCTTGGGCCTGTGCAGTAGAAGTTGTGGGGATAGCAGGAAGGGAGGCCGAGGGAGTCATCGAGCCCCCCCGGCTGGTCTTCAGAAGTGGCCAGAGTCTGATCAGGAGATAGACTCTGGATCGGCGCAAGAGTTGGTTTGTCCGATGGTTAAGCCGCAACCTCCAGTTCGGACGTCACCGCCTGGAGAGAGCTTATGTCCAGGGACCTAGAAGGAGAGGAGATGGTAGCAGCCTGCTGACGGCGAGGAGGCAGAGGAGATGCCTAGGTGGCGGGCGTCACCCTCTTTCTTTTGCGCTCGAGGCGCAATTTTTTGGATGGAGGGGGAGTGGGCACTCATTCTGTCATGGGCAGCTCAGCTGTAGGCAGGTCAGATGAAGGAGTCTGGTCTGGCTCCGTAGGCCCAAAGGCGAGCGGTGCAGTAGGTTCTGAGGCGGTTGCAGGATTGGAGGCCTGTGCCTGGGTCAGAGGCAGACCAGAGGAGGCAAGTTGGGTAGAAGATGAGGATAGGCCTTGCGACAGTTCGACGTTGAGAGCTTGCAGAATGGCAACCGATGGTTGTTTCTGGCTGGAAAAGGAGCGAAGCATGGCGGCCACTACAGAATTAAAAGGAAAAGACACCTCAGTTAGTGAAGAACACCAAAGAAAAAGTAGCAGCTTACCAAAGGGAGCTCCAATCTCTGCAGAAATGGGGCTGAGACCAAAAGAGTGTAGAATGCCTTCCAACATTAACACAGACAAGCGGACAACAACGCCTGTGAGTTTGTCCGAGGCCTCAAAGCAGACGGATTCATGAGGGTGTGAAGGGAAGTTAGGAGGAAGATTAGAGCGCCATTGGGGAACCCCGACTAAGGGGAAAGGCGGTTTAAGGAAGAAAAAGCGAGATTTCCAGCCCTTGTTCGAGGAGGGCATATCATCAAAAAATTTATAGCCCGGTTTGGCCTGAACATTGAATACCCCTGGTTCTGCACGCCTAAAAGAATAGAAATGGCGGAATAGCTGGACGGTCAAGGGAATCTGATAAATGCGGCATAAGATGACAGTGCCGCACACGACTCGGAATACATTGAGGGCGAATTGAGATATACTGATACTGAAGTATTGGCTCAACTCAGAGAAGAGAGGGTGAAAAGGAAAGCGGAGACCCCCTAAGATCTTATCCCTAAAAACAATGATAAAGCCTTCGGGAGGAGATGAAGGGGGTTCATCGGGCTTAGGAAGGCGAAGTTCATAACCAGGGCCTAGTTCAAGATTGGACTTAATCGAAGCTAAGTCATGATGGTCTAGGTCGGAAATATAATATGAGTACCAGGAGGTTTCCTTACCATCCATTGTTAGGGAGAGCAAGCAAGCGAAGGGACCGGAAGCAAAGGAAGTCACAGGTCGAGAGTGAGCAGGAAGCAAGAAGGTCACAACGTAAGAACCAGCCGGGGATGAAGAGAAAGGGAGAATGAAGCGCCAAAGTGAAAGCGACAGACTGCCTTTAGGGTTTATAAAGCCCATTCATTCCTAGGAAATATCGAAAGCCGAGCCGAGAATCTTTTTAGGTACGCCCAAGCGCCGTCCGATGGAAGGTGTGTACAGAAAAGGGTCAAAAAGCTGGCGTCAAGCGGCGTAAGTAGTAAAGGCGTCGGACATGTGTCATCACGAGAGGAAGTGTATTAATGATGGGCGTGACAATGAAATCATGAAGGAGGATATGCGCATGGAAAGGCCTTATTCACAGAAAAGCACGCCCAAAGAGGAAAAGAAGCAGGGGTTCCTCGGGAAAAAGGATGGCATAAGCGGGAAACTATTCAAATTTCATAGAGTTGCCGAGTCTCTGTGGCTCTGTAACGGAGTAAGACATGCCTATCCTCATTTTCCTCTAAAACTAACACTCTACATTGTTGGATGACAGAAAGAGGTCGGGAAAGCACGACCAGGTCAGCATGAGCAGTCTTCAGGTCAGGGAGTAGCGAGCAGGCCTGTGCAAGCGTTCCCTGCTCAGACTATCTAACCGAGCCTACCACAAGAGCTACTAGGTCTTCGTAGCTCAAAGGTTAAGTAAGGTTTACGTACTTCTTGCTTTATTATTAGCCAGATACCATACATGCTGTGAGTACAGGGAAAGGTCGATCGACATAAGTTACCCCAGACCAGGCAGTAACGACCAGGTCATTGCAAGGCAGGACGGACGACATCTGGAAAGACCAGCTTACCTACTTCTATACCTCCCCCTCTCAGGGCCAAGCCATCTCCATCGGTCTTGGACCGGATCATTATTACTGGTCTCGGACCAGCGCCATCGCCACCGGTCTCGGATTGGAGTATTATTACTGGTCTCGGACTAGCGCCATCGCCACCGGTCTCAGATCGGAGTATTATTACTGGTCTCGGACCAGCGCCATCGCCACCGGTCTCAGATCGGAGTATCATTACTGGTCTCGGACCAGTGCCATCACCACCGGTCTCGGACCGGAGAATCCCAGACTCTCGCCTCAGTGCGAGTTATAAGTGAGCTCTGCTCTCACGCCCAATGACCTTTCAGGTCGGCTCCCATGCGAGAATTAAAAGTGAGCTCTGTTCTCACGCCCAACGACCTTTTAGGTCGGTAGTCCCAGACTCTCGCCTCAGTGCGAGTTATAAGTGAGCTCTGCTCTCACGCTCAACGACCTTTCAGGTCGGCTCCCATGCGAGAATTAAAAGTGAGCTCTATTCTCATGCCCAACGACCTTTCAGGTCGGCTCCCAGGCAAGTTATAAGTGACCTCAACTCTCGTGCCCCCTGCCCTCCCGGTCAGACTGTCGTGCCTCACGCTGATCAAAGTGGCTCCGATTGGTCAGGTTAGCCTTATCTATTCCTATCTTAGTTCTTTTATGCAACTACACGATGGATGAGTTTTTACCGGATACTGGAGGTTAGCTGCAACAAGGCTTCAATATAAACTGCAACTCAGGTTCGTTCGTTCATTACAGTATTAGTTTTCAAGTATTATACAGGTCTAGCTATCTTAGTTAATATAAATGGCTTGTTGCGAATTTCTTGCTTTATGCATATGTGCTGAGTTCTAAGAAAGTCATAGGAGGTTAGCGCTGGCCAGGGGCGAAAATAGCGTCAATATCATCAAATGTACAGGTCAAGCAGTAAATTGCCTTTCACTAAGAACCATGCTAAGCCCTTGGCTGGAAATCCTAGTTGAGCGGGAAAAGGAATCAACACGAGGGAGGGGGAGTTCCTTCAGGGTTCTGCTAAGGAGGAGTAGCGTGCAGCCTTGTGAGCTCCTCTTTAAGAACAAGAATGAGGTTTAGTTGCCGATCATTCCTTGCTTCTTGACTAATCAACTTCTCTTGAAGAAGGGCCACAGATTTGTCGTATGCAATACTTTGAGCCACCCGCAGATGTTTCTGAGACTCTAAGGCTGAGTACGCCCTTTGTTTTAAGGCCAGCTCAGCTCTATACCTAGAACGGGCAGAAGCCAATAAGTTTTCGGTTTCGCGAAGGAGAAAAAGCTGATGGTTACGATCCTGGGTCATCGCTGCTAACTCTTTGTCCTTGCTGGCTATCCTGGTCGTCAGTCGATCCAGTTGTTGTTGAAGGAGTTGTAGTTCATCCATATTCGAACGCAGCAGGAATGCGAGGAAGCAAGTATTAAGTGTAAGAGAAGAGGAAATGGGGGGTTACGACAGAAGACTCATCCCCCTCTTAAAAAAGGGGGCAGATGGAAGCATCAATGGAACATTAATGTGGCACTGTTTCCCAGGGTCAGTGGATAATTAAAAAAAAAGGGGAGTACCAAGGCGGGGGGGAAGAAACGCGAAGAGGCTGGGTAGTTGAACAGACCAAATTGAAGACCCAAGTCAGCCTCGTCCAGTCTCTCGCTTATTGGAAATTAGCCTTTACAGTGTCATGGAAGGCGTCTAATACACAAAAATTGAGGCAGTTTCGTTCATCAAATTTATATACTACTGAAAATAGGCAAGTACACCTGCAAAGTTGGAGCATACCAAAACATCCATTACAAAACTGACATTCATTTCTTACATGGCGGAAGGGGCAGCTAATCATCAGGGGATCGGAGAGGTGCTAGTAGAGGGAGCATTCCCTGGGTTAAAGCCGCGAGGTAGATCCGGAGACCCAGAGGTAGTTCGGGCTTTCTCTAGCTCAGCTTTAAGGAAGTGGATGTAGGCTTGTTGCTGACCGATAGTGTCATCTTTAAGGCTGAGCTGCTCATGAAGGGAGACTACTGTGGCTTCATGTTCGCGCTGCAAAGACACTAAGTCGGTGTGGGCCTTTTGTTTCAACTCCATCTCGGCCTGAACCCGAGACTTAGCCACACGATACAAAGAGTCCGCGTCCCGATGTCGCAAGAGCTGCTGGTTCCAATCCTCTGTCATCTCCTTCAGCTCAGCTTCCTTACAAGCTATCTGCTGAATAAGCTGCTCTAGCCGCAGTGGAAGTGAAGGTTGATCAACCTCGTCAGAAAAGGGGGAAGACATCGTGTAAATAAAGGGAAGATACACTAAGGAAGAACTTGATGTTTTCTTGAGGGGGAAGGTTCAGGTAGTAGAACCACAAGATGGCAGACAGAAAGCAATACAATCTCTGAAGACGAGGAGGGGAACCCTTACCTGCATTAATATAGCAACGAAGTAGGCACGAGACCCCAAGCGACAGCACATAAAGTAAGGTAAGGCATGTATGGAGGAAAGAAGGACGCAGACGCAATGTCAGCAGGCACATAGAGGCAAGGGTTAAAAGTCGGAAGGACAAAAAGACGGGTCGGTGTCTAGTCAGTCAGACTTGGGTCTTCCTTCGACTAGACTTGTGGGGGAGGCTTGTGATACGGTGCATGATGGGGGGCCCTGGAGGAAAGGTTGACAGTTAAAGTCTAACAGAGGTGGCGGTCAGAAGTCAAGCGGAGGTGGCGGTCAGAAGTCAAGCGGAGGTGGCGGTCAGAAGTCAAGCATATGTGGCGGTCAGAAGTCAAGCATATGTGGCGATCAGGAGTCAAGCATATGTGGCTGTCAAAAGTCAGGCATACGTGGCAGTCAGAGGTCATGCAAACATGTCAATCAAGGAATACAAGTCGGGATCGGCAGAGCTGTTCAGAGATAGCTCGATCTATAGGCCTCCGTTCGAAGGTCGGAAATACAAGTCAAAGGATACAGGTCGGGATCGGCAGAGCTGTTCAGAGATAGCTCGATCTATGAGCCTACGTTCGAAGGCTGGAAATACAAGTCAAGGAATACAGGTCGGGATCGGCAAAGCTGTTTAGAGACAGCTCGATCTACAGGCCTGCGTTCGAAGGCCGGAAATACAAGCCAAGGAATACAGGTCGGGATTGGCAGAGCTATTCAGAGACAGCTCGATCTACAGACCTGCGTTCGAAGGCCGGAAATACAAGTCAAGGAATACAGGTCGGGATTGACAGAGCTATTCAGAGACAGCTCGATTTACAGGCCTGCGTTCGAAGGCCGGAAATACAAGTCAAAGGATACAGGTCGGGATCGGCAGAACTGTTCAGAGACAGCTCGATCTACAGGCCTACGTTCAAAGGCCAGAAATACAAGTCAAGGAATACAGGTCGGGATCGGCAGAGCTGTTTAGAGACAGCTCGATCTACATGCCTGCGTTCGAAGGCCGGAAATACAAGTCAAAGGATACAGGTCGGGATCGGCAGAGCTATTCGGAGACAGCTCGATCTACAAGCCTGCGTTCGAAGGCCAGAATATAAGTCAGGGAATACAGGTCGGGATCGGTAGAGCTATTTGGAGACAGCTCGATCTACAGGCCTGCGTTCGAAGGCCGGAATACAAGTCAAGGAATACAGGTCCGGATCGGCAGTTCGAAGGCCGGAAATACAAGTCAAGGAATACAGGTCAGGATCGGCAGAGCTGTTCAGAGATAGCTTGATATACAGGTCGACATTCGGAGGCCGGGAGTACGGGTCAGGTACCATGGGATGGGCTCGGCAGATTTACAAGGATACGACGCGAGCTATAGGCGCACGGTCGAAGGCCTGATATGTAAGGTAGAGTTAATAGGGCAGAGCAAGTCTAACAAGAGGGCACAGAACAGGTACAGGTCAGAACAGACCGGATAGGTACAGGCCGGAACAGACCAGAGAAGCTAAATGACAAAAGAGTCAGGGAATCATAACTACGTGTCAGGGAGTAATTATCACATGTCCGGGGATATGCGCAAAGGCGGAGGTTCCTAAGAAAGAAGATGCCTTCATAGCCAATAGTAGCCATACACGTGTCATTCACTACACGACAAAGCTTAGCGTCTAACGTTTTCTGACATGCTTACAGGTTCTAGAAGCCCTTACTGGCGCATAAAAAGGGGGTCATTCCTCGTACGCGGGTACGCTCACTCGTCATTTCTCACCAGTCTTTCACTTTTCGTACTTTCTCTTACATTTTCCGGGAAAAAAGTACCTAACTTGAGTGTCGGAGGGCCTGACCCGGAGACTTTTTCCTTGGTTTCCGGCCTCTAACATTAGGGGGGATCGTCTGAGTGTGTGCAGAGCCTGCAACCTTGTCAGCCGCCCGTGGGAGCTTTTTCCTACCCACGTCCAGGTCATCCTTGAGCCACCGTGACCCTCCGTCAACGACTAGCACATCGCGACCGGCCTCCGTCCGACTCAGCTTCTGGACAGGATCAGTAATCAATGCCAAAAATAAACCAAGAGTTCCATATTTCTTTGGCAAAGACAAATCTCTAAATAAGTGAAGCGCGGATTCAACCCATTCAAAGATCTCGGGCACACCGTCTCGCCTGGCATATGTCTCTTTGCTCAGTTTTCCAACTCAAGCGATTAGTGTATAGAGACCAAATGAAAAAATGAGCTCTGTACCTTTCAATTTCCAAATCTAGTTACAATCAAGCGTTAGTCACTCAAGCATTTTTTGTTGCTGAATCAAATTTCAAGCTAGTCTGGTGACCCGCGGTTCTTTCTCTTTTGGCGCGATGATGAGCCGTTAAGAACGGCAAATGAGTTAAATTCTGGTAGCTTTGTGAGGAAACGGAGTCGGAGGCTGAATCAGGTTCGTGACGTGCGTTCCTGCTTTCTTTTCTGTCTTTACCAGTATGAGTTTGCGTCATTCCGGTTCTTATGTGAGAGCTTGAATGTCCTTGGCGAGCAAACCTCGAAGGGATGTCTTAGGGCACCTCGAATTCATTATGCATTCAACTTATATAATGATGACAGGACGCATCATGATGTCGATTGGTTTGAGTACATTCGAAATATCGGTGTACTGATGCCTACATGCGAATCTCTTGGTGTTCCGGCGATAACAGGACAACTAGGTTGTTCTATGGCTGGTGCGGGCAAGAGGAGGATCTTCGCGATTGGTAATTACGTCAATCAATGGTTGCTTCGACCGGTTCATGAGTGGCTGGCTGAGATATTACGTTGAATCCCTATGGATGGGACGTTCAATCAGATTGCTCCGTTGGATCGGTTGCGAGGGTCTCGCGTGTGTTATTCTTTTGACTGACGTGCGGCTACTGACCAGTGGTCATTGCTGATGCTCTTTGAGGTACAGTGCAGACTCTTCGGTCGTGCTTATGCATCTAGTGTAGTCAATGCTTGTTTAGCTTACAACTCATTTAAAGTGCCTTTTTATCCGGAATGTTATTCGCATCCCGTTGAGCAAGGAGGAGCTGATAAAGAAAAGCATCTTCCTGAGGGAAAGATGTAGAAAAAACATTAACAAGATAGGTTTTCTTTCGTTCTTTTATTTACTAGTCGATTGCAACTCATCACCATCCTCATTTACGTCACGATGTGCACCTGACTCAGGAAAAAAGATGGTATAGTAGTAAGCTATTCCTAATCCAAGTGCTGACTCTAGATTTTCGAATGTTGACTCCAACAACCATGGTAGAAAGATCGTAGCATAGAAAGTTTTGCTTACTACCTCTTCTCTTCCCACGCGTTACGCACTCGTGATCCGAAGAACTGTAGTTATGCCTTCTGCCTTTGTATGCTTTTTTAACGGGTTTATGCAGGCTTTAGATACCCGCTTCATCAATTGTAGCTCTTTGCATGTTAGCAGACCCTTCTAAACCTGCTTTTTTAGCTCGAGATCGTACTAATAGTCATAGCCTACGGGTCAATCCAACTACAAGAAGAGAAGCATAGTGAATGCTTTGTCATTAGAGTGTGTTCGTCATATACGAATTATCTGTCCCTTTTTGAAAATCGGGCAGGAGGAGCGAGAGGTATGGTTACGCCAGCAGCTAGAAGGTTATCTGACAGAAAAGATGTGACCTACCATTGGACTAGACGAAAGCATCTAACCATTTGGCCCATTGGCACAAGGTAGTGTCAACAGGAACCTTGTCTTTTCTTATCCGCTTGTTCTACGACATGGGGTCCTGCTTGCGTGATGTTCCCCTTCTTACCGGTACTGCTTTCAGTCGAGAACTTTGTTACGAAAAGGTACGTACTCAAGCAAGCGAGAAAGGCATTAGACTTTTGTCTTCCTTTATGCCAGCCAGGATCTCTTTTCAGAATCTTTCAAGGATGATTTAATCAATCGCTCATAGGGGAACTTAGTCTCATAATTAGTCATCATGACATGTGTGAGTTATCTTTGTAGAGTCAGACTGGGATTTTCCTTCTTTTGAAGGTCTCACTACCCTGTTGGAATTCATCACAACTGACTTCATCCCTCTAGTACTGGTCTAAAAAAATCACCACGGAGGAAACTTTTTCCCCTCTCTAAGCGCCAAACAATTTCCTAGATCTAGATGTTTTGGGGAGTTCGCGACGGTGTGTAGAGGTGGGGTCTAGGTTTTCCTAAGTCCCGTAGTGGCCCCCTTTGTCTAAGTCGTCGCAGTTGGATTTGCTTTTGTTTGAGTGTAAGAGCTGAAGTTGCAGCAAGTACTGACTTTCTCTTTCTTCGTTGAGCGCGTCTATCTTATAGAGTTGTCTACCTGTCTCACTTGCTTAGTCGGCTAAGGTAAGGCTTTGAAAGACCTTGAAGAAGGGTCATTTCCCTCTCGTCCTATTGTGGTAAGGTGGAGATGCCAACTCACTGGATCCTTTAGTTTTGGTGGTCACTTTCTTTGCACCACCGCAGAACACTCTTCAGACAAGGTCACTGTGGCGAATTCCTCCAACTTCGTCTTGTTAGAAATAAGGTCCTTAAGGAATTTTGCATAGGTAGGCATCTTAGCAAGAGCTTCAGCAAATGGAATGTTGATCTGCAGTTTCCGAAAAGGAATTTATAAAGAAAGCTCTGAAACTGCTGTTCATTGCTCTTCTTTGGCTTGACTCTCTCGAGATATGGAATGGGTGGCACAGTTAGTGATGTACTCACAGAAGATTCATTAGTCTTTGTCTTGCTCAAAGAAGAAAGACTCCGCCAAGTACAAGGCTAACAAGAATGCCCAAGGAAAAGGGGGGCTGAAAAACGTGAAAGCAAGTCTATTCCGAGGCACGTCTGTAGGCCTATCAGCCAAGAAGTAAGCATAAGCAGACATGGGGAATAAGCTAAAATGACTGTTATAAGGCAAAAAAAGATATGTTTTCGGCTGGTCATAACCCATACCCTTAGGGGGAGACGAGACTAGTTCATTGACACAGACCATGGACTGAGACCGTTGTCTAGGGGCGTGGGAAGGGAAAAGATGTCAATTAATCCACTAATCCACAAAAGAAGTAGAAAGACCCAAAAGCATGAGCTGGCAGAACTTCTTCTTATAGCCTTCGTTCGTTAGCCCTATGGCAAGTCAGCTACCACACCAGGAAACTCTCGCTAAGAAGTGATCCTATCGAGAGAAGGCTTTCGTTTTCCGTTAAGGCTTGCTTGTTACGACTTCACTCCAGTGATAGACTTTTCGCAATGGTTTAAGTGATTCTTCGTCGCTTGCCAACCAATGGGTACTAGCGTCTCAACGCCCCAGAATCTGCCTAGCCCTTGAACCATGGGAGACTTCCCAAAGGGCTGAAAACCGCTTTAAATAAACTAAAGCCCTATTGATATTGAAACCGTACTTCCCTTTGCCTCCTTCTATGCTTGCATGGAAAGAAGTACGCATTCTGCCTCTGAATCAGACTATAGCCCACCGCCCTGCCATTCATCCTGAGAGTTCTATCTATCTCGGGAAAGTTTTTTTAACTATTACTAAACAGCTGATTCCCTTGCCGTTAGATCCGCGAAGGCGAAATCCTTCTTCTTTGCTTGAAAACAACCTATTTTGATTCAATAGCAGCTGACCCGACTCTTCATCCCGCCTCTATATTCATAGGTTCTCCAGAGCCAACCTACTTAGAATCAGCCGTAATCTGCTAGCTCAGACCAAGGGATTTCGCTTTGATAGACATTGAATTAGCTACTTGAGGCTTTGGCCGGGGCTTACCCTCTTTACCTTAAATCTGTCTTCACATGGTACGAATAAAGGATACATGGCTTTAACTTGTCTTCGATCTCTTCCGCTTTGATCTGCCTCTTGAAAGAAGGAGTCGAGCAAAGGTCTACTCTATCTTCAAACTCGCCTTTGAAAGAGTGGAAACCTTATTCGATAGCTAGCTCCTGGAGCCTGAATAAGAGGCTAATCAGGGTGAATCCGATGGGACAGAGGGCTCATCCGAAGGTGAAGCAGACTCTGAAGGGGGGGGGGGGGGGGGGGGCCTTTTAAGGAATCTTGTCATCATTCTCCTTGAGCTTACTCTTGCTTCTACTCTTTGAGACTCACAGAGGAAGGGTTATATTGCTATAAAATGATGCCATTCTGCATCTGCAGGCGCCACTTATCAACGCCTGGTTAACATGATGTTGGATGACATGTTGGTGAAGAGTCCATCTACCGAGCTGCATGTTAATGACCTGAATGAGACCTTCTAAACCCTCCGAGCTTACAATATGAAGCTTAATCCTTCGAAGTGTACCTTCGGTATCCGAACAGGGAAGTTCTTGGGTATATGGTCAACCACAGAGGGATAGAGGCCAACCCAGAGAAGATACGTGCTATATTAGACATGTCTCCGCCCAAGTCGACCAAGGAGGTTCAGCGTCTGACGGGCAGGGTGCCAAGCAGTTCCTTCCATAGATAGAGATAGGTGGTATTTTCCCCGATCACGCGTAGAGAGAGCCCTAAAGGGGAGGAGATAGTTCGTTCGAAAGAGGTACTACTACCCGAAAAGGTTCCCTGGTTGCTCAAACCTGTTTTACCACCAATAGGGACTGCTCCGTAGCCGATTGAATGGTTGGATAGCCACTCAACTGTTCACTATACTTCCTGTATCCCACTCTCCCCTATTCTCTATTTCGACCCTTTGCCATAGTTATAGAGATCCCAGATTTGCGGGAATCAATAGAAAGAATTTCTTTGTAGACAGAAAGGTAGCTTGCTTACTTAGTGCTTGTACTAAGGAAAGATTATGACTCTTTCCGATAGATAACCAAAGAGTGGATAGGAGCAAGCCAGAGACCTATTCCATATGAGCTAGCTAGCCAATGAGATGAGCTACCCGGAGCTTAAACCGATGTCCCTATGTGCCAGCCCTTACCTTCCTTTCAGAAAGGTACGATTCTCTTTACTTCATCAAACTCTCTTTTATATATGTAATTCTTCTCTTATATCGTTCGTGCCCAATTTGGATTGGTCACTTCACTTCCCTTTCTAGGCTGACTTTCCGTCCTCTTTCAATGTTTGAGGGAGACAAAAGGAGTTGGCATCGGCTCAGCCCCTTTGGTTCGATAGTTCGAGATGAGACGCTACGGTCAGGCTCAGTCGATGAACTCGATTCGACAGGCTTTGTTTGTTCAGTATGATTCTTCACTTAGTAGGCCCGGTATGCTTCTTTCTTCACTCCGGTATGGGCTTGTTCGTTCGATAGGCCCCCACACTAGGTATTGGTAAGTAGCATTAGTCTCTTTCCCCTCCCTCTGTATGAGTTGTGAGGCTAAGGGAAGCAGGTATCTTTGTCTTTGGCACGTATGAGTAGCAGAGCGGAGTGACGGTTTCGGCCCTTAGCGGCCTTGCTTTCTTTACTGCTAAAGGGCTCTATGGAAGCTTAGCGCCCTGCTACGACTAAGGCCAATGGTGAAAAATAAGATTCAATTAATCTTTGTCCCTTTCACCGAAAGGAGGAAAGTGAGATACTTACAATTAATTATCGTAGATAGGGGCAGGTGCAAAATGCATAGGAGAGAGGTGCATTCCATCCTGCTCTCACCAGCCTGCGCTGGGAGTACGGTTTATTTTATTAGGTACCATTTTTTTCACCATAGTAGTAATAGCCCATGTCTTCCTTCTCCGCTCACTAGGAGTTTGAAAGCTTCAGTCAACGCAGTCCTAGGCGCACTAGAATGGATAGCAAAGGTCGGAGGTTCAGCTTCTAGCTTCTAGACCAACCCCTTCTTTACGTGCCTTACATTCCTAACTGTGACACTGACTTACTTGATAGATTATTTCTTTTATTTCATTCAGGCTACTAATCTCCTCTTATTCTACTCATAAGAACCAGAACAGGCACTCGTAACCATCCCTAACCTAAAACCTATTCCCTTTCCTCTGTCCTTTTACCCTTTGAACAGCAACCGGAAACAGGCATACAAGCAGGTCAGTTGGTCACGTCACTTCTTTTGTCTGCTCTGGTCAGGAACACAATCAAAGGAAGAGGCAAAAAGCTCGAGTATGGTCACTGGTCATAAGTAAGAGAACAACGCAAACGCATCAAACGAAACCAGAGAATCCGTTTTCAACTCGAAGTTAGAACTCGAAGTTAGAGATTTGACTTTTCTGAACCAACTCTGGAAACTAAGAAACCGACTTTCCTATTTTCTTTGAGCCAAGCTTTCCGACTAAGTCGAATAGCTTTTGCACCTATCCCATCCCTGTCAGTCGAGTGGTTTAGTATTGCTTACAGCCCCTTTATGGGAAGTTGCTTTTCTGGTTGCTTTAAATACTTTCCGATCTCGGTATTCGATCTAAGTGTTGTTTCCCTTTCCTCTGCGCGGATGAGGGACTTGTTGAAGAAGCTTTCCTTGATTATCTCGGAACTACTTCTTTCAGTCTAGCATTTTCGCCCCTTGCCTCAAAGTATTA
This sequence comes from Zingiber officinale, assembly GCF_018446385.1. NCBI lineage: Eukaryota > Viridiplantae > Streptophyta > Magnoliopsida > Zingiberales > Zingiberaceae > Zingiber > Zingiber officinale. The sequence goes on from NC_056007.1 coordinate 86,552,758, forward strand.
GTCCAAAGCGTTGGATTCAGAACTTCTCTTGTCGATACCCAACTTTTGTCTCGTACCCAAGTTTCTAAACGTAAGTTGTAGCCACCCCAAACCCCTGTGTTAACTGCCTTCAGCTGGTAACATACTTTCCGAAGTAAACCCCTATTAAGAAGGGAGACTCACTCTGTGGGGGAATAGGTTTAGCATTAACGTCTTTCACCTCCAAACCTTGATTCGAACCTAGTGTCAACATCTGCGAACATCGCCTCGATTTTAGCTTTAAGAGAAAGCCTTTATCGAGCTTTCCAGGCTCTCGTGGTGTAAGGTATAACCTGGGCCAATCACATGACGAGGCCATCACACATAAGACTTTGGGCCTATCTCTAGCTCTAGATAAAGGCTCTCTCTATCTAAAAGGGTAGTGAGTTACTGTCGAAGTGTCAGGCCTTTTCGATTGATCAAGTCAGCAAAAAAAAAAGCATGAGTTCTACCCTTAGATTAGGGCAAACTGATACTAGAAAGGGGCTTCCCAAGAGCTGCAGCTAGAACTCGACTTCCATCTTAGCGCATGGAAGGGCACTGCTTCTTGCTAACCTCGTAACTTCACTAAGATGGGAGAGAGCCCACCTAGTATGACTGGTTATAGACGCGGGAGAAAGATCTGGTCCAACCAATGAAGTCTGAGGCAATAGGTTATTAGAATAAATAACGAGCTCTCGAGAGCTGCAAAGCGATCGGGGTTATGACTAACGGAAATCTCTTTTCCGTCAGTGTCTTTCTGGTTCTGCCACAACAGGATCTTTTCCAATCCTTTTGGCATTTCTGACTTCCGACAATAGGATCGTCTCGTCGAGTATGAAATGAATAGTAGCAACCAACGGTGTGAAAGCGTCCTTTAACTAATAGGTAGGTGTATGATCCCATCCGGAAGCTGAGTCAGACGGACCGTCGGGCGAGGTGGATGAGATGTTGACTGGAGTCGTGACGTCCCGGAGGGGGGTATGCTGAGATGGCCTCCGTGTTGATTGAGTCTTCAAAAGTCCTCTGGTCAACGCTACCTGCAGCCAGTGACCGGGTTGACCCGACCCCCGGTACTTCGAGTCTCGAGGCGGATCCAACGAATATATGAGTAACCAGCTAATAATATAATAATGAAATAAATAAGGGGTGAGTACGAAAAATGTACCCTGGCCCAGGGGGCGCCCTCGGAGGGAACGCAGCTTGAGTTGTCGCGACCCGAAAGAGCAGATGACTCTGATCAGGCTGGAGAACTAGATCTGATGACGCAGAGTTGGATGCGGCCCGGGACCGGAAGACGAGCTGCAGGTCTGGCTAAAGCACCGGCACGCAGACCGGGATAAAGCACCGGCACGTTGACCGGGATACGACACCGGCACGCAGGCCGGGACACGAGATCAACACACAGACAGTGACACTAGGTCGGCATGCAGGCCGGGACACGAGGTCGGCACGTAGGCCGGGATACGAGGTCGGCACGTAGGCTGGGACACGAGACCACACACAAGCTGAGATACACTATCAATATACAGACAAGAATACCATATAAGCACACAAGCCGAGACATAACAACCGCACGAAAGCCGACCTACGATGATGGCTCAAAGGCCCGGTCAGTGTTGAAAGCGCATAGCGGCATGGATCGGATACCGGATCGACGTTGAAACTGTACGACATTGCTGCTCGGAGCATGACAATAGCTATGTCGTCCGCGAAGCCGTGGATCGGGCGACGGCTGCGGCTGGTGTGCAATGGGAAATGGAGGAGGGTGGTGACCCGAGCCAATTGCGGGATAGAGTCGGTGGCTGCCATGCAAAGACGAGGGTGGCGGCCATGCAAAGACGAGGGACAAGGCAGCGGCTGCCGGCGTCAACAGTGCTCGCGATGGGGTTGGCGCGGGCGGGGGATGCGACAGAAACTCTCCAAGGAAACCCCTGTGCCTGAGCCGTGACAACCTCGGCTCAGCAACATGGAGAGGTGGAGGCAGCCTCGGCAGCCAGCGTGGAGAAGAAGGGAGAGGAGAGGTAGAGCACAAGAGGTGTCATCGGGCAGTGGGCCGCAGGAGGAAGGCAGCGCGGAAGGTAGCATGGTCGGCGGCGGATGTGCATTGTGCGCGCGGGGTGGGTGGTCCAGCGAGCAGCAAAGGCAATCCGACGAGCAGCGAAGGCGGCGAGAGTGCCATCTGTCCCGACGGGCATAGCCTGGGCTCGTCGGAGTGTGTCACTGGCAAGAGGTGGCTCGTTGGAGCTACCGGCGAGCTAAGAGGGAGAGAGGAGGCGGCTCTGGCGAGAGGAGATGAGAAGTAGAGGAGCGGTGTTGAGAGGAGGGAGAAGGGGACTGCCCGGGATGTCGTCGGCGTGGAGAGGGAGAGGAAGGGTTGGCGCTGCGAGGAAGAGGAGGGAGAGGCGAAGAGGTGGCTGCCGGCAGCCGGCGTCATCTCCGGCGAGGAGCATGAGGAGGAAGAGGAGCCCCTGCTCCTGTTGGCGGCGCCCCTTCAAAAGCCACGAACTCGCGCCCCCCGTTCTGCGAACAGTGATCCTCTCCTGAAAAGCCCTAATAGTGAAAAGTCTCTAATGCCCCTCTCACTTCTCTTATTTACCACTGTGCCCTTAAGACATCCGCATCAGTGTAAGAGCATCTACATCAGATACCCTATTTAAAGATTTTACCTTAAATTTTAGATAAGGTAGCTAAAAAATCTTTGCATCAGCTACCCTATTCATTCCCTAAATTATGTATTTATGAATAGTATTTCTCTAAATTTAGGGAATGGATTCCATTTCCTAAACATTATAGAGGAGAGAGAAGAAATAGGGAAGCTGATTATGTTGTATTGAAAAGTGGATATCTAAATTTAATAAAGTAATTTTTTTACCCTAAATTATACATTTTGAATAGAGAAGCTGGTGTGAATGCTCTAATATGTTATAGCTGGCAGCTCCGGAGCTGTATCAAAAGACTTATTGCTTATCAAATAAAGTGATAGAACTATCTTACTTGGGCGGATATGGGTAGAAAGAGGCGACTTACGACATCGGAGAAACTTTCCTATGTAGATGTTGCACATCAGAAGAAGAAGAAGAGCGCTTGCTAATAGTTAAATTGGCACGTTTTAGACATCAGAACAAGAAATATCGTGATTTCTTGTTTTAAAAAAAGCTCTCGTTCTTTCCTGAAAAAAAGTGCCTTTCTTTCTTCTAGGCGGCAACTTTGACTTTTAGTCAATTTTTTCTTGCACTGACTAGTGCTGTGGTCTTTCGGCCGTTGATCGTCACATCGACATGCATGAGCTTTGATTCATACCATTCCGGGCTCAAAAAGGACCATTCATTACATCTTCTTTCTTTCTGGTTAAAGGTCGGCCTTGTCGAGGGCGAGGAAGTGAAGAAAGCTAAATAGATTTTCTCGGATCCCATTTTTATTCTCGTTAATTCGTCCATACGAGATTCGAAAAATTCCTGAAAAATTTCTAAAAATTTCGAAAAATTCCCTTATTATTATTCGTCATTTTTCGGTATTTTACATTCTCCCCCACTAATAAAAATTTGGTCCCTAAATTTTGATATCTACCATCAGCAAGTACTAGCAAATGCTAAACAGTATAAATGCTGAACGGAACCATAAAATCACATACCTCATGTGAAAAGATGGGGGTATCGAGCTCGGATTGTATCCTCGAGCTCCCAAGTAGCCTCCTCGTCCAAATGATGTTGTCATCCGACTTTAACCAGCCGGATAGTCTTGTTCCGCAACTGACGCTCTTTCCAGTCTAAAATCCGTACCGGAATCTCCTCATAAGTGACGTCAGGCGAAATAGGAACTGAGATATCTGTCAACACATGTGTCGGGTCCGGTATATACCTCCTCAGCAAAAACACATGGAATACGTCATGAACTCCTACCAGGGACGGTGGTGGTGCCAACTGGTAACCTACCGCTCCAATTCTTTCCAAGATCTGGAAAGATCCAATGTATCGCGGAGCTAACTAATCTCTGTAGGTGATTGGCGCTATGGCGGAAGATAGTAATCAGCATCTGCGTTGGCTAGAGGAGAGGAGAGGTGGCTCTTGTCGCCGACGGCAGAAGAAGAAGGGTTCGACCGGCTGCCGGCGCTCGAGAGAAAAGAAGAAGAAATCACCGTAGCGGTTAGGGCTTCGGCGTCGGCGCGCGTCAGCAGAGGAGAGGAAAAGGAAGGGATCGGCTGCCGGCGATGGATCGTCGAAGGTGTGTGGGCGGTGGCGGCTGAGGAGGGCGTCGGGGAAGAGATGGCGCAAGTTTAGGGCAAAGGGAAACGACGATTAGGGGGAAATAGAAAAGAAAAAGGAAAAGATAAAAATAAATAAATAAACTTTTCCTCGCTTAAATGGGGTAGCGCGTTGGCTAGCCGACGATTCAATCTTTGGAAGATCATGGTATGAAGTGGCTCAACCGATAGAGCAGAGGTAGGAAAGATGCTCGTACGTCTAGGTGGGGGGTGGTCTTGTTCAAATGCTTTCTTTCCTTCCGAGGGTTCAGGTCAGGAGCAAGAGGTTCTGAAAGAAGCAGAAAAAAGCTCGATTGGTCAGCAACTAAAAGGTGATGAAAGAAAAGATCTCGAGCGATAGCGAGAGGGAGTAAAACGGTGTGCAATCGTCCCGTATAGATATTTCTCATTCTCAAACAATCCCAAGTAACTAGCTCAGCCTTAGTAGATGAATGAGAAGTAGCTCGCCTAAAAGGAGACAACAAGCGGTGGGTTTTATTGAGCCGTTCATATGAGCCGAGTTCTTTTCCTAGCTTGGAAGTGCCTTTATCTAAGGGGCAATTGCTTGAGTAAACAAGGAGTGCCAGGGACTTTCGGAGCGAAAACAAAGCAGGGGGAATTCCTCGTTGGGGGAAATCCTTTGATTGCGTATTGAATTCGGATAATGAAAACCCGCTTTGCATTTAATTGTTGAAAAACTTTAATCCTGATTTTTTTCAATTGAACGGTGTGATATCGAGCGCTTATACTAACTCAAAGAGTTGTATCCGGGGGCTTAGTAAGGCCCATTAAGATTCAAATAGCCGACTAAGAGCGAGCATCTTCAAACCAAGGACTCAATTACTACCGCAAGAAAAGTTATAAAAAGCAAGACTAATGAAGAAATCCGTTGGGTCAGTAGTGCGAGTAGCATTAGACACAACCTCTTAGTCTTGGCTGATGTTATTGGACTCTCTTTTCCTCATTCTTCTTCGGTTTACCTTCCTGTTTAGGAGTCCTACCTCAAGGAAGATGTTAGCCGCTCGTTGGCACTGGTCCCGAGCTCCTTCTTTCAAGCCTTTGACTGCTAACGGGCTAACAGGCTCCTGGCTTGATTGAGTTTGACCGATAAAGGACAAGAGCTCCGAGGAAGAATCAACTCAGAGTAGGATTCAAAGGAAGATCTCTTCCCGGGCTTTGCTTTCTAAGATCATCTCCAACCCATATCATCAAATTTGGTGTAATTTCCACACTAAAATGATGCAATTTCAACACCAAACACTATTTCAACTCCAACCCATCCACACCATCTCACACCAAAAAGAAATATTCTTTAAAATATTCTATTATTCTTATTAATTTTTATATGATAATTATTATATTTAAAACTAATACTTCTTAATACTTTATTGTATTATGTTTATGAAATTAGTGATAATTTATAAATGTAATTATAATTAAAATATATTAATTAAAATTAAAATAATAATTTTAATAAATTAAATATTTACAAATATACATAATAAAATTTAAATATGCTATTAAATACACTTAATTTAAATTTATAATAAATAATAATTCCATTTAATTATACTATAAATAAAGATAAAGATAATTATAATTATTAATTAATCGCATTTGATTTTATAATGATATTGTAATATTAAAAAAAAATTCTCTCCATCATTAAATATGGTGATGTGAATAGTACAACACCATATTTAGTATTAAATTTACATCAAATTTAATGTTTTGGTGATGAGTTGGAGATGCCCTAAGACCGATCTCTGGAATATGTGCTAGCCCCTCACTCCCTCAAAGACAGGAAATTGGCATTACTACTTTTTGTTTTGGAGTCAAAGAATTAACTCTTTCCTGTACTTCTTCTCCTCATCTTTCTATTCCAGGTGCTCCTTCGGGCGAGACGCTTCAGCATTTCGACATCAGTTCTAAGGGAGTCACGAATTAGCATATACTTCGACTTTCGTCCTGATGACATGCATACTCAGCACTAGCCAAGCTTGCTTCTTTCAGAGCGGATGTAAGGAGTGGAAAGGACTTAGTCAAGGAGTTGGGGTAGCAGCCCTCTTTGTAATCTTACATGACAGCTTTCGAATCCTCTGCTCTGACTCCGGTTTGGTACCTACTCCATATCTGAAGATTGACCACAGCGTAATGCCTTACCGCCACTTTCAGTGCCTTGCTTTGAGTTCGATCTGCCTATTAACTTTTCTTCATACGCTTACTCTCTTACCTACAAGGCAAACCCTAGAAAAGAGTCCTACACAACAAAAAAAAATACCATTTAGCGACGGAATTAGCGACGGAATTTTGGTCGTTTTAAATTTGGGAAAAAACGAATCTGTAAATATTAGCGACGGAAATAAATTATCCGTCTCTAAATAGAGACGGATATTTTGATTCCGTCTCCAATCAGGGATGAAATTATATTCAGACAGCGAAGTATTAGCGACGGAAATTATAGGTCCGTCTTGTTGAAAATTGGACCAACAAACAAGTAAATAAATTACTTGTCTTACACTAACAATAACAACACTACAACACCCTTTTTGTGGATCACTCACAATTCTAAGATAAAGAAGAAAAACAAAAAACTTTGACTCACAAATTGATACTTGATTGATGATTGAAACTAAATACAAGGTAGAGTATTTATAGTACTCTTCATACAATCTGGACCGTTCAATTAAATTAAATCCTAGCCATTGAAATTCTAATTCTTATCCATGAAATGAGAAAAACACTCTTAACCACACATTTAATTTTATCTTTTACCAAGTCGTCATCTTTATCTATTAGAAAAATAAATAATTAAATAGCAAATCTTATCTATAACTCTTATCTTTTATTGGATAAGTTTTATCCTTTATTTGGGTTGGAGTTGATATTTAATACTCCCCCTCAACACCAACCCTTTGTACTATGCCGAGTTGATCACGAAACCTTTTGAATTTACTGGCGCTCAAGCCTTTTGTGAACAAATCTGCAACTTGATCATCTGTACTGATTTCTCTTATCTCAATTTCTTCTTGGAGAACTTTTTCTCTGATAAAATGATAGTGCACTTCAACATGTTTAGTTCTTGCATGAAAGATCGGATTTTCCGCCAAACAAATTGCCGATTGATTGTCACAATATATTGGAACTGCATAATCAACTGGTTGATGTAGGTTATTTAATAGTTGAATCAACCATGTGCTTTCTTGAGCTGCCATTGTTGCTGCTCGATACTCAGCTTCAGTGCTTGATAATGATACAGTTGGTTGTCTCTTGCTGCACCAAGAAATTGCTCCAGAACCAAGCTTAAATAAGTAACCAGTTGTTGACCTTCTGGTGTCATGATCTCCTGCATAGTCAGCATCACAGTAACCAACTAACTTACAGTCTCCAATTATTTTATACACAAGACCATAATCAATTGTGCTCTTCACATATCTTAGTATTCGTCGAACTGCTTCCAAATGAGGCTTCATTGGATTTTGCATGTACCGACTTATTACACTAACTGCATAAGAAATATCAGGTCGAGTTAAGGTTAAGTAGATGAGACTGCCTACCAATTTTTGATACATAGTTGTATCTTCTAAGCTTTTTCCTTCATGTGCACACATTCTGAAATTTGATTCCATAGGTGTTGAGATTGGTTTGCAGTCGAGCATTCCGAACCTTTTCAACAAGTCTTTGGAGTACTTTTGTTGACAAAGGAATATTTCTTTTTGTGTGTGGTCAATCTCTAAACCAAGAAAATACTTGAGTTGTCCAAGTTCTTTCATTTGAAATCGGACTGATAAATTCTCTTTTGTCTGAAGAATTTCTGATCCATCATCACCGGTGATGACTAAGTCATCAACATATACAAGCACGATAGCTAGTTTTCCTTCATTTGATTTGACAAATAGGCTAGAATCTGCAGATGTTACTAAATAACCACTCTGAGTTAGAAATTCAGCAATCTTACCATACCATGCCCTAGGTGCTTGTTTCAATCCATAGAGCGCTTTCCGCAGTTTACACACATATTCAGGATGATGTTGGTTCTGAAAACCTATTGGTTGGATCATATGAATTTCTCGATCCAATTCTCCATGAAGAAAAGCATTTTTCACATCCATTTGCCACATATTCCAATCTTTGTTGGTTGCAAGTGCAAGTAGAACTCGTACAGTTGTAAGTTTCGCCACCGGACTAAACGTTTCATCATAGTCTAGTCCGTACTGTTGAGAGAAGCCACGAGCTACCAATCGTGCCTTATACCTTTCAATTGACCCATCTGGACGACGCTTTATTTTGTAAACCCATTTGCACGAAATGGGTTTCACATCTCTTGGTTTTGGTATGAGATCCCAAGTCTGATTTTGTTGTAGTGCATCAATCTCTTGTTTCATGGTTGTCATCCACTCAGAACTTTGTGATGCTTTTTCAAACGTCTCAGGCTCTACTGCTTCTTCAACTATGGCTGCATTTGCATATTTTGGATTTGGCCTTCGTGTTCTTGTTGACCTTCGGAGTTGAGATTGTGGAGTTAATTCTTCCACTTCATTAGGTCTTTCTTCTTCATTTGGATGTTGATATATGCCGGTTTGCCAAGGACTCTGAGTCACTCTTTGCTCTTCATCATTATCATTTGGACCTCCTGATTCATCTAAACCTGATTGAAGTTGAACTATATGCTCCCTCATCTTTTGTTGTACTTTATCTTCAAGGTCTTTAGATTCTGGCAAGACCTCCTTCTCTGTGGTCCACCAAGAAGATGCTTCATCGAACACTACATTTCGTGAAGTGTAACATCTTTCGCTTGTTGGATCGCAGCATTTCCACCCCTTTCTCTGGCTATCGTATCCCACAAAGATGCATCTAATAGCTTTCTTGTCAAACTTGCTTCGTAAGTGATCAGGAACAAATACATAACATACACATCCAAATACTGGAAAGTAACTAACTGTAGGTTTTTTGTTCCATAACTTCTCAAAGGGTGAAATAAATTCTAACCTTGGTTGAGGAAGTTTATTGATGATAAAAGCTGCAGTCCTCATTGCTTCAGCCCAAAAACGTCCAGGTACATTCTTCTCATGCAGCATACTTCAACAAATTTCTGCAAGATGTCGGTTCTTTCTTTCTGCTACACCATTCTGCTGTGGTGTGTTGGCACAAGTGTATTGATGATATACTCGACTTTCTCTCAAGTATTGAGAGAACTCTCTTGAGCTATATTCTCCTCCATTGTCTGTGCGCAAGCAACATATCTTTTTTCCCAATTCTCCTTCGACTGACTGCTTGAACTCTTTGAACATTGAGAAGGTATCAGATTTTTCTTTCATAAATAAAATCCACACATACCTTGAGAAATCATCAATGAATGTCACCATATACCGCATACCACCAATTGACGATTGCTTAACATGCCCGAATACATCAGAGTGAACTAACTCCAATGGTTCCTTTGCTTTGAAGTTTGACTCCTGATATGGTAATTGGTGTGCTTTACCATACTGACATCCTGCACATATTGTGTCTGTTCGTATGTCTAGTTGAGGAAGTCCCTTGAGCATCGACTTCTGCATCATCATGTTTAATTTGGAATAGCTAACATGACCTAGCCGCATGTGCCATATAACTGCTGTCTCACTTTTTCTTGTCTTGTCTATATATGCAGACTCTGCTGACATCACGTAGAGCGACTCTAATCGTTGACCCTCCATTGTTGGTGTTTCTGAAATTTTGAGGTTTCGATATACCTTTACATTTTCAGGACCAAATAGAACATAATGACCTGAAGATGTTAATTGGGCCACAGACAGTAAATTCTTCTTCATTCCTGGGACATGATAGACATCTTGAAGAGGCACTTGGTTAGAATTATATCGAGGCGTAATTACCGTCTTACCAACATGTGCTATTGGTAACCTTGAGTTGTCGGCTGTAACCACCATACGAGCTCCTTTGTATTGAGATAAGTTTTGCAATTTTTCTTTATCACCCGTCATATGATTTGAGCAGCCTGAATCCACGATCCAATCATTTTTGTAGTCAATCTGTTCTGGCGTTGTTGTGAGAGCCAAGTCTTTTTCCTCCGTAGCCATCAAAGCTTCAGCATCCCAATCATCTTCGCTATTCTCTTTAGAATTGGAAGTAGCCGTGTTGCTTTGAACGAACCTTTTCTTGGACCAACAATCTTTTGCCATGTGGCCCACCTTCCCACAATTGTAGCACTCGCCAGAAAATTTTTTACGATCACCATAATTCTTCGAGGCTCCCCCTGGACGAGAGCCTCCACTCCCATGATAGCTTTTTCCTTTGTCGCCATCCTTTTTAGATCTACCAGTGTGCCGTTTGAAGTTGCCTTTATTTTTGTTGGTGTAGAGCGCTTCTTCTTCATCTTTTAGTGAGAGTCCTCCCATTTGCTTAACCATAGCTTCTTGACCTGCAAGTAAATTTTCAAATTCAAGAAGCGATGGTTGTGTTGGCCATCCTTGTATAGCAGCAATAAATCCTCGATATTCTGGCCTCAAACCATGAATAATTATTCTTTTTATCCTTGCTTCCCCAATAGGAGCTGATGGATCTAGCTCTGAAATTTCGCGACATATCAACTTCACCTTGTGGAAGTATTGGGCAATCGTCTTGTCACATTGCGCTATTGACAATAGCTCGTTCTCCAGAAGTTGCAATCTTGTATCATTCTTCTTTGAAAAAAGTGTAGCAAAGATATCCCACACTTCCTTTGGTGTTTTGGCATCTCGGATGTGCTCCAACATTTCTTCTTCAATTGTGATCTTTAAGGCAAACATTGCTTTACCTGCCTTAATCTTCCATTTTCGCAAAATGCCATTGGCGTCTTCTGCCGGCTGCGTAGCTTCACTACCACCAACAACCTCCCAAAGATCTTGACCTTGTAGGTAAGACTCCATGCATGTTGCCCACGTGTTGTAGTTTTTGTTGTTGAGCTTCTTGATACCTCCTACTACTTGAAGGTCCCCCATCACGTCAAAAAGCTTTGATTATACCAAACAAGTTTGATTAAAAAACTTGTAAAGCATAAAACTCCTCACAATCTAAGATAGCTCCACCAAGAATAATCCCTGATTAACTTGGCTCTGATACCAATTGTTGAAATTGGACCAACAAACAAGTAAATAAATTACTTGTCTTACACTAACAATAACAACACTACAACACCCTTTTTGTGGATCACTCACAATTCTAAGACAAAGAAGAAAAACAAAAAACTTTGACTCACAAATTGATACTTGATTGATGATTGAAACTAAATACAAGGTAGAGTATTTATAGTACTCTTCATACAATCTGGACCGTTCAATTAAATTAAATCCTAGCCATTGAAATTCTAATTCTTATCCATGAAATGAGAAAAACACTCTTAACCACACATTTAATTTTATCTTTTACCAAGTCGTCATCTTTATCTATTAGGAAAATAAATAATTAAATAACAAATCTTATCTATAACTCTTATCTTTTATTGGATAAGTTTTATCCTTTATTTGGGTTGGAGTTGATATTTAACACGTCGCTAACTAGCGACGGACCTATAAGTTCCGTCGTTAGTTAGTGATTTAGGGCACAGAGCAGAATCCTCTGCTCCTCTCCGCGCGGGTTGTGTTCTCGTCGGCGATCCCTCGCGTTTCCCCTTCTCTCCGCAGACCGCAGCTTTCATCTCCTCTCCGCAGCGGCTCGTCTCCTTCCCAGTTCCCTCTCGGTAAGTTCGCAGCAAGCTACGCCCTCGCCTCCTTCTCCTCTCCTCTGCGCTTCTTCTCTTCTCATCGGCGCCACCTTGGTTTCTCTTCTCCTCTACGCTCTCACTCGTCTCCTTCTCCTCTCCACAGACCGTAGCGGTGCTTTCATCTCCTCTCCGCAGCCGCTCGTTTCCTTCCCAAGTCCTTGCCAGAAGTGTGATTGGTAATCTCCTCAATTGATTTTGCTAGTTTTAGTTTAAAGCCAATTTCTAAAGCTAGTTTACTAGTTTTCGAGTTTACTTAGTATCTCAGGTTTCTCTTTAAGCTAATTTCTCTTTAAGCTAGTTTACTCCTTTGTTAATCTTTCTATCTCATTTAATTTGAATTTCTCTCTTTAAGCCTATTTAGAGAATTTTGATTTGGAGAATGGCTTTCTAGGAGGAACCTTGTATGTTGATTGCCAAATGGTGTTTCCAATCACAACATTTGTTTTTCTCACTATACAACTGATTAATGTCAAATGGGTTCTTTTTTACAAGTAAGAGGAAGAAGTGGACTTGAAGGAGTAAGATTTGGAGCACTTAGTCAAAGGAAGAAGAGGGCTTATAGGAAAGAGAAGAAGAACGTGATTCAAGGTGGTGAAGCCAGGTGATGATTGACAAGGTGGTTGCATGAGTTTTAAGCTTACTAGTGGAGTTCCTTCATGATTCAACCATTTAAATTGATTGCGAGAATTGAAATTCTACAGTAGCAAATAAATAGCATGATCATACCTTCTAAGAAGTTGATTCGATGAAGAGAATTACTGACCTCAGCAGCTCGACATGTTCATTTAGATATCAAACCTGTGGCTACTTTATGCAGTGCTCTACTTCCGAATCAAAACTCCAACTCATGGTCTCTCTCTTCCTTGTTGGATACACTTTGCTTTAATATTATGATCAAATGTAAACTGATTAGTATTTTTTCTTATGTCATACAAGTAAATAAGATCCATGTACAATACTTCACAGTGCTGGTGTCTGTAGTTGAGGGATTAGAGGGACTCAAATTTAGCATTTAAAGAGACATTTTAAGTTGCATTTGTCCATTATTACTACACATTTGATTAAATTTAGAGCAATGTTGTGCCATTCTCAATTTCTGATATGGCAATATGTTTAAGTTTGCACAGAAATTTTTTTATGCCTCTACTGTCTACCACATACAAACTGAAACTTTTCTTCAACTGAAACTTTTATGTCTCTAACTAGGTTCTTACTTGTAGTTTTAGGTTAGAATAATTGATTTCTTGTGAAACATACATACTTTAGACTCCTAGCATGGACCTAGTAGTTAAGGACAACTTTTTAATTATATACTTAATATTTTGTATTCATGGTATGATTTTTGAATACATTGAATCATATGTGTGGTACCTCTATTCTATTAATTGCATACTTCCTAAGTAATCAATCTTATGTTTATTAGGATACAATGTACTTGAACAAAGATTGGATGTACAATAGATTAGAAAATGGATTTATCCGAGATGACTATTTTGTTGGAGTTGAAGAGTTTGTGAACTTTGCGAAGAGTCATCCAGAATGTATGTATGGTGTCATGTTACGTTGTTCGTGTAATCATTCCAAATGTATAAATAAAGCTTTTCATGACGAGGATACTATCAAAGTACATCTATGTAAAAAAGGATTTGTTCCAAATTACTACAACTGGTACTGTCATGGAGAGCCTTATTTGTCTCACCGTATTGGAACTTCTGTTGCTTCATCATCAGGCACAACTCCTTTAGGGGAATCATCATCTAATGAGAATGCAATACAATCAATGGTTTATGACGTTATGAATGTTGTTGATCATTCAAATATAGATGATGTACCAACACATGAAGTTCAGCAAATGTATGACATGTTAAAGGCTAGTGAAAGAGAAGTGTGGGAAGGGATTCCGTCTGGTCATTCCCAATTATCGGCTACTGCAAGATTATTGAACATAAAGGTAGAGCATCATTTTTCAGAAAGATGTTACGATGACATCTGTCAATTGATGTCTGAGTTACTTCCTACTGAAAACATAATGCCTGATATCTTCTACAATACAAAAAAATTGGTGAGAGGTTTAGGTTTGCCCGTAGAGAAGATTGATTGTTGCATTAATAACTGCATGATATTTTGGAAAGAAGACAGTGAACTGATTGAATGCAAAATTTGTACTCACCCTCGTTATAAGCATAGTAGTCGAATAGCAGGGAAGAAAAATAAAAAGATTTCATGGAAAGTTATGTATTATTTCCCGCTAACTGCTAGACTCCAACGCTTGTACGCATCTACTGCAACAGCAAGCTACATGAGGTGGCATCATGAGCATGTGCACGAAGATGGTATAATGTGTCATCCTTGTGACTCGCCTGCATGGAAACATCTTGATACAATATTTTCTTCATTTGCAATGGAGCCACGTAATGTGAGACTCGGACTTTCTGCAGATGAATTTCAATAATTTGGTCAATCTGGACAGCAATATTCATCTTGGCCAGTTATAATAACATCTTACAACTTACTGTTGGTGCAACCTTAGGTCAAGGTTGACCTGGTTGACCCGACTCGAGTTGACGTGACTCGAGTTGTATTTTGATGTTTGACTTGGGAAGATTGTCGGTGCAACCTTAGGTCAAGGTTGACCTAGTTGTGTTGCATGTTGATGTTTGACACTCGTGAGAGAGTTCTATTCTTGATGTGGGACAAGAATAGATGTTTGGGAGATTATTGATGCAACCGTAGGTCAAGGTTGACCTGGTTGACCTGATTCGGGAAAAGTCCAAGTATGAAGACTTGGCACGGAAAAGTCCAAGCAGGGAGCTTGGCACGCGAAAAGTCCAAGTATGGAGACTTGGCACTGGAAAAGTCCAAGTATGGAGACTTGGCACGGGGAAAGTCCAAACAGGGAGTTTGGCACGGGGGGAAAAATCCTAGTGAGTGAAGCTAGGTGAAGGTGGAAGTCCTGGTGAGTGAAGCCAGGCATTCGGGAAAATCCTGGTGAGTGAAGCCAGGTGAAAATCCTAGTGAGTGAAGCTAGGTGAATGAGAAAGTCCTAACTGGGATGTTAGGCAGTGTGGAAAGTCCTGGTGAGTGAAGCCAGGCAGTGGGAAAGTCCTGGTGAGTGAAGCCAGGCAGTGAGAAAGTCCTAATTGGGATGTTAGGCAGTGTGGAAATCCTGGTGAGTGAAGCCAGGTGAAAGTCCTGGTGAGTGAAGCCAGGCAAGGGAAAATCCAGATGGATCAGGGATGATCGGACTTCTGGTGTTGGAAAGTCCAAGTAGATCAAAGGGATTGACCGGACACTTGGCAGGGAGTTCTAGCAGGTCAAGAGAGTGACCAGATGCTTGGGATGAAGTACCAATAGGTCAAGGTTGACCGGATATTGGTTTGAAAGTCTTGGAACTTGGTTTGGGCAAAAACCAAGCTCTGGATCGGTCACCAGACCGATCCAGTGATACCTTGTTTGCTCTGATCGGTCTGGTGACCGATCAGATACCGAACAGAAGCTGGTGACCGATCAGCAAGCGAACAGAGGCGAAAAGAAAGGCAGGCTGATCGGTCCACAGACCGATCAGGCCATGTCCTGATCGGTCTGGGGACCGATCAGGAGACGATGTCGCGGAAGCACAGCGTAGCCTGATCGGTCCACAGACCGATCAGAGTACGCACAGAAGGTTCTGTGCACTAACTGATCGGTCTGGGGACCGATCAGCACAGGGCCTGATCGGTCCGTAGACCGATCAGGGTTCTAGCCGTTGCGACGCAACGGCTAGTTTCTTCGCTGTCTTCTTCGCAGGTATAAAGGGGTCGAGGGCTGCTGCTGCGCGACAACTTCTTCCTCTTCTCTTCTGCTACAGAGCTGTGGTTCTGGTGCTTGAGCTTTGTTGAGTTCTTCTTCGCAAGCTTCGCGTGAGCTTCTCGACTGGGATATCCTGCTGTTGTAGGTGTTCTGAGGAGCTGCTGCTTCAACGAATCCAGTCGGCAAGGAGGCAAGAAAACCTGTGTTTTTACATTCATTGTTCTTGTCTTCTTGTATCTCTTGTTGTATTCCTTTCTTGCTGTTGCAAGAATATTGTGGCGAGGTTTCTCCACCCACAAGGAGTATATTGTATTAGCCGGTTTTCCGGGGACTCATCCACCGACGGATTGAGAGGCTTCGTCCACCTTACGGACACGCCGAGGAGTAGGAGTATCATCTCCGAACCTCGTTACATCGACGCGTTGAGGTTTGATCTTCTTGTTTTCGTTTCCTTGTTTGTTTTTCCGCTGCGCTGACAAATTGTAGGAAGAAACGCGAGAATTTGGGGTCGGCTATTCACACCCTCCTCTCTAGCCGTACGAAGGATCCTAACAAGTGGTATCAGAGCGAGGCCGCTCTTCGACGGATCAACACCCGTGGGAGCAAAGCTAGAGAATGGATCTCTATGGAGAAGATGTCACCATTCCACCTTTCTACGAATGCGGCGACTTCGCGTATTGGAAGGTAAGGATGAAGTATTTTCTTATGACTAACATAATGAATTGGTTTTGTGTACAAGAAGGTTTTACTCCTCCGGTGGATGAAGAAGGAAAACCACTTGAGAAGAAGGAGTGGACAAGAGAACAAATTCACAAATCCGAAATCAACGAAGAGGTAACGAGAATAATTGAATTTTCATTGCCTACTAACATTTTGTGTAAGATAGGATACAACAATGCCAAGGAGTTGTGGAACAACTTGGCCAAGTACCATGAGGAGAGCTCCACCTCAAGCCATGAAGAGGAGCCTAGTGAGCCAAGTAGCTCACATCATGGAGGGAGCGAATTGGAAGTTGAAGGCTACTCAATATCCAAGGAAGAAGAGGAGGAAAGTTCCTCTTGTTCAAGTTCGGAGCAAGAAGAAGAAGTTTCCACCTCTGGAAGGGTTGAAGAAGAAAGCTCACACCCATCCCCAAACCTAGGTAACTCAAGCATCTCAATTTCAAATAAGTTACATATAATATGCTTTGAGTGTAGGGAGTGTGGACATTACAAGAGCAAATGTCCAAAGAGAGTTAGGAAGACTCCACCGGCACCAAAGGTCAAGGAAGCCGGAGTCCCAACACGCAAAGGCAAGAAGCACATGGTGTGCTTTCAATGCAAGCAACAGGGACACTATAGGAGCCAATGTCCGAAGAGGAGGAAACCTCACAAGGACAAGGGATGCACATCGATAGGGGGAGCTAAGGCAAACCCTAAGGTAACCTCTAAGGTTCATTATTGCAATTCTAATAAAACTCATGCTAGTAGTTTTGTTGCAATTGTTAATAATGATAAACATGTTAACTTTAGGAACCAATACATGTGCTTAGGAGCTAAACATGTTAGCCTAGATAGAGATACTACTAGGAATGCTAACCCTAGGATTAACACTTCTAAGGTTAAGGAAAACCTAGGTAGAAACCCTAAATCAACTAGACATATGCCTAGGAATACCTCAAGGAAGAGTGATAAATCAAAAATTGAGGTATTAGAGAAGGAGAATCAAGTCTTGAGGTCAAGACTTGATACTTTGGAAAAGGCTCTTAAGAACTTGGAGAAGTCATCTCTAGGGTTTAAGGGTCAAAAACCAAAGCCCAAGGACAAGAAAGGTTTGGGTCACAAACCTAAGTCCCAAGTGGTCAAGCCCACTTACCACAATGTTCCATTCGATTATGGAATAAAACCTAGGGCTAGGAAGACCATTACCAAGGTTACAAGGGGAGTCACCCCTATAGTTGACCTTGATGAGACCCAAATGACCAAGGCTTCAAAGCCTAAGAGGGTCATTAGGAGGGTTGCTAGGGAAGTCATCCCTAGTGAATATTTAGTGAACCCAATGAGCTCAAGTAGGTATTGGGTTCCTAGGAGCATCTTCTCTACCCCATAGATGGGTTAGAGAGTGTCAACTCCAATAAGAAGGGTAGTTAACCCAACTTTGAGGAAATTGACACTCAAGGAGCATTTTCAAGGTTTTGGGAACCTTTGAAAATGAAATGGAATAATCTTTATCATTCACTCCTTGGAAGAGTAAAGTGTGCCAAAGTGAGAATATATTAATCTTACTTTAAATTGACACAATTTGAAAACCTAGAGAAATATCAAATTGGGATTTTGATATTCTCTTAGGTAATCAAGGCAATCCGGGCCTTAATTTAGAAATGCTACTCTTGTAGAATTTTAAATGGTATAAATCAAACAAGAGATCAAGAAATGCCAATTTGGGTTTTGACATTTTCTTGGAGCACTTTTGGCAATCTAGGATTAGAATTTAAGTTAGCTAAGTGATTAAGGATACTTAGATAGGTAATCTAGGTATTTTATTTGTGTTAACCTACCATGGTTGTTTGTCATATGCCATGTCATGACATCATATTTAATTTATGATCATTTGAAATGTCATGATAATGCTTAGGTTATTATATGTCATGCTCTAGTTAAGTTTCATACTTTATGTCATGACATCATGACATTGACACATATTTTCCATTTATGATATCATTTTATGTCATGTCATCATCTCTTGCATTAATAATCAATTGAATTGATTTAAGGATGAAAAACACATTTTGATATTGAGATCAAATTTGTGTTTAGAAAATGCATGAGACATTAGTCTAAGATACCTAAACCCATATCTCACATCAAAATTGACATGGATGTGTTTGATACACTTTAGATGTGTGTGAGATATTAGGATCATGAGTTAGGATCAAGGTGCATAGTTCTTGTACCTAGATGAGCCTAATTCAAGAAATGGAGGATCATAGGGAAAGCTTGTGTACAAGTCATGTACATTTAGCCCTAAGATTATGGTCCTAAATTAAAAGGTTTAAAATCATTTTGAAATTGATTTAAAACCTTGATGAAGCCATCTTAGTGATAGCATTCATCATTGAACATTGTGATACAAAGTTGAGTTAAACTTGAAATATTTCAAAGTTTTTGAACTTTGTATCAAGATTGAAAAATGGAAGTTATTTTCATAGAAAACTATTTTTCCATGATAATATATGATATGAGGAATGTATCCTCAAAATTTTACGATTTTTGGAATTTTCTGGAATTTATTAGGAGTTTCTGAATTTCCGGGAAGGGAAATCAGAAATCTCTGATTTCAGAGTATGGATCGGTCACCGGACCGATCCAGGGAAGGTGACCGATCAGTGACGATCCAGTGCGATCAGTGAAGGGTGGATCGGTCTGGGGACCGATCCAGGGGGATTCTGATCGGTCTGGGGACCGATCAGTGCGTGCCAGTTTCTGATTTTCAGCTGTTGGTCTGAAATTTCAGCTGGAAGTTGGGTTTTGTGGATTTCTAAAGGTTTGAAACTCGCCAAGACATTGTTGGTGCAATGGTCAAGGGGGAGTTGACCTTTAGGGGAAGTTTTACCTAATTGTCAAGGGGAAGTTGACTTTTAGGGGGAGTTTTTACTCCTTAAGACTTTTGAGGATTAGTGATATGGGATTATCACTAAGTTGATTGTTGAGTTTAGTATCAAGGGGGAAATTAAGAGTTTCAATGAAAGGTATGGGACTTTCATTAGGAAGAAACTCTTGACCTTGATACCCTCCTTTTTCCTTTTTGATATGTGTCAAAAAGGGGAGAGTGTTCATTGGAGAATTATTGGGGAACCCAAGTTAGGTTATCGGGTTAACCTAAGCTAGGGGAAGAATGTCAAGGAATGTTCAAGGAAGAATATTGGAATTCTTTTTGATGTGTGTCAAAAAGGGGGAGAATTATTGGGGAACCCAAGTTAGGTTATCGGGAGAATGTTCAAGGAAGAACATTGGAAAACCTAAGTTAGGTTATCGGGTTAACCTAACTTGATTATGGTTTTGTCAAACATCAAAAAGGGGGAGATTGTTGGTGCAACCTTAGGTCAAGGTTGACCTGGTTGACCCGACTCGAGTTGACGTGACTCGAGTTGTATTTTGATGTTTGACTTGGGAAGATTGTCGGTGCAACCTTAGGTCAAGGTTGACCTAGTTGTGTTGCATGTTGATGTTTGACACTCGTGAGAGAGTTCTATTCTTGATGTGGGACAAGAATAGATGTTTGGGAGATTATTGATGCAACCGTAGGTCAAGGTTGACCTGGTTGACCTGATTCGGGAAAAGTCCAAGTATGAAGACTTGGCACGGAAAAGTCCAAGCAGGGAGCTTGGCACGCGAAAAGTCCAAGTATGGAGACTTGGCACTGGAAAAGTCCAAGTATGGAGACTTGGCACTGGAAAAGTCCAAACAGGGAGTTTGGCACGGGGGGAAAAATCCTAGTGAGTGAAGCTAGGTGAAGGTGGAAGTCCTGGTGAGTGAAGCCAGGCATTCGGGAAAATCCTGGTGAGTGAAGCCAGGTGAAAATCCTAGTGAGTGAAGCTAGGTGAATGAGAAAGTCCTAACTGGGATGTTAGGCAGTGTGGAAAGTCCTCGTGAGTGAAGCCGGGCAAGGGAGAAAGTCCAACTGGATTAAGGGTGTGGAAAACTGGTGTGAAGCGGTGAAAGTCCCGTGAGTGAAGCTGGCAAGGAAAATCCAGAGGGATGATCGGACTTCTGGTGTTGGAAAGTCCAAGTAGGTCAAAGGGATTGACCGGACACTTGGCAGGGAGTTCTAGCAGGTCAAGGGAGTGACCAGATGCTTGGGATGAAGTACCAATAGGTCAAGGTTGACCGGATATTGGTTTGGAAGTCTTGGAACTTGGTTTGGGCAAAAACCAAGCTCTGGATCGGTCACCAGACCGATCCAGTGATACCTTGTTTGCTCTGATCGGTCTGGTGACCGATCAGATACCGAACAGGTCCTCGGTCCGTGACCGATCGCCTCAGCACGAAGGCGCGAGCGTCGGCCGCGTCCAGGTCGATCAGGCCATTTCCTGATCGGTCTGGGGACCGATCAGGAGACGATGTCGCGGAAGCACAGCGTAGCCTGATCGGTCCACAGACCGATCAGAGTACGCACAGAAGGTTCTGTGCACTAACTGATCGGTCTGGGGACCGATCAGCACAGGGCCTGATCGGTCCGTAGACCGATCAGGGTTCTAGCCGTTGCGACGCAACGGCTAGTTTCTTCGCTGGTATAAAGGGGTCGAGGGCTGCTGCTGCGCGACAATTTTCTTCCTCTTCTCTTCTGCTACAGAGCTGTTGTTCTGGTGCTTGAGCTTTGTTGAGCTCTTCTTCGCAAGCTTCGCGTGAGCTTCTCGACTGGGATATCCTGCTGTTGTAGGTGTTCTGAGGAGCTGCTGCTTCAACGAATCCAGTCGGCAAGGAGGCAAGAAAACCTGTGTTTTTACATTCATTGTTCTTGTCTTCTTGTATCTCTTGTTGTATTCCTTTCTTGCTGTTGCAAGAATATTGTGGCGAGGTTTCTCCACCCACAAGGAGTATATTGTATTAGCCGGTTTTCCGGGGACTCATCCACCGACGGATTGAGAGGCTTCGTCCACCTTACGGACACGCCGAGGAGTAGGAGTATCATCTCTGAACCTCGTTACATCGACGCGTTGAGGTTTGATCTTCTTGTTTTCATTTCCTTGTTTGTTTTTCCGCTGCGCTGACAAATTGTAGGAAGAAACGCGAGAATTTGGGGTCGGCTATTCACACCCCCTCTCTAGCCGTACGAAGGATCCTAACACTTACCACCATGGATGTGTATGAAAGATGAATTTATATTTCTTACTGTACTTATTTCAGGGCCGACTAATCCAAAAGAGAAGATTGATATTTTCTTGCAACCTCTAATTGCCGAGTTGAATGAATTATGGAATGTAGTGTCAGTGACTTATGATGTTGCAAGTAAAACTAATTTTAGATTGCATGCTGCATTATTATGGACAATCAGTAATTTTCCAGCATACTCAATGTTGTCAGGATGGAGCACGTTTGGTAAATTATCATGCCCACACTGCATGACAGAGTCTGATGCATTTTCATTACCCTGCAGTGGGAAGGTATCTTGGTTTGATAATCATCGTAAATTTTTACCAGTTGACCACCCTTTCAGGCGAAATAAGAAAAATTTTATTAGGAATGTTGTAGTCAGAAAACTTCCTCCAACAATTAAGTCAGGCGAAGAAATCTTTGACCAAATAGACAGTTATGGTTTTCTACCAGTAGCTGAGACTAATTCTGATGAGATAAATAAATACATTGTTAGGCAGTGCAAGTGTGGTTGGAAGAAAAGGAGTATTTTTTGGGAGCTACCATATTGGAAGCATCTACTTATTCGGCATAATTTAAATGTAATGCATATTGAGAAAAATTTCTTTGATAATATTTTTAACACTGTGATGAATGTGCATGGAAAAACTAAAGACACTGTAAAATCACGTGAGGAATTAAAAGAACTAGTTAGCAGACCAGAGTTGCATCAGGATGAAACAACAAATAAATTCCCAAAGGCTTGTTATACATTGGACAAAGACGGTAAACAAGTTTTATGTAATTGGTTGAAAGAAATCAAATTCCCAAATGGGTATGCCTCGAATATGGCTCGATGCGTGGATATGAACAGGTTAAAGATGTTTGGAATGAAGAGTCATGATTGTCATGTATTCATGCAAAGACTTATTCCAGTAGCTTTTCATGACTTACTTCCTCAAAATGTTTGGCAAGCACTCACAGAATTGAGTATATATTTTAGAGATTTGACTGCGAGATGTATTATGATGGATGATATGCTTCGACTAGAAACAGACATTCCTCTCATACTATGTAAGCTTGAACGTATTTTTCCACCCAGTTTTTTTGATTCAATGGAACATCTACCAGTACATTTAGCGTACGAGGCACGAATAGTTGGTCCTGCCCAGTATAGATGGATGTATCCATTTGAACGATTTTTAAGGAAATTAAAGAATAATGTTCGTAACAAAGCTAGAGTTGAGGGGTCAATCTGTAATGCTTATCTGGCTGAAGAAGCATCATCATTCTACTCCTATTATTTTGCTGATAATGTAAAAATCAGACATCGCAAGTGTCCTAGAAATTCAGATGATGCACGACCTATAGACTCATCTATGCTTTCTATTTTCAAGTTTCCTGGCAAGTCAATGGGAGCATATGTTTCTAGATGGTTAACTCCACAAGAATATCATGCTGCGAGGACATACATACTCTTAAACTGTGATGAAGTCAAACCCTACATAAAGTAAGTTGACTTCTTGAATCAAACATTTATCAAAAAATAAGTTGTTTCCTAATAGTGTAATTTTCTTAAAATTACCTTATTTTTTAGCTTGTATGAACAACAACTACAAGTACAAAATCCATCAATTCGTGCAAGTGAGATAGCCGAAAAGTTAGAAACGGAATTTGCATTATGGTTTCAAATCTATGTAAGTTAGAGCATAATTTTAATTTCTTACATCCATATTAAATTATCATAGGCTTATTTTATATTCTACTATTGTTATAGGTGTCCGATCGGAGAATATCTAATGCGCAAGATTCCAGGATAATCAATCTTGCATCTGGACCTCTCCGTAAGATAATAGTGTACTCTAGCTACTATGTTAATGATTTTAAATTTCACGTGGCACAACGGGATTCACGCAGACTAACTTTCAATTCGAGTCTTTATGTGAAAGGATCTATCAATAACAATAATTCTGAGTTTGATTATTATGGGAGACTTGAAGAAATTATAGAAGTTGAATCTCCTGCTTTACCCATCAAAAGATGTGTGTTATTTAAATGTTCTTGGTATGATCCAACTCCAAGAACAGGTACCAGAATACATCCAAACTACAATTTAGTTGAGGTAAATGCAAACAAAAGCTTCAACATGAACCTTTCATTTTTGCGGTACAAACGGGGCAGGTTTTCTATCTTAAATATCCCACGAAGAGGAGAAGAGCTAATGAATGGTTAGCAGTTTGCCGAACAAAGCCACGCTCTACCATAGAAATGCCCAACTCTATCGTGAACCAAAACCATGATGCATTTCAAGATGATACAGTGGAGATATATTCAGTAGATTCTCAGATTCAATCAACATCTCAATTACTTATAGATGTTAATGTACCTTATGAGGAAATAGATGATGGAGAATTATCCAGCAGCGAGGAACTTATTGAACTAACAGAGTCTAGTGAGGAGGATCTACAAAATGTTAATGATTAAAATTGTTATATCTTCATGTTAAGCATTGTTAAGCTAAATTTTAGATCTAAATATTCATGGTTATATCACTTGTCTTACTTTATTAGTCATTATTATTTTTTTGATAAAAAATAGTGTGCATGCGTATGTGTTATAATGTAATTCTACAGATATAGACATGTCTGACGCTGGTGGCCAGATTGTTCTACGGATTATCGGGGGTTGGTAAGTATTAGTGTTATTAGTCTTATTCACTGCATCTATTTTTTTAACATATTTACTTAATTTTATTTGTTAAATGCAGTTTTACCCTAGATGGTCATAGAATAGCTGCATACATCACCTCGAAATTTAAAGAGCGATTTAGCCCCGCTGGTACTACATGGAAACGGGTAGACCCGGATATGAAGTAATTTTATTACGATGAGTTTTTGGTAAGCCATTTTAATTATCATGATTTTATTATGTTTTTAATAATAATTTGTGAACATATTATTTCAGAAAAGATATACTTGGGAGACAGGGCACGAGGCAAAATTTTATGCTACCTAGAACACAGCTTGTGCCAAACTATACAAAGACATGTTATATAAAGCAAGACAAAAGGGAGTAAAACCATCCTATATACCTGAGAATATTTGGGATGCATGGCGAGCCATCTGGGTTGCAGACAGATGGCAGGAAAATGCAATGATAGCTCGAGCCAATAGAAAGAGTGAGCTGGCTGGCCCTAATACCGGAGTGACAAAACATACCGCTGGATCCCGATCGATCGTCGAGCATGCCTTAGACTTGGTGAGTTATCAATTTTAAACTTCTATTGGAGTTTTGTACCTAGAACATACCACTGGAAATATTTACATTCTTTAATATTCAGGAACATGATCTACAACGACCTCCTACTTATTGGGAGATATTTACTAAGACACACAAGTCAAAAGATGACAATTTTATAGATCGTCGATCGTCAACATTAGACGTAAGAATCTACACTTGAATATATTTAACTATTAACAATGATTATCTATCATTTTAGTAAATATCTGATAATACTTTTTTTTTAATGTAAATAGGAAGAAATTGCTGCTAGGGTGGCACAGGCGACTCAGCCTAGTTTAGAGGGAGGTGAGGAGCAGATTTTATCCACTGACCAGATAAATGAAATCTATTATGATGTGGTTGGTGGAAGGAAAAAGACCTCCACCCTCTATGGTCTTGGGGCCCAGGCGAGAGTTGTATATGATCAGGCGATGGCTCCTAGGGCCAGGGGTCGTCCCAGCACATCATCGGGTGCATCTGAATCATCTACTAGAGTAGACGCCTTAGAGCAAGAAAACACAGATTTGAAGACTCGTCTCTCGAGCTTGGAGGCAGATTTTCGAGCAGAGCGGCAATCTCGATTGGATCTTGAGAAACTTGGGCGAGATATGCAGGCCTTCTTGGATCAAATGAGTGCAACGCCGCATCGTTTTGCCTCTCAGGAGACTCAAGACCCTAATAATCCCCCTGATCCGTAGATTGTCATAGGTATCTTGATGTTTAACTTTTTAATTTTTTTGTTCACTTATGAAACTATGTTTAACATTGTATTATATATTTTCAGGAATGTTGATATCTATACGACACCATCATCACATATCCAAACTAGCACTCAGGTATGTAAAATAAATTCATAATATTAAATTTAATATGTTACTCATAATTGTGTATTAGTTTATTCTTTGTTTTATTAGTAATCTATGGTATTAACATTTTTGCAGGATTGATTACTACTCGCTAGTTTAGGATTGGATTTTCTTTGCTAAAAGGTGTTGTATTATGTTTTTTTATTTCAGATGTTGTAGTACTATACAATCAGGTGTTTATGGTTGGAGATGTTTGGATAATTATCTTTATTTTTTAATTGGATATTTAGTTTTAGTTTTGTGCTTGGATTATTGTTATTGGAGATGTTGTAGGAATGTAGTATGCTTAGATTGGATATTTGGTTTGATATTTACATTCATATATTATTTTGTATTGTCATTGTGTATGTTTGAAAACCATCATATGTGATGGTTTAGATTGATATGAAATGTAAACAAGGATAACTGCAGAAACCATCTGGGCTGCTGAAATTTTCAGGTATTAGAGACGGAATATTAAAATTCCGTCTCTAATTAGAAACGGAATATTAAAATTCCGTCTCTAATTTCACCTTGGAATTTACTATTATAACGATACCTTGCGACGGAACTATAGTTTTCCGTCGCTAAGTGACCTGAATTTGTCTAAAATGACGATAACTTGCAACGGAACATTTAAATTCCGTCTCTAATTAGAGACGGACCATTAAACTTCCGTCTCTAATTAGAGACGGAATTTTAATATTCCGTCTCTAATTAGAGACAAAAACTAGATACCGGATTCTATGATTAGCGACTGATGATTAAATTTCCGTCGTTAAATTTTAGAGATGGAATATATATTCCGTTGCTAAAATAATTAGCGACGGAATTTAAAATTCCGTCTCTAAATACAGTCAGCGATAAAACTCATATCGATGTAATTATTCAGTCGCTAATCTAGTTTAGCAATGGAATAACGATAGAAAATTCCATCTCTAATGCTGATTTTTTTTGTAATGCTAGTCCACCACAGCTTCGATGGAGATGCCACTACTGTGCCTATTCTTTGAACTCTTCCTCTTTCCTTAGGCCGGGAGAGAAAACAGATATTCGGCTTTCAAGCAACTAAGAAAGAGAGAATCTTTATCCCATCCCGCATCGCCACTTTCAGTTACTTACTGTAAGCAATTCATCCATGCATGCCAAAGCCGTCAATCTCAGAACCGGGCTTTCTGCCTCCGCCCCTTCCTCATCCCTAGTGGCCACAGATACATAGTGGCTGGTCGAGGTAGGCGCTGCAAGCGGTGACTCGACTGAAAGGAGAGGGGATGGTTGCGAATAGATTACAGTCTAAGGTCTCTTCCTTGTTGGATTCCTCGTCAAGTCAGTTTGGGATGCATGAATCCCATTCCTCTTTCCTAAAGCCTGGCTTTGAGCCTTACTTTAATGTGGAACTTAACTTAACTCTGGCAGAGACCTTCCGATCCTAACACCAGTCAATCGGACATTCGGATTACAAGGTTGATTCTCAACTCAAGCTGAGCAGTGAGGTGGCGGAACTGCTAAAGCATTGATTTTTGGTATCTGCATTCAAAGATTCCCTTTCTGGAGAGAGGTCCTTCAACCACAAGGCATAAGGACGATAGAATAGGAACTAAGACCCGACAGTGAGAGAGCAGCTCTTAAATAAAGTATATTGCTACTGCAGCAGCTGGGCATTCTAAATTAAAAGAAATCCTTTTCCCCATTCTTCAAAACATCTGGTCTCGAAGTTGTAGCATGAAAGTCGTCTGGGAATGAGTTTTTGGGAAAGAGTACAACTTCTATCCTGCTTCCCGGCTGGCCTATCTTTTCTTTCTTTTTTCCATTGGAGATTGGAGCAGAGCACACCTTTCGCTAGGAAGGGATCCGTTACGAGTACGAAATGCTTTTCACATACAAGTCGGATAGCGCGATAAGGCAGTTACGCTCCTCTGCCTGGCATTCCAGTTCAAATACTAGTGACCCCATGTCATGCGTGAAACTAGTAAGGACCTTGCCTACGCCAACCTAAACAACTCGTGGTCGTTAAGAAAGCGAAGGGCTTTGTTGAGAGGACGATGGATTGATTGATGGATCAATGGTTGATGAGGTAGAGAAAGTGAGAAATCGTACGTTTGATTCCGGAACAAGTGAGGATCTGCAGAGATTTGTAGACCAGTGATCGCCGATGAGTACACTCTTCGATTGATCACTGAGGCTGATGGATCTTGAAATGTTAGTGCTCGCGGAGGGGAGGCATAATGCTTGATCCGGGTGGTAAAGTGCTCGATCGTTAAGGCTCATCTGGGAGGTTGCTGCACCCGTGGTGGTTGCCGTAGCCGGAGGAATCATCCTTCCCGGCGTACCTTTGAGGAAGGATGTGCACGCGAACGACTAAAGTAAGCCTTATCTACTGGGTACAGCGGTCGATCCCTGCAGAGAACGCCCATTTCATTCCGTGGGGCTGCAGGTACTATGGGATGGGCCATGCGGTGTGCTTAAGAGCTGGTGGCAACCGAATACCGCGAGAATGACTATAAAAAGACCCAAGGCAGCCAATCAACTAGGGGGGCAGTGGGATGGAAGCCAGCTCGGATGTCCACAGGGGCCCTCTTCTGTGGGCTTGGACGGGATTGCAATATTAAAGGTTTCACGCAAACTCTAAAGGTTCCGAAGGAAAAGAGGGGATTATCTCTCACCGATCAAGGTTCTGAAAGAAAGAAAATCAATATAATAAGAGAAGAAAAAGAAGTTAAAGGCGCATATTATTGCTGGGGTTCAGAGGGCTTTGGCCACAAGTCGATCACATCAACTGTAATTATTGGATTAGGAACTAATTCATCAGTTTAATGCTTTGTTGGTGCAAGAAGAATTTGGGAACAAAAATCCCGTGTCAAATGGATCCAGCAGGGGACTAGATTTTTCTACTTGTCCACTTTGTGTAGGAGAAGGAGAAATAAGGTGGTAATGCTTCGGGATAGTAATGGAGATTGGATCACTAATCATGAACAGCTGGTGACTTTGTTTCGAGACTTTTATATTGATCTCTTTAATTTGGTGGTGGGCCTCTAGTTTCTACAGTTCACCCTGTGATTGCCGAGGAGGATAGAGCAGAAATGGGGAAAGAGATTTCAGAAGAGGAGGTTAGGAAGGCTTTATTTCAAATGAAGCCATCAAAGGAGCCGAAGAAGGCTTTTATCAAGAGTTTCGGGGTTAGTGTTAAATCTTCCTTGGTGAATTTGGTTCGGCAAGCTTTAGATTCGGGTAAGTTTAATCCCTTTTTAAATTAAATAAAACTCTACTTGTTTTGATTCCTAAAGCCTCCAATCCTACGTATGTCAGACAATTTAGACCTATTAGTCTGTGTACGTGTACGCTTGCCTACAAGGTTATTACGTCAGTCTTGGTGAATCGCTTGAGACCATTGCTTAATGACTTAGTGGCACCGTTCCAGTCGAGCTTTATACCTGGGAGACTGGCAAGCGGTAAAAAAGAAAATGAATAGAGAAAGAGGATAAAATTACATTTTTTACTAAGATTACCAGGAAAAATGAAGGGGCAGTTGAGTCCCTTCAGTTCCCTTTCTTATCGGACTTATTCAAAGTTTATCGAACCTTATTCATTCAATTTTAATTATTTTAGCAAAGAAGATAATTTATTTTTGGAAATCCCTTCAGATCACATATCTTTTGGTACATAAGCTCACAGTTGCGAAAGGAGTGGCACCATACTCTGTCGTGGCTTGTACAACGCCTTCAATGGCGTTGCCTTGGGCATGGACAGTCCTGGCCCCTCCGTCATGTCCTCCTCCGGCGAGACTTTCTCCCACTCGAAGCACTGGAGGAACGTTGCCAGTATCAGCGCCACCATTCGGAGAGCCAGACCCACGCCGTTGCACCGCCGCCGCCCCATCCCAAACGGCATGAACTTGTATCCCGTCACCGCCTCCCCCGCCATGAACCTCTCCGGCTTGAACTTCTCAGGCTCGTCCTAGAGGCCGAAGTCCCTGTGGATAGCCCACGCGTTGACGAGCAGCATGGTGCCGGCGGAGACGTAGAATCCCGCGACAGAGCAGTCTTTGGAAGTTTCATGGGGCACGAGGAGAGGGGTGGCGGGGTACAATCGCAGAGTCTCGTTGATGATACAGTTCAAGTAGATGAGGTTGGGGATGTCATCTTCATAGACCAGCCCCTCGTGGCCGACCGTCGTGTCGAGCTCGGTGGCGGCCTTCTCCAGAACGTGAGGATGGTTTAACAACAAGCTCATTGCCCACTCTGTTGTGAAGGCTGAGGGGTTTGTTCCTGCTGCAAACATTGTCTATAAAAAAACAACAGAAACGTATATCCATTAATCTTTGGAAAAGGTGATGCGCCCAAGGTGCACCGAAAATTGTGCACACAAAATTCGTAAACTTTGGTGATTTTGATACAAAATCATAATATAGAATCTTCTCAACTAAGTATTAAGACGAAGAGTGTGCACGTACCATCATCACGCCCTTGATGATGTCATCCGTGTAGCGTTCCGGATCTCTGTTCTGCAGCGACAACATAACGTTCATCACTGTCTCCCTTCCTTCCCCATCGATGCCATCGCCATTATCCTCGCTCTGTCGTCTCTCTCGGTGCAGCACTATGAGTTTTCCCCAAAACTCATCCCTCCTCCTCTGAAGCCTCATTAGCCTCTTCTCCAAACCGTGCCACGCCACTCTCATAAACTCTGGCATGTCATCCCCTGCATTCGCGGCCGCCGCGCTCAACTGTAGTCCCTCGCTCACCATCTCCTTGATGATCAGCCTCTGCTCTTGCGTCTCCCCTGTCAGCGGAACCACCAGCTGTTCGATGATGGCGCACACGAGGTCGAACAAAGTCGACTTCAGATCCAGCCTCCTCGGCGCGCCACCACTGCCGCCGCTTTGTTGGAGGAAGAGGTTCCCCGCGAGGGCTCTGATCTCCCCGCTGCGAAGGTCAGAGGAAACGCGTAGGTTGTCGAACGCGAGCAAGTGCATGGAGGTGATGTGGCGGAGGCGGCGCCAGTGGGACCCGTAGGGCGCCCACAGGATGGCGGTGAAGTCGTATCCGAGGATCTTGCCGGCGAGGAAGCGGGGGTGGTTCGCGAAGGCGACGTCGAGGACGAGGACGGTGAAGCACTCTTCGACGGCGGACGGAGAGAACACGAGGAGGACGGGGCAGGAACCGAAGTGCAGGAGAACGACGGGGCCGTGGGCGGCGGAGATGGCGGCGAGAGAGCGGTGGATCGGCGGGTTGAAGAGGTGGAGGTGGCCTAAAATCGGAACGGAAGGGGGACTGGGCGGTAGACGGCGGTGGTTTTAGCGCCGACGGCAAAAAATGAGAAGAAGGAAGAGAAACAGAGAGGGGAGGAGGAAAATTTCGATAGACATCACTCTCCTCACTCTGGAGGAGCAGTAGCTCGATCTGGAGGGGAGGAGCTACTCGATCTGGAGGGGAGGAGCAGTAGCTCGATCTGGAGGGGAGGAGCTGGAGGGGAGGAGCAATAGCTCGATCTGGAGGAGCAGTAGCTCCATCTGGAGGGGAGGAGCTGGAGGGGAGGAGCTGTAGCTCGATCTGGAGGAGATCGAGGAGCAGTAGCTCGATCTGGAGGGGAGGAGCAGTAGATCGATCTGGAGGAGCAGTAGCTGTGGCAGGTCGCAGTGACCATTAGGGCTGGAAAAAAAATATTGAAATACTGAAATCCCGAAAAATTGTATCGAAAAAAAATACTGAAATATCAAATTTTTCGGTATACCGAAAAATTCGGTACAGTACCATACCGTGCCAAATTTTTCGGTAACGGTAATGGTAACGATTTACATTGCTTCGGTATACCAAAATACCGACACAACCCATATATTAATTATATTAATTTAATTATTTAATTACTCCTAAACCAAACCCTAAGGCATTAACTCTTCCGTCTTCTCAAACCTATTTCACGTTTCTCCTGCCGTCCTGCATAGCCGACCATCCCTATTCGCTCACAGCCACCGTCGCGACTTGCGATTCTTCTTGCGCAGCCAATCATCGCGCACAGTCGCAGTTCTTCTCCTTGCACAGCCGACCACAGCCTGTCAAGATTCTTCTCCTTGCGCAGCCGACCACCACGCGCTGTCACTCCAGTCGCGATTCTTCTCCTTGCGCATCCGACCATCGCGCTAATCGTCGGAGAAGAAGCAGCGAGTCTGAAGAAATCCTAGCACCGAGTCTGTTCTGAGAGCTGTGCTTGGCTTGGGCAAGTGGTTGGCGAAGGAAGGCACGATGGAATCGTCGCCAGAGGATGTCTACTCGATCTGTCACGATTGGTTCACCCTCCCTTGCCAAGCCAATTGCTCCCATTGGTTCTGCGGTCAGAGCATATTCCAACTTCCTTTCCCTCCCTCCTCTCCCTTCGCAATCCTTAACCCTAGTTTCTTGTTCTAGATTAAATTTCCCTATTTTGTTGTATTGTGATACATTACACTGAGATTAACTTTCCTTTTTTTCCTTACTGATTTTGCTGCCAGGTGGGAGATTTGATTTATTTTTTGATTGCACAATATTGCATTTTTTATGTGCCTTGTTAATATAATGCATAGTTTCCCTCGACGAATCTAACACGATTATGTAAAATCACCACTGTTTGCTGTTCGTTTTGCTTCCCATCATTTATAATGTTTCCCCTATTTTTCCAGCTAGCGTTTAGCTATTTCCAGTAAGATTTCGACGAGTCTCTGTCGAGCCACCACTCTGGGACCACTATCTGCTGGTTTAAGCTTCAATATTGCATAAAATCACATCTCTTGTTCTTATAAGTAAGCTGCCCAAACTAATTAAATGAAAAATATAGAAATCAATCAAAATATATAGAGCTTCTTCTTCTACAGTTCTACTACTAGAGCTTCTGCTTAACTCATAATACTTACATTAATGTCTCCTTTTCTTGAAAGAACCATATTTATACTTACATTAATATTTTCTTTTCTTTGCCCTTATGGCCTTATGGTCTTATGGATTCGCATTCCTACTGTCCTGCATGCATTTGTAATGTTTAAAATAAGCAACTATTCTTTACATTTATAATTAGTGTGTAATTATTTTGATAACAGAGTTGCTATTACATGTTATCTTGATTTAAAAGGTTGATAGTTTCTATTAAATCTTCTTCATGTAGTATGATTTAATTCCTTTCTAGTTTCATGTTGATATATCGAATAAATTGGCAGTTAATACTATTATCCTAGTTTTCTTTCAGGATGGAGTCTAATACTCTCCAAAATTCATCACAAACATCAAATACAATTGAACCTGAAACACAACAGTCAACTGCTGAAAAACGACCAAGGAAGCCTCCTAGACATATCAGGAGTAAATTTTGGGAGCATTGTATAAAGGGATCAAGGAAGTTGAGTGATGGAATCGAACAACAAATAGGGACATGCAAATATTGCAAAGTTGAGATCCCAATAGTTTACGGAAGTACTAGTGGGTTAAAAAATCACTTAGTAAAGAGGTGTAAGTCAAGTCCGCTCTATGAAGCAAGGGGGGATGATAAGAGTCAAACTATATTGACGAATGAGACTATGGGGCAAGGAAGTGCATTGGTTCCTCATACTTTTAATCAAAAAAAATGTGAATTGAAAGTGGCGAGATATGTGATTGTCGATGAAGTGTCTTTTAGGGTTGTCGAAGGGAAGGGGCTTGTAGAATTATTACATGAATTACAACCAAGATTCAGAATTCCTGATTGAAAGAAAGTTGCAAGTATGGTTTATGATATTTTCTTAGTTGAAAAGGCTAAGATACAAAGTGTGATTGGCAACCAAAGGATAAGCATCACTACTGATACTTGGACATCCATTCAAAACATAAATTACATGGTAGTGACAGCTCACTTCTTGGATAGTGATTGGAAGCTACATAAAAGAATAATTAACTTCACAAAAATCACTAGTCATCATGGGGAAGAAATTGGAAAGATGGTTGAGGTTTGTTTAAGAGATTGGGGGATAGACAAAGTATTTTCAATTGTAGTTGACAATGCTTCATCTAATGACCCTGCAATTGATTACTTGAAAAGAAGAATGAAAATTGAAAATTCATTGTTGTTTGAAGGGAAATACTTGCACTTGAGGTGTGCCTGTCATATAATTAACTTAATTGTTAAGGATGGCTTGAAGGAGCTTAATGTTTCAATTAAAGCTATAAGGAATGCAGTTGTTTTTATTCATTCTTCCCCATCAAGATTGAATAAATTTAGGGAGTTTGTCATACTAGCCAAGTTTTCTAGTACATCAACGGTACCTATGGATGTCAAAACAAGGTGGAATGCAACTTATAAAATGCTTGAAGTTGCATTAACGTATAGAAGGGTGTTTGAAAGGATGACAGAAGAATGGTTGCCCTTTATGAATTATTTCAGTCAAAAAGATGATAAGGATAAAGAAAGGATAGGGCCCCAAATGCTGATGATTGGGAGATTTCAAAGGCTTTTGTACACTTTCTGAAAAAGTTTTATGATGCCACTTTGGAGCTAAGTGCATCAAAAAGTCCTACCTCCCAATTGCTTTATCAAACCATGATTGCACTACAAGTTGAGATTGATAGAAAGAGACATGATGATTCAAATCCAATTCTTAAAGAGGTAGCATGTGCAATGAAGTTAAAGTTTGACAAGTATTGGGGAAATTGGAATAACATTAACCCTTTGATATTTATTGGTAATATTTTGGACCCGAGAAACAAACGTCAAATGATGAAAGTCATCGTCAAAAAATTTGGAGGTACTCCTACAAGTGTCAAAGAGTTTGTTGATAGTGTCAAACAAAGCTTGGTAACTTTATGGATGGAGTACAAGGGAATAAATGATATATTGAATGTTGAGAGTCAAGATATGCAAATAGAGTGTGATGATGGATATGACGACACTAGTATTGGTGGTGGACCTGGTGGTGGTCTTTGTGATGAATTGTTTGATGATGTGGAAGCACAAAATGAAGAAGAGCAACTTCAAGAGATATCCAATGAAGTGGATAAGTACTTGGCCGATGAGATTGAAAAACGATCTAATCAAACTTTCAATCTTTTGAAGTGGTGGAAAGGAAGTGAAACTAGGTACCCAATCCTTTCAATGATTGCTAAGGATGTTTTTTCAATTCCATGCTCAACCGTTGCTAGTGAGTCAGCTTTTAGTTTGGGCAAAAGAATTGTGGATCCTTTTAGGAGCAGTTTGAGTCCTAAAATGGTAGAGGCATTGGTATGCACTAGTGATTGGCTAAGAGAGGAGGAGTTCTCTTTTTGGAAAGATCCAACTGATGATGACCTTGAACTATATAAGGAAATTGAAGAAATTGAAAAAAGTAACCATTTTTTATTAAATTAAGTTTATATTTATATCATTGTTAATCTAACATGAATAATAATGTTTCTTTTAACAGATGCAAATGCCAGTCAAGACCATGCAAACACTTCATCTTCTCCCCCCTCCACTTTGGTCTAACTTTAAGAGTAAGACTATATTTATGTTTACTTATTTCAATTCTAATATTTGTAACTAAATTTAGTTTGTAACTTTTGCAGGTCCTTTGAGATGTTAGAGACTTAGAGTTTCAACAAAATTATAGTTAGTAAGATTGCATTTATGTTTTCTTATTTAAATTCTAATATTTGTAACTAAATTTTAGTTTTGAACTTTTGCAGGTCTTTTGAGACGTTGGAATTTCAAAAAATCTGCAGACACTTTTTTTTGTAACTAAGCAGTCTAAGCAATAGTCATTTAGTGTTACAACTTGTGATAAATTTGATGTGACACTTGTTTTGAGTTTTGACTTTTACATGAAACACTAATCTTGTAAGATATTTGATGGTTTATGAATTATATTTATATTCTGCATTCATGAGATTTATACTTGAGTGAGAATGTAGTTGACAATGGCTTACAAGAAGTATTGCAGGTTAATCTAAAATGTATTTGATAGTCATTTAGTGTTGCACTAATCGGAAATGTTTTATTTCATTCATCAACAGTCAATCTTATTATTTTTTTCATCCTGTCGAATTTACTCTAGAATTTTTTTAATTGGAATTTTATATACTTTGAACTGTTAAGAAATGGGGTTTCCATTTGTTAATATATATGGATAAATTGATGTCAATCTGCATATATGTGCCCTCATAATGGTAAACCTCTAAACCTTCATTTGAGTTCAAACATGTCCAATTTTGTCTGTATTTTTATTCTTGAACAGGGATTACAAATAGTGACCTTGCCACATGCGGCCTTGGAGCTATTCAGGTTATCATTTTGAATCTCATTTCAGGATTTTAATATAATATCCTAAAGTTTTAGTGTCCTCATCTTCTTACCAAAGGGACATCAACTATCTTCCAGGTGGTTGCTACTGGTGTTACCACATGGTTAACAGACAGAGCTGGGTCGAAGAATTCTTCTTATAGTAAGCTTATGCGACATAAATTACCTTTTTTATGCATCTGTTTTAAAAGTAATAATAATGTATATGGAAAATCTTATTTGGTTGCAGATCTGCACTGCAGGAATGGGCGAAGCCTTCTCCTAGTTTCTGTTGTTTTTTTTTTCTGGAGGTCAGTCTGGCAATAGTCAGTTTACTAAATTGTTAGTACAATGATTGTTCTGTGGCATAACTTGATGTTCCTTTTTAATGTGATTAGGCATCCTTTATACTTATTTCAATAATTTTTAAAATTTTTGTAATTGTTGATAACAGGGAGTCTTTTTGCAAGAATCTTATCCATACCATGTAATGAGCATCCTTTCTTTGGTTGGACTTGTGGTATGTATACGTCAGCTGTGAGTTTATCATTTTATATAACAGAAGTCATTGTTTTGTAATCCCTAATCTATTGTTTATCTTCTCATAGGCTTTTGTCGTTTCCTTCTCTCTTGGGTTGGGAGCAATTCCATGGATTATTATGTTATGTCTGAGGTATGTGAGTTAAAGCTAATTAGTTTACTCTCTTCAGAAAGATTGTTGTAGGTTACTGGTGTTCTTGTTGAATGTATGGTGGGTTAGCACATTTCTCTGAAAGTTTAAGAAAAACTTATTAACAAAATCAACGATTGATTCATCAATTATCCACAAACTCATTATATAGGTGCTTGTATTTTGTTATAGTTAATTTTTTCAATATAGAAATATAGATACTGAGGTGTCCGACACTGAATTATTGAAGTTTTACTATAGAATATTGAGTCATTGAGGTGTCCGACTATCAATTTTATATTCATTGTTTTATGAATTTTTGCTTTGTTGACAATTTGGATTTCCGAGAAATCTTTTCGTGATTTTATGTTGTATGCGAAGTTCACACTAAGTGATAAGCATTATTAGTTATGAGTCTTACCCATGTGTGTAACGTGTGTTCACTTAGTAAGTTGAGTCTCAATAAGCGTTGCGGTATTCAATTATATCTGCTTATGAGATTTTTCATATGTGATATTTTTCATAATCGTTGTGCATATCTATATCAATGTAATACTAGAACTGTGGTACAGAGAAAGCTTAATCTTCATTCAGAGTCTTGCAGGCAGTGTAGCAACACTTGTGAACAGGTTGATGCCGTTTGCGGTAACAATGACTGCAAATTTGCTTTTGAGTTGGACCTCTGGAGGTTGAAATTCTGTTACCATGTGCTTCTCTCTGAAAATTGACACCTATTTTTATTGCATAGATTTTTTTGCTTCTTCTTATTTATCTTTGCCAGGTACCTTTTTTATTTATGCAGTTGTGAGTGCCCTCACCCTATTGTTTGTCATAATATGGGTTCCTGCGACCAAGGGAAGATCTCTTGAAGAAATACAATGGTCTTTTAGTTGAGTTCTGTAAATACTCATCAAGTGTGCTCTTTATATCTACTTGATTCGATACTTCACAGGTTCTCGAGTCAGCCATGGGCAAAGTACCAAGATGATCAAACCTCGGCTATTGCATGTACCTGTTGTCTCTCGTATAAATATGTAACTTTAGATTCTTCTTGAGTGCAATCATTTTGAAGGTTCTGACCAAATCACATCATAAATAATACAAGTGAAATCAAATTAAATATATAAGAAATATTGATCTCCTGTAGTCCTGTTTTTGTTTGAGACTAGCAACAAATATAAAAAATGGAGAATTCTTCTTATATGACTGTATGACGGTATTTTACCGATACCATACCGACATTTCAATATACCGAAATTTTGGTATACCGAAATATCGGTATGGTATCGGTATCATTTTTTAGAATACCGAATGTTTTGGTACGGTATACGGTACTCAATTTTTGGTATGGTATACCGTACCGACCCAGGCCTAGTGACCATGCCCAGCTACTTATAGATGCACGTAGGAGCTGTACAACCCAGCCCTTTATTCTACGCATCCATGTGGAGATGGCTTTGTGATGAAGAAGAG
Organism: Zingiber officinale; assembly: GCF_018446385.1. NCBI lineage: Eukaryota > Viridiplantae > Streptophyta > Magnoliopsida > Zingiberales > Zingiberaceae > Zingiber > Zingiber officinale. The sequence continues at coordinate 86,590,877 of NC_056007.1, forward strand.
AAGGGAACTCTGATGCTGTTAGAAGTTGGTGACACGTAGCAAGCATAAAGAATATCATGGTATATTATTGTAATGGTAGGTGCATGTCTTAACACATCAGCCGACACTAGCTAGACCTCTGTCCAGAAATCACATCACTGTATCAGCCAATTTCAATCCATTATAACTTATCAATAAGACTATGCTTTCAGTCTGTTAGGGTAGCTAATTAACAGGTTTACTTCATTTTTATACAAGGTAATGGCCGAGAATCTGGTTAAGTAGCTTCTGGTTTTGTTTGCTAAGGAATTGGCGAGTAATAGGAAAGGATGAAATGACTTAGGTGAGAGGTCAGGTTAGCTCATTTGGTGGAGGTGAGGCCACAAGGATGCATTCGTACTAAAATTCATAATAAAAAAAACAGACTAATCGCTTTCGTTGATCCAAGAATCCTCCATTGCTAAAAACTTTGTTTTAAAAAAAAAAATCAGCTTGGCCAACGAATAATTTAGGAACTAATAATAGATTATTGACAAACTTTTAAGCATCTCTTATGCAGTATACTGTTCGTGATTTTTCTATTCTTTTTCTTTTGTTTCCTTTGAGTTTCTTTGCGAAGTTAACCCTGAATAACAATTATACATTTTTCGTTTCTGTTTAAGCTGACAAATGCATCAAAACCTTTGTCCCTAATGATCAAAGGATGATCGATCAGTTTCATCAAAAAAAAAAAAAAAGGTTAAGTGATCATTTGCCGCTACGGACATAGGGGTTCATAGTCAGATGGTAGTTCATTCTATTAGGAAATAAGTTCCTCCTACTTAAAAGGCAGTCCGCTTTGGGACAAACCGTGAAAAAGCATCTGAGATGAATGTTTTAAGCAGTCCACTTTGGGACAAACCATGAAAAAGCATCTGAGATGAATGTTTTAAGCAGTCCACTTTGGGACAAACCGTGAAAAAGCATATGAGATGAATGTTTTAAGCAGTCCGCTTTAGGACAAACCGTAAAAAAACATCTGAGATGAATATTTTAAGCCGTCCGCTTTGGGACAAACCGTGAAAAAGCATCTGAGATGAATGTTTTAAGCAATCCGCTTTGGGACAAACCGTGAAAAAGCATCTGAGATGAATATTTTAAGCAGTCCGCTTTGGGACAAACCGTGAAAAAGCATCTGAGCTGAATGTTTTAAGCAATCCGCTTTGGGACAAACCGTGAAAATTGTGCACACAAAATTCGTAAACTTTGGTGATTTTGATACAAAATCATAATATAGAATCTTCTCAACTAAGTAGTATGACGAAGAGTGTGCACGTACCATCATCACGCGCTTGATGATGTCATCCGTGTAACGTTCCGGATCTCTGTTCTGCAGCGACAACATAACGTCCATCACTGTCTCCCTTCCTTCCCCATCGACGCCGTCGCCATTATCCTCGCTCTGTCGTCTCTCTCGGTGCAGCACTATGAGTTTTCCCCAAAACTCATCCCTCCTCCTCTGAAGCCTCATTAGCCTCTTCTCCAAACCGTGCCACGTCACTCTCATAAACTCCGGCATGTCGTCCCCTGCATTCGCGGCCGCCGCGCTCAACTGTAGTCCCTCGCTCACTATCTCCTTGATGATTAGCCTCTGCTCTTGCGTCTCCCCTATCAGCGAAACCACCAGCTGTTCAATGATGGCGCACACGAGGTCGAACAAAGTCGACTTCAGATCCAGCCTCCTCGGCGCGCCACCACTGCCGCCGTCTTGCTGGAGGAAGAAGTTCCGCGCGAGAGCTCAGATCTCCCCGCTGAGAAGGTCAGAGGAAACGTGTAGGCTGTCGAACGCGAGCAAGTGCATGGAGGTGATGTGGCGGAGGCGGCGCCAGTGGGACCCGTAGGGCACCCACAGGATGGCGATGAAGTCGTATCCGAGGATCTTGCCAGCGAGGAAGCGGGGGTGGTTCGCGAAGGCGACGTCGAGGACGAGGATGGTGAAGCACTCTTCGACTGCGGACGGAGAGGACACGAGGAGGATGGGGCGGGAACCGAAGTGCAGGAGAACAACGGGGCCGTGGGCGGCGGAGATGGCGGCGGGAGAGCGGTGGATCGGCGGGTTGAAGAGGTGGAGGTGGCCTAAAATCGAAAAGGAAGGGGGACTGGGCGGTAGACGGCGGTGGTTTTGGCGCCGACGGCAAAAAATGAGAAGAAGGAAGAGAAACAGAGAGGGGAGGAGGAAAATTTCGATAGACATCGCTCTCCTCACTCTGGAGGAGCAGTAGCTCGATCTGGAGGGGAGGAGCTACTCGATCTGGAGGGGAGGAGCAGTAGCTCGATCTGGAGGGGAGGAGCTGGAGGGGAGGAGCAATAGCTCGATCTGGAGGGGAGGAGCAGAGCTCGATCTGGAGGAGATCGAGGAGCAGTAGCTCGATCTGGAGGGGAGGAGCTGGAGGGGAGGAGCTGTAGCTCGATCTGGAGGAGATCGAGGAGCAGTAGCTCGATCTGGAGGGGAGGAGCAGTAGATCGATCTGGAGGAGCAGTAGCTGTGGCAGGTCGCAGTGACCATTAGGGCTGGAAAAAAAATACTGAAATACTGAAATACCGAAATCCCGAAAAATTGTACCGAAAAATTCGGTACGGTACCATACCGTGCCAAATTTTTCGGTAACGGTAATGGTAACGATTTACATTGTTTCGGTATACCAAAATACCGACACAACCCATATATTAATTATATTAATTTAATTATTTAATTACTCCTAAACCAAACCCTAAGGCATTGACTCTTCCGTCTTCTCAAACCTATTTCACGTTTCTCCTGCCGTCCTGCATAGCCGACCATCCCTATTCGCTCCTGCCGTCCTGCATAGCTCGATCTGGAGGAGCTGGAGGGGAGGAGCAATAGCTCGATCTGGAGGAGCAGTAGCTCGATCTGGAGGGGAGGAGCAGTAGCTCGTTCTGGAGGGGAGGAGCAGAGCTCGATCTGGAGGATATCGAGGAGCAGTAGCTCGATCTGGAGGGGAGGAGCTGTAGCTTGATCTGGAGGAGATCGAGGAGCAGTAGCTCGATCTGGAGGGGAGGAGCAGTAGATCGATCTGGAGGAGCAGTAGCTGTGGCAGGTCGCAGTGACCATTAGGGCTGGAAAAAAAATACTGAAATACCGAAATCCCGAAAAATAGTACCGAAAAAAATACTGAAATATGTTTCGGTATACCAAAATACCGACACAACCCATATATTAATTATATTATTTTAATTATTTAATTACTCCTAAATCAAACCCTAAGGCATTAACTCTTCCGTCTTCTCAAACCTATTTCACGTTTCTCCTGCCGTCCTGCATAGCCGACCATCCCTATTCGCTCCTGCCGTCCTGCATAGCTCGATCTGGAGGAGCTGGAGGGGAGGAGCAATAGCTCGATCTGGAGGAGAAGTAGCTCGATCTGGAGGGGAGGAGCAGAGCTCGATCTGGAGGAGATCGAGGAGCAGTAGCTCGATCTGGAGGGGAGGAGCTGGAGGGGAGGAGCTGTAGCTCGATCTGGAGGAGATCGAGGAGCAGTAGCTCGATCTGGAGGGGAGGAGCAGTAGATCGATCTGGAGGAGCAGTAGCTGTGGCAGGTCGCAGTGACCATTAGGGCTGGAAAAAAAAAATACTAAAATACCGAAATCCCGAAAAAATGTACCGAAAAAAATACTGAAATATGTTTCGGTATACCAAAATACCGACACAACCCATATATTAATTATATTAATTTAATTATTTAATTATTCCTAAACCAAACCCTAAGGCATTAACTCTTCCGTCTTCTCAAACCTATTTCACGTTTCTCCTGCCGTCCTGCATAGCCGACCATCTCTATTCGCTCCTGCCGTCCTGCATAGCTCGATCTGGAGGAGCAATAGCTCGATCTGGAGGAGCAGTAGCTCGATCTGGAGGGGAGTAGCAGTAGCTCGATCTGGAGGGGAGGAGCAGAGTTCGATCTGGAGGAGATCGAGGAGCAGTAGCTCGATCAGGAGGGGAGGAGCTGGAGGGGAGGAGTTGTAGCTCGATCTGGAGGAGATCGAGGAGCAGTAGCTCGATCTGGAGGGGAGGAGCAGTAGATCGATCTGGAGGAGCAGTAGCTGTGACAGGTCGCAGTGACCATTAGGGCTGGAAAAAAATACTGAAATACCGAAATCCCGAAAAATTGTACCGAAAAAAATACTGAAATATCAAATTTTTCGGTAACGGTAATGGTAACGATTTACATTGTTTCGGTATACCAAAATACCGACACAACCCATATATTAATTATATTAATTTAATTATTTAATTACTCCTAAACCAAACCCTAAGGCATTAACTCTTCCGTCTTCTCAAACCTATTTCACGTTTCTCCTGCCGTCCTGCATAGCCGACCATCCCTATTCGCTCACAGCCACCGTCGCGACTCGCGATTCTTCTTGCGCAGCCCATCATCGCGCACAGTCGCAGTTCTTCTCCTTGCACAGCCGACCACAGCCTGTCAAGATTCTTCTCCTTGCGCAGCCGACCACCACGCGCTGTCACTCCAGTCGCGATTCTTCTCCTTCGCATCCGACCATCACACTAGTCGCCGGAGAAGAAGTACCGAGTCTGAAGAAATCCGAGCACCGAGTCTGTTCTGAGAGCTGTGCTTGGCTTGGGCAAGTGCTTGGCGAAGGAAGGCACGATGGAATCGCCGCCAGAGGATGTCTACTCGATCTGTCACGATTGGTTCACCCTCCCTTGCCAAGCCAATTGCTCCCATTGGTTCTGCGGTCAGAGCATATTCCAACTTCCTTTCCCTCCCTCCTCTCCCTTCTCAATCCTTAACCCTAGTTTCTTGTTCTAGATTAAATTTCCCTATTTTGTTGTCTTGTGATACATTACACTGAGATTAACTTTTCTTTTTTTCCTTACTGATTTTGCTGCCGGGTGGGAGATTTGATTTATTTTTTGATTGCACAATATTGCATTTTTTATGTGCCTTGTTAATATAATGCATAGTTTCCCTCGACGAATCTAACACGATTATGTAAAATCACCACTGTTTGTTGTTCGTTTTGCTTCCCATCGTTTATAATGTTTCCCCTATTTTTCCAGCTAGCGTTTAGCTATTTCCAGTAAGATTTCGATGAGTCTCCGTCGAGCCACCACTCTGGGACCACTATCTGCTGGTTTAAGCTTCAATATTGCATATTCAGGTTTAAAATCACATCTCTTGTTCTTATAAGTAAGCTGCCCAAACTAATTAAATGAAAAATATAGAAATCAATCAAAATAGATAGAGCTTCTTCTTCTACAGTTCTACTACTAGAGCTTCTGCTTAACTCATGATACTTACATTAATGTCTTCTTTTCTTGAAAGAACCATATTTATACTTACATTAATATTTTCTTTTCTTTGCCCTTATGGCCTTATGGTCTTATGGATTCGCATTCCTACTGTCCTGCATGCATTTGTAATGTTTAAAATAAGCAACTATTCTTTACATTTATAATTAGTGTGTAATTATTTTGATAACAGAGTTGCTATTACATGTTATCTTGATTTAAAAGGTTGATAGTTTCTATTAAATCTTCTTCATGTAGTATGATTTAATTCCTTTCTAGTTTCATGTTGATATATCGAATAAATTGGCAGTTAATACTATTATCTTAGTTTTCTTTCAGGATGGAATCTAATACTCTCCAAAATTCATCACAAACATCAAATACAATTGAACCTGAAACACAACAGTCCACTGCTGAAAAACGACCAAGGAAGCCTCCTATACATATCAGGAGTAAATTTTGGGAGCATTGTATAAAGGGATCAAGGAAGTTGAGTGATGGAACCGAACAACAAATAGGGACATGCAAATATTGCAAAGTTGAGATCCCAACAGTTTACGTAAGTACTAGTGGGTTAAAAAATCACTTAGTAAAGAGGTGTAAGTCAAGTCCGCTTTATGAGGCAAGGGGGGATGCTAAGAGCCAAACTATATTGACGAATGAGACTATGGGGCAAGGAAGTGCATTGGTTCCTCATACTTTTAATCAAAAAAAATGTGAATTGAAAGTGGCGAGATATGTGATTGTCGATGAAGTGTCTTTTAGGGTTGTCGAAGGGAAGGGGTTTGTAGAATTATTACATGAATTACAACCAAGATTCAGAATTCCTGATCGAGAGAAAGTTGCAAGTATGGTTTATGATATTTTCTTAGTTGAAAAGGCTAAGATACAAAGTGTGATTGGCAACCAAAGGATAAGCATCACTACTGATACTTGGACATCCATTCAAAACATAAATTACATGGTAGTGACAGCTCACTTCTTGGATAGTGATTGGAAGCTACATAAAAGAATAATTAACTTCACAAAAATCACTAGTCATCATGGGGAAGAAATTGGAAAGATGGTTGAGGTTTGTCTAAGAGATTGGGGGATAGACAAAGTATTTTCAATTGTAGTTGACAATGCTTCATCTAATGACACTGCAATTGATTACTTGAAAAGAAGAATGAAAAGTGAAAATTCATTGTTGTTTGAAGGGAAATACTTGCACTTGAGGGGTGTCTATCATATAATTAACTTAATTGTTAAGGGTGGCTTGAAGGAGCTTAATGTTTCAATTAAAGCTATAAGGAATGCAGTTGTTTTTATTCATTCTTCCCCATCAAGATTGAATAAATTTAGGGAGTTTGTCATACTAGCCAAGTTTTCTAGTACATCAACAGTACCTATGGATGTCAAAACAAGGTGGAATGCAACTTATAAAATGCTTGAAGTTGCATTAAAGTATAGAAGGGTGTTTGAAAGGATGACTGAAGAATGGTTGCGCTTTATGAATTATTTCAGTGAAAAAGATGATAAGGGTAAAGAAAGGATAGGGCCTCCAAATGGTGATGATTGGGAGATTTCAAAGGCTTTTGTACACTTTCTGAAAAAGTTTTATGATGCCACTTTGGAGCTAAGTGCATCAAAAAGTCCTACCTCCCAATTGCTTTATCAAACCATGATTGCACTACAAGTTGAGATTGATAGAAAGAGACATGATGATTCAAATCCAATCCTTAAAGAGGTAGCATGTGCAATGAAGTTAAAGTTTGACAAGTATTGAGGAAATTGGAATAACATTAACCCTTTGATATTTATTGGTAATATTTTGGACCCGAGAAACAAACTTCAAATGATGAAAGTCATCTTCAGAAAATTGGGAGGTACTCCTACAAGTGTCAAAGAGTTTGTTGATAGTGTCAAACAAAGCTTGGTAACTTTATGGATGGAGTACAAGGGAATAAATGATATTTTGAATGTTGAGAGTCAAGATATGCAAATAGAGTGTGATGATGGATATGGCGACACTAGTGGTGGTGGTGGACCTGGTGGTGGTCTTTGTGATGAATTGTTTGATGATGTGGAAGCACAAAATGAAGAAGAGCAACTTCAAGAGATATCCAATGAAGTGGATAAGTACTTGGCCGATGAGATTGAAAAACGATATAATCAATCTTTCAATCTTTTGGAGTGGTGGAAAGGAAGTGAAACTAGGTACCCAATCCTTTCAATGATTGCTAAGGATGTTTTTTCAATTCCATGCTCAACCGTTGCTAGTGAGTCAGCTTTTAGTTTGGGCAAAAGAATTGTGGATCCTTTTAGGAGCAGTTTGAGTCCTAAAATGGTAGAGGCATTGGTATGCACTAGTGATTGGCTAAGAGCGGAGGAGTTCTCTTTTTGGAAAGATCCAACTGATGATGACCTTGAACTATATAAGGAAATTGAAGAAATTGAAAAAAGTAACCATTTTTTATTAAATTAAGTTTATATTTATATCATTGTTAATCTAACATGAATAATAATGTTTCTTTTAACAGATGCAAATGCCAATCAAGACCGTGCAAACACTTCATCTTCTCCCCCCTCCACTTTGGTCTAACTTTAAGAGTAAGACTATATTTATGTTTACTTATTTCAATTCTAATATTTGTAACTAAATTTAGTTTGTAACTTTTGCAGGTCCTTTGAGATGTTAGAGACTTAGAGTTTCAACAAAATTATAGTTAGTAAGATTGCATTTATGTTTTCTTATTTAAATTCTAATATTTGTAACTAAATTTTAGTTTTTAACTTTTGCAGGTCTTTTGAGACGTTGGAATTTCAAAAAATCTGCAGACACTTTTTTTTGTAACTAAGCAGTCTAAGCAATAGTCATTTAGTGTTACAACTTGTGATAAATTTGATGTGACACTTGTTTTGAGTTTTGACTTTTACATGAAACACTAATCTTGTAAGATATTTGATGGTTTATGAATTATATTTATATTCTGCATTCATGAGATTTATACTTGAGTGAGAATGTAGTTGACAATGGCTTACAAGAAGTATTGCAGGTTAATCTAAAATGTATTTGATAGTCATTTAGTGTTGCACTAATCAGAAATATTTTATTTCATTCATCAACAGTCAATCTTATTATATTTTTCATCCTGTCGAATTTACTCTAGAATTTTTTTAATTGGAATTTTATATACTTTGAACTGTTAAGAAATGGGGTTTCCATTTGTTAATATATATGGATAAATTGATGTCAATCTGCATATATGTGCCCACATAATGGTAAACCTCTAAACCTTCATTTGAGTTCAAACATGTCCAATTTTGTCTGGATTTTTATTCTTGAACAGGGATTACAAATAGTGACCTTGCCACATGCGGCCTTGGAGCTATTCAGGTTATCATTTTGAATCTCATTTCAGGATTTTAATATAATATCCTAAAGTTTTAGTGTCCTCATCTTCTTACCAAAGGGACATCAACTATCTTCCAGGTGGTTGCTACTGGTGTTACCACATGGTTAACAGACAGAGCTGGGTCGAAGAATTCTTCTTATAGTAAGCTTATGCGACATAAATTACCTTTTTTATGCATCTGTTTTAAAAGTAATAATAATGTATATGGAAAATCTTATTTGGTTGCAGATCTGCACTGCAGGAATGGGCGAAGCCTTCTCCTAGTTTCTGTTGTTTTTTTTTTCTGGAGGTCAGTCTGGCAATAGTCAGTTTACTAAATTGTTAGTACAATGATTGTTCTGTGGCATAACTTGATGTTCCTTTTTAATGTGATTAGGCATCCTTTATACTTATTTCAATAATTTTTAAAATTTTTGTAATTGTTGATAACAGGGAGTCTTTTTGCAAGAATCTTATCCATACCATGTAATGAGCATCCTTTCTTTGGTTGGACTTGTGGTATGTATACGTCAGCTGTGAGTTTATCATTTTATATAACAGAAGTCATTGTTTTGTAATCCCTAATCTATTGTTTATCTTCTCATAGGCTTTTGTCGTTTCCTTCTCTCTTGGGTTGGGAGCAATTCCATGGATTATTATGTTATGTCTGAGGTATGTGAGTTAAAGCTAATTAGTTTACTCTCTTCAGAAAGATTGTTGTAGGTTACTGGTGTTCTTGTTGAATGTATGGTGGGTTAGCACATTTCTCTGAAAGTTTAAGAAAAACTTATTAACAAAATCAACGATTGATTCATCAATTATCCACAAACTCATTATATAGGTGCTTGTATTTTGTTATAGTTAATTTTTTCAATATAGAAATATAGATACTGAGGTGTCCGACACTGAATTATTGAAGTTTTACTATAGAATATTGAGTCATTGAGGTGTCCGACTATCAATTTTATATTCATTGTTTTATGAATTTTTGCTTTGTTGACAATTTGGATTTCCGAGAAATCTTTTCGTGATTTTATGTTGTATGCGAAGTTCACACTAAGTGATAAGCATTATTAGTTATGAGTCTTACCCATGTGTGTAACGTGTGTTCATTTAGTAAGTTGAGTCTCAATAAGCGTTGCGGTATTCAATTATATCTGCTTATGAGATTTTTCATATGTGATATTTTTCATAATCGTTGTGCATATCTATATCAATGTAATACTAGAACTGTGGTACAGAGAAAGCTTAATCTTCATTCAGAGTCTTGCAGGCAGTGTAGCAACACTTGTGAACAGGTTGATGCCGTTTGCGGTAACAATGACTGCAAATTTGCTTTTGAGTTGGACCTCTGGAGGTTGAAATTCTGTTACCATGTGCTTCTCTCTGAAAATTGACACCTATTTTTATTGCATAGATTTTTTTGCTTCTTCTTATTTATCTTTGCCAGGTACCTTTTTTATTTATGCAGTTGTGAGTGCCCTCACCCTATTGTTTGTCATAATATGGGTTCCTGCGACCAAGGGAAGATCTCTTGAAGAAATACAATGGTCTTTTAGTTGAGTTCTGTAAATACTCATCAAGTGTGCTCTTTATATCTACTTGATTCGATACTTCACAGGTTCTCGAGTCAGCCATGGGCAAAGTACCAAGATGATCAAACCTCGGCTATTGCATGTACCTGTTGTCTCTCGTATAAATATGTAACTTTAGATTCTTCTTGAGTGCAATCATTCTGAAGGTTCTGACCAAATCACATCATAAATAATACAAGTGAAATCAAATTAAATATATAAGAAATATTGATCTCCTGTAGTCCTGTTTTTGTTTGAGACTAGCAACAAATATAAAAAATGGAGAATTCTTCTTATATGACTGTATGACGGTATTTTACCGATACCATACCGACATTTCAATATACCGAAATTTTGGTATACCGAAATATCGGTATGGTATCGGTATCATTTTTTAGAATACCGAATGTTTTGGTACGGTATACGGTACTCAATTTTTGGTATGGTATACCGTACCGACCCAGGCCTAGTGACCATGCCCAGCTACTTATAGATGCACGTAGGAGCTGTACAGCCCAGCCCTTTATTCTACGCATCCATGTGGAGATGGCTTTGTGATGAAGAAGAGAAGGGAACTCTGATGCTGTTAGAAGTTGGTGACACGTAGCAAGCATAAAGAATATCATGGTATATTATTGTAATGGTAGGTGCATTGTCTTAACACATCAGCCGACACTAGCTAGACCTCTGTCCAGAAATCACATCACTGTATCAGCCAATTTCAATCCATTATAACTTATCAATAAGACTATGCTTTCAGTCTGTTAGGGTAGCTAATTAACAAGTTTACTTCATTTTTATACAAGGTAATGGCCGAGAATCTGGTTAAGTAGCTTCTGGTTTTGTTTGCTAAGGAATTGGCGAGTAATAGGAAAGGATGAAATGACTTAGGTGAGAGGTCAGGTCAGCTCATTTGGTGGAGGTGAGGCCACAAGGATGCATTCGTACTAAAATTCATAATAAAAAAAACAGACTAATCGCTTTCGTTGATCCAAGAATCCTCCATTGCTAAAAACTTTGTTTTAAAAAAAAAATCAGCTTGGCCAACGAATAATTTAGGAACTAATAATAGATTATTGACAAACTTTTAAGCATCTCTTATGCAGTATACTGTTCGTGATTTTTCTATTCTTTTTCTTTTGTTTCCTTTGAGTTTCTTTGCGAAGTTAACCCTGAATAACAATTATACATTTTTCGTTTCTGTTTAAGCTGACAAATGCATCAAAACCTTTGTCCCTAATGATCAAAGGATGATCGATCAGTTTCATCAAAAAAAAAAAAAAAAGGTTAAGTGATCATTTGCCGCTACGGACATAGGGGTTCATAGTCAGATGGTAGTTCATTCTATTAGGAAATAAGTTCCTCCTACTTAAAAGGCAGTCCGCTTTGGGACAAACCGTGAAAAAGCATCTGAGATGAATGTTTTAAGCAGTCCACTTTGGGACAAACCGTGAAAAAGCATCTGAGATGAATGTTTTAAGCAGTCCGCTTTAGGACAAACCGTAAAAAAACATCTGAGATGAATATTTTAAGCCGTCCGCTTTGGGACAAACCGTGAAAAAGCATCTGAGATGAATGTTTTAAGCAATCCGCTTTGGGACAAACCGTGAAAAAGCATCTGAGATGAATATTTTAAGCAGTCCTGTCCGCTTTGGGACAAACCGTGAAAAAGCATCTGAGCTGAATGTTTTAAGCAATCCGCTTTGGGACAAACCGTGAAAATTGTGCACACAAAATTCGTAAACTTTGGTGATTTTGATACAAAATCATAATATAGAATCTTCTCAACTAAGTAGTATGACGAAGAGTGTGCACGTACCATCATCACGCGCTTGATGATGTCATCCGTGTAACGTTCCGGATCTCTGTTCTGCAGCGACAACATAACGTCCATCACTGTCTCCCTTCCTTCCCCATCGACGCCGTCGCCATTATCCTCGCTCTGTCGTCTCTCTCGGTGCAGCACTATGAGTTTTCCCCAAAACTCATCCCTCCTCCTCTGAAGCCTCATTAGCCTCTTCTCCAAACCGTGCCACGTCACTCTCATAAACTCCGGCATGTCGTCCCCTGCATTCGCGGCCGCCGCGCTCAACTGTAGTCCCTCGCTCACTATCTCCTTGATGATCAGCCTCTGCTCTTGCGTCTCCCCTGTCAGTGAAACCACCAGCTGTTCGATGATGGCGCACACGAGGTCGAACAAAGTCGACTTCAGATCCAGCCTCCTCGGCGCGCCACCACTGCCGCCGTCTTGCTGGAGGAAGAAGTTCCGCGCGAGAGCTCAGATCTCCCCGCTGAGAAGGTCAGAGGAAACGTGTAGGCTGTCGAACGCGAGCAAGTGCATGGAGGTGATGTGGCGGAGGCGACGCCAGTGGGACCCGTAGGGCGCCCACAGGATGGCGATGAAGTCGTATCCGAGGATCTTGCCGGCGAGGAAGCGGGGGTGGTTCGCGAAGGCGACGTCGAGGACGAGGATGGTGAAGCACTCTTCGACGGCAGACGGAGAGGACACGAGGAGGACGGGGCGGGAACCGAAGTGCAGGAGAACAACGGGGCCGTGGGCGGCGGAGATGGCGGCGGGAGAGCGGTGGATCGGCGGGTTGAAGAGGTGGAGGTGGCCTAAAATCGGAAAGGAAGGGGGACTGGGCGGTAGATGGCGGTGGTTTTGGCGCCGACGGCAAAAAATGAGAAGAAGGAAGAGAAACAGAGAGGGGAGGAGGAAAATTTCGATAGACATCGCTCTCCTCACTCTGGAGGAGCAGTAGCTCGATCTGGAGGGGAGGAACTACTCGATCTGGAGGGGAGGAGCAGTAGCTCGATCTGGAGGGGAGGAGCTGGAGGGGAGGAGCAATAGCTCGATCTGGAGGGGAGGAGCAGAGCTCGATCTGGAGGAGATCGAGGAGCAGTAGCTCGATCTGGAGGGGAGGAGCTGTAGCTCGATCTGGAGGAGATCGAGGAGCAGTAGCTCGATCTGGAGGGGAGGAGCAGTAGATCGATCTGGAGGAGCAGTAGCTGTGGCAGGTCGCAGTGACCATTAAGGCTGGAAAAAAAATACTGAAATACTGAAATACCGAAATCCCGAAAAATTGTACCGAAAAAATATTGAAATATCAAAATTTTCGGTATACCGAAAAATTCGGTACGGTACCATACCATGCCAAATTTTTCGGTAACGGTAATGGTAACGATTTACATTGTTTCGGTATACCAAAATACCGACACAACCCATATATTAATTATATTAATTTAATTATTTAATTACTCCTAAACCAAACCCTAAGGCATTGACTCTTCCGTCTTCTCAAACCTATTTCACGTTTCTCCTGCCGTCCTGCATAGCCGATCATCCCTATTCGCTCCTGCCGTCCTGCATAGCTCGATCTGGAGGAGCTGGAGGAGAGGAGCAATAGATCGATCTGGAGGAGCAGTAGCTCGTTCTGGAGGGGAGGAGCAGAGCTCGATCTGGAGGATATCGAGGAGCAGTAGCTCGATCTGGAGGGGAGGAGCTGGAGGGGAGGAGCTGTAGCTTGATCTGGAGGAGATCGAGGAGCAGTAGCTCGATCTGGAGGGGAGGAGCAGTAAATCGATCTGGAGGAGCAGTAGCTGTGGCAGGTCGCAGTGACCATTAGGGCTGGAAAAAAATACTGAAATACCGAAATCCCGAAAAATTGTACCGAAAAAAATATTGAAATATGTTTCGGTATACCAAAATACCGACACAACCCATATATTAATTATATTATTTTAATTATTTAATTACTCCTAAACCAAACCCTAAGGCATTAACTCTTCCGTCTTCTCAAACCTATTTCACGTTTCTCCTGCCGTCCTGCATAGCCGACCATCCCTATTCGCTCCTGCCGTCCTGCATAGCTCGATCTGGAGGAGCAGGAGGGGAGGAGCAATAGCTCGATCTGGAGGAGCAGTAGCTCGATCTGGAGGGGAGGAGCAGAGCTCGATCTGGAGGAGATCGAGGAGCAGTAGCTCGATCTGGAGGGGAGGAGTTGTAGCTCGATCTGGAGGAGATCGAGGAGCAGTAGCTCGATCTGGAGGGGAGGAGCAGTAGATCGATCTGGAGGAGCAGTAGCTGTGGCAGGTCGCAGTGACCATTAGGGCTGGAAAAAAAAATACTAAAATACCGAAATCCCGAAAAAATGTACCGAAAAAAATACTGAAATATGTTTCGGTATACCAAAATACCGACACAACCCATATATTAATTATATTAATTTAATTATTTAATTATTCCTAAACCAAACCCTAAGGCATTAACTCTTCCGTCTTCTCAAACCTATTTCACGTTTCTCCTGCCGTCCTGCATAGCCGACCATCTCTATTCGCTCCTGCCGTACTGCATAGCTCGATCTGGAGGAGCAATAGCTCGATCTGGAGGAGCAGTAGCTCGATCTGGAGGGGAGTAGCAGTAGCTCGATCTGGAGGGGAGGAGCAGAGTTCGATCTGGAGGAGATCGAGGAGCAGTAGCTCGATCTGGAGGGGAGGAGCTGGAGGGGAGGAGCTGTAGCTCGATCTGGAGGAGATCGAGGAGCAGTAGCTCGATCTGGAGGGGAGGAGCAGTAGATCGATCTGGAGGAGCAGTAGCTGTGGCAGGTCGCAGTGACCATTAGGGCTAGAAAAAAATACTGAAATACCAAAATCCTGAAAAATTGTACCGAAAAAAATACTGAAATATCAAATTTTTCGGTAACGGTAATGGTAACGATTTACATTGTTTCGGTATACCAAAATACCGACACAACCCATATATTAATTATATTAATTTAATTATTTAATTACTCCTAAACCAAACCCTAAGGCATTAACTCTTCCGTCTTCTCAAACCTATTTCACGTTTCTCCTGCCGTCCTGCATAGCCGACCATCCCTATTCGCTCACAGCCACCGTCGCGACTCGCGATTCTTCTTGCGCAGCCCATCATCGCGCATAGTCGCAGTTCTTCTCCTTGCACAGCCGACCACAGCCTGTCAAGATTCTTCTCCTTGCGCAGCCAACCACCACGCGCTGTCACTCCAGTCGCGATTCTTCTCCTTCGCATCCGACCATCACACTAGTCGCCGGAGAAGAAGTACCGAGTCTGAAGAAATCCGAGCACCGAGTCTGTTCTGAGAGCTGTGCTTGACTTGGGCAAGTGCTTGGCGAAGGAAGGCACGATGGAATCGCCGCCAGAGGATGTCTACTCGATCTGTCACGATTGGTTCACCCTCCCTTGCCAAGCCAATTGCTCCCATTGGTTCTGCGGTCAGAGCATATTCCAACTTCCTTTCCCTCCCTCCTCTCCCTTCTCAATCCTTAACCCTAGTTTCTTGTTCTAGATTAAATTTCCCTATTTTGTTGTATTGTGATACATTACACTGAGATTAACTTTTCTTTTTTTCCTTACTGATTTTGCTGCCAGGTGGGAGATTTGATTTATTTTTTGATTGCACAATATTGCATTTTTTATGTGCCTTGTTAATATAATGCATAGTTTCCCTCGACGAATCTAACACGATTATGTAAAATCACCACTATTTGTTGTTCGTTTTGCTTCCCATCGTTTATAATGTTTCCCCTATTTTTCCAGCTAGCGTTTAGCTATTTCCAGTAAGATTTCGACGAGTCTCTGTCGAGCCACCACTCTGGGACCACTATCTGCTGGTTTAAGCTTCAATATTGCATATTCAGGTTTAAAATCACATCTCTTGTTCTTATAAGTAAGCTGCCCAAACTAATTAAATGAAAAATATAGAAATCAATCAAAATAGATAGAGCTTCTTCTTCTACAGTTCTACTACTAGAGCTTCTGCTTAACTCATGATACTTACATTAATGTCTTCTTTTCTTGAAAGAACCATATTTACACTTACATTAATATTTTCTTTTCTTTGCCCTTATGGCCTTATGGTCTTATGGATTCGCATTCCTACTGTCCTGCATGCATTTGTAATGTTTAAAATAAGCAACTATTCTTTACATTTATAATTAGTGTGTAATTATTTTGATAACAGAGTTGCTATTACATGTTATCTTGATTTAAAAGGTTGATAGTTTCTATTAAATCTTCTTCATGTAGTATGATTTAATTCCTTTCTAGTTTCATGTTGATATATCGAATAAATTGGCAGTTAATACTATTATCTTAGTTTTCTTTCAGGATGGAGTCTAATACTCTCCAAAATTCATCACAAACATCAAATACAATTGAACCTGAAACACAACAGTCCACTGCTGAAAAACGACCAAGGAAGCCTCCTAGACATATCAGGAGTAAATTTTGGGAGCATTGTATAAAGGGATCAAGGAAGTTGAGTGATGGAACCGAACAACAAATAGGGACATGCAAATATTGCAAAGTTGAGATCCCAACAGTTTACGGAAGTACTAGTGGGTTAAAAAATCACTTAGTAAAGAGGTGTAAGTCAAGTCCGCTTTATGAAGCAAGGGGGGATGCTAAGAGCCAAACTATATTGACGAATGAGACTATGGGGCAAGGAAGTGCATTGGTTCCTCATACTTTTAATCAAAAAAAATGTGAATTGAAAGTGGCGAGATATGTGATTGTCGATGAAGTGTCTTTTAGGGTTGTCGAAGGGAAGGGGTTTGTAGAATTATTACATGAATTACAACCAAGATTCAGAATTCCTGATCGAAAGAAAGTTGCAAGTATGGTTTATGATATTTTCTTAGTTGAAAAGGCTAAGATACAAAGTGTGATTGGCAACCAAAGGATAAGCATCACTACTGATACTTGGACATCCATTCAAAACATAAATTACATGGTAGTGACAGCTCACTTCTTGGATAGTGATTGGAAGCTACATAAAAGAATAATTAACTTCACAAAAATCACTAGTCATCATGGGGAAGAAATTGGAAAGATGGTTGAGGTTTGTCTAAGAGATTGGGGGATAGACAAAGTATTTTCAATTGTAGTTGACAATGCTTCATCTAATGACACTGCAATTGATTACTTGAAAAGAAGAATGAAAAGTGAAAATTCATTGTTGTTTGAAGGGAAATACTTGCACTTGAGGTGTGTCTGTCTTATAATTAACTTAATTGTTAAGGATGGCTTGAAGGAGCTTAATGTTTCAATTAAAGCTATAAGGAATGCAGTTGTTTTTATTCATTCTTCCCCATCAAGATTGAATAAATTTAGGGAGTTTGTCATACTAGCCAAGTTTTCTAGTACATCAACAGTACCTATGGATGTCAAAACAAGGTGGAATGCAACTTATAAAATGCTTGAAGTTGCATTAAAGTATAGAAGGGTGTTTGAAAGGATGACTGAAGAATGGTTGCGCTTTATGAATTATTTCAGTGAAAAAGATGATAAGGGTAAAGAAAGGATAGGGCCTCCAAATGGTGATGATTGGGAGATTTCAAAGGCTTTTGTACACTTTCTGAAAAAGTTTTATGATGCCACTTTGGAGCTAAGTGCATCAAAAAGTCCTGCCTCCCAATTGCTTTATCAAACCATGATTGCACTACAAGTTGAGATTGATAGAAAGAGACATGATGATTCAAATCCAATCCTTAAAGAGGTAGCATGTGCAATGAAGTTAAAGTTTGACAAGTATTGAGGAAATTGGAATAACATTAACCCTTTGATATTTATTGGTAATATTTTGGACCCGAGAAACAAACTTCAAATGATGAAAGTCATCTTCAGAAAATTGGGAGGTACTCCTACAAGTGTCAAAGAGTTTGTTGATAGTGTCAAACAAAGCTTGGTAACTTTATGGATGGAGTACAAGGGAATAAATGATATTTTGAATGTTGAGAGTCAAGATATGCAAATAGAGTGTGATGATGGATATGGCGACACTAGTGGTGGTGGTGGACCTGGTGGTGGTCTTTGTGATGAATTGTTTGATGATGTGGAAGCACAAAATGAAGAAGAGCAACTTCAAGAGATATCCAATGAAGTGGATAAGTACTTGGCCGATGAGATTGAAAAACGATCTAATCAATCTTTCAATCTTTTGGAGTGGTGGAAAGGAAGTGAAACTAGGTACCCAATCCTTTCAATGATTGCTAAGGATGTTTTTTCAATTCCATGCTCAACCGTTGCTAGTGAGTCAGCTTTTAGTTTGGGCAAAAGAATTGTGGATCCTTTTAGGAGCAGTTTGAGTCCTAAAATGGTAGAGGCATTGGTATGCACTAGTGATTGGCTAAGAGCGGAGGAGTTCTCTTTTTGGAAAGATCCAACTGATGATGACCTTGAACTATATAAGGAAATTGAAGAAATTGAAAAAAGTAACCATTTTTTATTAAATTAAGTTTATATTTATATCATTGTTAATCTAACATGAATAATAATGTTTCTTTTAACAGATGCAAATGCCAATCAAGACCGTGCAAACACTTCATCTTCTCCCCCCTCCACTTTGGTCTAACTTTAAGAGTAAGACTATATTTATGTTTACTTATTTCAATTCTAATATTTGTAACTAAATTTAGTTTGTAACTTTTGCAGGTCCTTTGAGATGTTAGAGACTTAGAGTTTCAACAAAATTATAGTTAGTAAGATTGCATTTATGTTTTCTTATTTAAATTCTAATATTTGTAACTAAATTTTAGTTTTTAACTTTTGCAGGTCTTTTGAGACGTTGGAATTTCAAAAAATCTGCAGACACTTTTTTTTGTAACTAAGCAGTCTAAGCAATAGTCATTTAGTGTTACAACTTGTGATAAATTTGATGTGACACTTGTTTTGAGTTTTGACTTTTACATGAAACACTAATCTTGTAAGATATTTGATGGTTTATGAATTATATTTATATTCTGCATTCATGAGATTTATACTTGAGTGAGAATGTAGTTGACAATGGCTTACAAGAAGTATTGCAGGTTAATCTAAAATGTATTTGATAGTCATTTAGTGTTGCACTAATCGGAAATGTTTTATTTCATTCATCAACAGTCAATCTTATTATATTTTTCATCCTGTCGAATTTACTCTAGAATTTTTTTAATTGGAATTTTATATACTTTGAACTGTTAAGAAATGGGGTTTCCATTTGTTAATATATATGGATAAATTGATGTCAATCTGCATATATGTGCCCACATAATGGTAAACCTCTAAACCTTCATTTGAGTTCAAACATGTCCAATTTTGTCTGGATTTTTATTCTTGAACAGGGATTACAAATAGTGACCTTGCCACATGCGGCCTTGGAGCTATTCAGGTTATCATTTTGAATCTCATTTCAGGATTTTAATATAATATCCTAAAGTTTTAGTGTCCTCATCTTCTTACCAAAGGGACATCAACTATCTTCCAGGTGGTTGCTACTGGTGTTACCACATGGTTAACAAACAGAGCCAGGTCGAAGAATTCTTCTTATAGTAAGCTTATGCGACATAAATTACCTTTTTTATGCATCTGTTTTAAAAGTAATAATAATGTATATGGAAAATCTTATTTGGTTGCAGATCTGCACTGCAGGAATGGGCGAAGCCTTCTCCTAGTTTCTGTTGTTTTTTTTTTCTGGAGGTCAGTCTGGCAATAGTCAGTTTACTAAATTGTTAGTACAATGATTGTTCTGTGGCATAACTTGATGTTCCTTTTTAATGTGATTAGGCATCCTTTATACTTATTTCAATAATTTTTAAAATTTTTGTAATTGTTGATAACAGGGAGTCTTTTTGCAAGAATCTTATCCATACCATGTAATGAGCATCCTTTCTTTGGTTGGACTTGTGGTATGTATACGTCAGCTGTGAGTTTATCATTTTATATAACAGAAGTCATTGTTTTGTAATCCCTAATCTATTGTTTATCTTCTCATAGGCTTTTGTCGTTTCCTTCTCTCTTGGGTTGGGAGCAATTCCATGGATTATTATGTTATGTCTGAGGTATGTGAGTTAAAGCTAATTAGTTTACTCTCTTCAGAAAGATTGTTGTAGGTTACTGGTGTTCTTGTTGAATGTATGGTGGGTTAGCACATTTCTCTGAAAGTTTAAGAAAAACTTATTAACAAAATCAACGATTGATTCATCAATTATCCACAAACTCATTATATAGGTGCTTGTATTTTGTTATAGTTAATTTTTTCAATATAGAAATATAGATACTGAGGTGTCCGACACTGAATTATTGAAGTTTTACTATAGAATATTGAGTCATTGAGGTGTCCGACTATCAATTTTATATTCATTGTTTTATGAATTTTTGCTTTGTTGACATTGGATTTCCGAGAAATCTTTTCGTGATTTTATGTTGTATGCGAAGTTCACACTAAGTGATAAGCATTATTAGTTATGAGTCTTACCCATGTGTGTAACGTGTGTTCACTTAGTAAGTTGAGTCTCAATAAGCGTTGCGGTATTCAATTATATCTGCTTATGAGATTTTTCATATGTGATATTTTTCATAATCGTTGTGCATATCTATATCAATGTAATACTAGAACTGTGGTACAGAGAAAGCTTAATCTTCATTCAGAGTCTTGCAGGCAGTGTAGCAACACTTGTGAACAGGTTGATGCCGTTTGCGGTAACAATGACTGCAAATTTGCTTTTGAGTTGGACCTCTGGAGGTTGAAATTCTGTTACCATGTGCTTCTCTCTGAAAATTGACACCTATTTTTATTGCATAGATTTTTTTGCTTCTTCTTATTTATCTTTGCCAGGTACCTTTTTGATTTATGCAGTTGTGAGTGCCCTCACCCTATTGTTTGCCATAATATGGGTTCCTGCGACCAAGGGAAGATCTCTTGAAGAAATACAATGGTCTTTTAGTTGAGTTCTGTAAATACTCATCAAGTGTGCTCTTTATATCTACTTGATTCGATACTTCACAGGTTCTCGAGTCAGCCATGGGCAAAGTACCAAGATGATCAAACCTCGGCTATTGCATGTACCTGTTGTCTCTCGTATAAATATGTAACTTTAGATTCTTCTTGAGTGCAATCATTCTGAAGGTTCTGACCAAATCACATCATAAATAATACAAGTGAAATCAAATTAAATATATAAGAAATATTGATCTCCTGTAGTCCTGTTTTTGTTT
Organism: Zingiber officinale; assembly: GCF_018446385.1. Classification (NCBI taxonomy): domain Eukaryota; kingdom Viridiplantae; phylum Streptophyta; class Magnoliopsida; order Zingiberales; family Zingiberaceae; genus Zingiber; species Zingiber officinale. The sequence continues at coordinate 86,612,135 of NC_056007.1, forward strand.
GAGACTAGCAACAAATATAAAAAATGGAGAATTCTTCTTATATGACTGTATGACGGTATTTTACCGATACCATACTGACATTTCAATATACCGAAATTTTGGTATACCGAAATATCGGTATGGTATCGGTATCATTTTTTAGAATACCGAATGTTTTGGTACGGTATACGGTACTCAATTTTTGGTATGGTATACCGTACCTGTTGGTTGCTACTCGGAAAACCAAGAGGTTCCACTGTACAAAAATTTTGTACAAAGGTCTGAACCTTTTCCTAGCTACCATGTGTTCTTTTAAATTAAATTTTGGATCGCCTGCGGAACTTAACACGTTTGATCCAAAACTTAATCTATTTGTTCTTTTAGGTTTTGACTTGGATCTCCTGCGGAACTTAACACGTTCGACCCAAGTCACCTTAAGTTATTAATTCCATTAAATATTAATTTCCATAATTGGTTCCCAGTACTGACGTGGCGAGGCACATGGCCTTCTTGGATATGGGAGCAACCACCACCGACTAGACAAAACCTTTTATGGAAAGCTAATATTTAATTTCCTAAAATAACTTTAGGTTAACCGAAAAGAACAATCAAATCACAAGAAAAAGAAAAACAAAAGAACACTATATCGAAAACAAATTCGAAACTCTAGAATCGTATGCCTCTTGTATTTAGTATTATTTTCAAAAATAACTAGTATGATGCGGAAAGAAAAAATACTAGTTATACCTTTTAGAAAAACCTCTTGATCTTCTACCGTATTCCTCTTCTAACCTCGGACGTTGTGTGGGCAACGATCTTCCGAGATGAGAACCACCAAGCACCTTCTTCTTCCTTGCAAGTTTCGGCCACCACAATTCTCCAAGAGAAGTAGAGGTCCGGCCACCACCACCAAGCTCCAAGGGATGCAAGAAACAAAACCACCTTTCTCTCCTTCTCCTAGCTAGAACCGGCCACCATCAAGAGCTCCAAGAGAGGTTGTCGCCGGCCATAAGAAGAAGAGAAGAGGAAGAAGCTAGGGCCGGCCACCAAGGAGGAAAAGAGAGGAGAAGAATAATAGAGTTGATCACCCGTGAAGGCACCTCTACCCCCTCTTTTATAATCCTTGGTCTTGACAAATAAGGAAATTTTAATAAAAAATTCCTTAATTCTTTTGTCATAAAAAGAAAAATTATTTTAATTAAAAAACAATTTTCTTCTTTTAATAATAATGGCCGGCCACTTCTAATTCCCCAAAACAAGGAAAATTTAATTCACACAAGAATTAAAACTTCCTAATTTGTTTCTAGAAATTTATAAAAATTTCTCCAATAATTTTATCCCTTCATGATTGGTTAATAAAAAGGAAATTTTATAAATTAAAATTCTTCTTCTAAACATGCGGATAATTTCCAAAAGGAAAGTTATCTCTAAAAATTAAAATCTCTTTTCAATCTACAAATAAGGAAAGATATCAAATCTTTTCTTAATCTTTTATAGAAATTATAATTTTAAACTTTTAAATTATTATCATGGTCAAAAAGGAAAGTTTTCTTAAAATAAAATCTCCTTTCAATATACACATAAGGAACGATTTCAAATCCTTTCTTAATCTTTTGTAGAAAGCTTTAAAAGGAAAGATTTAATTTTTAAACTCTCTTTTAAAACAATGATATCAACATAAGAAATAATTTTAATAAAAATCCTTTTAATATGATGTGGCCGACCACCTTAAGGCTCAACCTTTAGGCTTGGCCGGCCCTAAGCTTGAGCTTCAAGCTTAGCTTGGCCGGCCCCTATTGGTTGGGTAAGAAGGTGGGTATGTGGTGGGTATAAATCTCTATATACAAGAGGCTACGATAGGGACCGAGAGGAGGAATTGGTTTTGGTCTCCCGATGAAATTAAGCTTCCCGTGTTCGCCCCGAACACACAACTTAATTCCATCAATAATAATTTATTCCACTAAAGAACTATTATTGAACTACCGCACCAATCCCAAATTACATTTTGGGCTCTTTCTTATTATGAGTGTGTTAGTCTCCCTGTGTTTAAGATGTCAAATGTCCACTAATTAAGCGAGTTACTGACAACTCATTTAATTAATATCTTAGTCCAAGAGTAGTACCACTCAACCTTATCGTCATGCCGGACTAAGTCCACCTGCAGGGTTTAACATGACAATCTTTATGAGCTCCTCTTGAGGACAATCTCAACCTAGATCACTAGGACACAGTTTCCTTCTATAATCAACAATACACACTATAAGTGATATCATTTCCCAACTTATCGGGCTTATTGATTCATCGAACTAAATCTCACCCATTGATAAATTAAAGAAATAAATATCAAATATATGTGCTTGTTATTATATTAGGATTAAGATCACACACTTCCATAATAACTGAGGTCTTTGTTTCTTTATAAAGTCAGTATAAAAGAAACGACCTCTAATGGTCCTACTCAATACACTCTAAGTGTACTAGTGTAATTATATAGTTAAGATAAACTAATACCTAATTACACTACGACCTTCCAATGGTTTGTTCCTTTCCATTATGGTCGTGAGTTACTGTTTATAATTTATAAGGTACTGATAACATGATCCTCTGTGTGTGACACCACACACCATGTTATCTACAATATAAATTAATTGAACAACTACATTTATCATAAATGTAGACATTTGACGAATGTGATTCTTATTTCTAGATAAATGTTTATACCAAAAGCTAGGCTTTTAGTATACACTCTAACAGTACCGACCCAGGCCTAGTGACCATGCCCAGCTACTTATAGATGCACGTAGGAGCTGTACAGCCCAGCCCTTTATTCTACGCATCCATGTGGAGATGGCTTTGTGATGAAGAAGAGAAGGGAACTCTGATGCTGTTAGAAGTTGGTGACACGTAGCAAGCATAAAGAATATCATGGTATATTATTGTAATGGTAGGTGCATTGTCTTAACACATCAGCCGACACTAGCTAGACCTCTGTCCAGAAATCACATCACTGTATCAGCCAATTTCAATCCATTATAACTTATCAATAAGACTATGCTTTCAGTCTGTTAGGGTAGCTAATTAACAGGTTTACTTCATTTTTATACAAGGTAATGGCCGAGAATCTGGTTAAGTAGCTTCTGGTTTTGTTTGCTAAGGAATTGGCGAGTAATAGGAAAGGATGAAATGACTTAGGTGAGAGGTCAGGTCAGCTCATTTGGTGGAGGTGAGGCCACAAGGATGCATTCGTACAAAAATTCATAATAAAAAAAACAGACTAATCGCTTTCGTTGATCCAAGAATCCTCCATTGCTAAAAACTTTGTTTTAAAAAAAAAAATCAGCTTGGCCAACGAATAATTTAGGAACTAATAATAGATTATTGACAAACTTTTAAGCATCTCTTATGCAGTATACTGTTCGTGATTTTTCTATTCTTTTTCTTTTGTTTCCTTTGAGTTTCTTTGCGAAGTTAACCCTGAATAACAATTATACATTTTCCGTTTCTGTTTAAGCTGACAAATGCATCAAAACCTTTGTCCCTAATGATCAAAGGATGATCGATCAGTTTCATCAAAAAAAAAAAAAAGGTTAAGTGATCATTTGCCGCTACGGACATAGGGGTTTATAGTCAGATGGTAGTTCATTCTATTAGGAAATAAGTTCCTCCTACTTAAAAGGCAGTCCGCTTTGGGATAAACCGTGAAAAAGCATCTGAGATGAATGTTTTAAGCAGTCCGCTTTGGGACAAACCGTGAAAAAAAGCATCTGAGATGAATGTTTTAAACAGTTCGCTTTGGGACAAACCGTGAAACATCTGCGGAACAAAAGCCCTATGTCCGTAGCGGGAGATCATTGTGATCGGGAGATCGATACGAACCCATAAGAACTTGTTTTGTGCAATTTCAAGCTCCGTAGGTACATCTTCCGCATTTTATACGTATTTATTTTGATTTTTGAAAAAAATTAAATTTTGCAACGAACTTAGAAATTTGTCCCTAATCTGGGACGAACTCTAAAGTTCATCGCAAATTAGGGACGAAATTTCAAATTTGTCCCTAATTTTTTTTTTAAGGTAAGACTTTTAAAAATTGAAGATGACCCTAGAAAGCTCGGAATGACACGAAACAAGTTTCTATGGGCTCGTATCGATCTCCTGGTCTTATTAGTAGGGTCAAACATAATTTTATACAAATACACTGACGTTTATAAATTTTTGGAACAATAATTAAATATTTATTACTCGTTCTGGGTAAAAAATTTATAAACGTCAGTGTATTTGTATAAAAATATGTTTGACCCAACTAATAAGATCAGGAGATCGATACGAGCCCATAGAAACTTATTTCGTGTCATTCCGAGCTCTCTAGGGTCATCTTTCAATTTTTAAAATTCTAACCTTAAAAAGAAAAAATTAGGGATAAATTTGAAATTTCGTCCCTAATTTGCGACGAACTTCAGAGTTCGTCCCCAGATTAGGTACGAATTTCTAAGTTCGTTACAAAATTTAATTTTTTCAAAAATAAAAAAAAAATGCGTATAAAATTTTCAGAAATGAAAATTTTAATTATTGATAAAAACATTTATGAATCTCAAAATATTAAATGAAAAAAATAATTGAGATCATTATTGCGATCAGGAGATCGATACGCATAAACTTTTTTTATGAAATTTCGATGTATGTAGATCCATATTTAAGCATTTCTTTTTCTTTTTTAAAATATTTTTAATTCTAGGGCGAATTTTGGATTCGTAACGAATACAGAATTCGTCCCAGATTTTTGGGACAAATCCATGATTTAGGGAAGAATTCAGAATTCGTCCCAATCTGGGACGAATCCTCAATTTGTCGCCAAAAACCCCTAAAATCGTTCCAGATCTCCGTTCCTTTCCTTTGCCACTCGTGTTTTCTTCTCTCGGCGGTGGCTGCAGCGATCTTCGGCGGCGGTGACTGCGATCTCCAGCGGCGTTGGCAGTGTGTCTTGGTAAGTCCCTCTCTTCTCCCCTCTCTCCCCTCTCCTATCTCCCCTCTCCCTGGTTGCCGTCTGTGGCCGCGGCTGGCCCCGGCCGAGTGGCCGGGCGTCGCTGCAGCTGGCTCCGGTGGCCCTGTGGAGCATGCCCCCGGTGGCCGTGTGACCGTTCGCTTCTCGTCGCATAGTGCGATCCGTGAGTTCCTTCCTCAGTCCCTCGTGTTGGAATCGGCAGCAACTTGGGCGGTGAAGTAAACTATTGCTTTTTGTTTATTTCCTTTTTTTTTGGTAAAATAGAATTTATTATGCCTGTATCCAACTTGAAATAATTATAATGTTATTTTTCTTGTATGGTTACTTGTTGCTCAAATTAATTTGCCAAAATTTGCTAATTTTACCACTTGTATTGTTATGTGCACATGAGCTGCTTTACCATATCCATCAATGTAACACCATTTAGCTTATAACAAAGTAAACTTTCAAGTATATGTCCAACATCAATTTATTGTGTAGAAGTTGATGCTTCTAAAGAATGAATTTTTGTTGTTTGCTTCCTCTTTCTAGTGGATTTGCACACTCGGGTTGCAGTAATTCTAAATCAAGACGCAATCACTGAGATGGGCTATGGGCATAGTTTCTGCAATGATTGTAAGTTTGCTAGCCTCCAGATTTCTTACAAAATATTTTGATGAACATCACACTAACTAATTCCGAGATTTTCTGTAATTGTTTGTAAGCTTTTTTAAGAATATTATTCAACTGTTAGTGAGGACTAAGATATTCTACAAAAAAAAATATATTAGAATTTGACATCATCATAAGCTTGCCCTCTGAATCATGAATATGTTTGTTTTTGTAATATGCAAATAGGGAACTTGTTATAAATGGTAGTACATGTCATGGATTTGTTGGGATTAATTACTTCTTGAAATGTCTCTTTGTTCTAATGTTACTTCAACATCCGCAGCTTTCTAATCTACTAGTTTGTTATCCTGTTCATTGGATTTGATTTAATTGTTTTACTTTGATTGATTAGTTAAATATTTTTCTCCTTAAGTTGTTTGCATTGTTCCACGTATATGGTTTTATGATGCAATTCTGCACCATTATGGATCCAAAGGCAGCGTATGTGATGGCTTTTGTTGTTTTAACTTTTCAAAGATTCTAAGACTCATAGAGAGGAGAAGAGGGAAGAGTTGTTCGAAAATCTAAAACTTGATGATTCTATTGGATGGGAAGTTGATGTTATAGATCCATGGGAGCTATCAGCTAAGATGTTAAAGAGGTATGCATATGATTCTTAGCACCTTATCTAAATTCATCGTGCTACATTATTTGTAAGTGGCAAGATATACATATTGACTTTCAAGTCTATCGCCAACCTCTAATATCACTCTAACTTTATAATTTAAGTACTTATCTTTTTTGTTAGAAATAATCTGGTTTGTTTGTTTATTTTTATGCAGGAAAAGAAGATTTGATGGGAAAGAAAGTTTGTGGAAAATAAATATGAGTTGATGTATGTATAGTTTATTTTGAAAAAACTTGTATAACTTTTAGGAGTGTTGGACTTGTAACTTCTTTGAGTCTTGAAGAATTGATTTGTGGAACTTTGGATTTGTATTATTGTAAAATTGATTTTAAATATTAATAGATTTATATATTTGTTAAATAGGATGTGATGATATTAATTAGAACGTGTTGAATGTTTATGATGTGCTATTTAATTTTGTTGTATACGGATTATAGATATGTATTAGATTGGAATAAATTGCAAAATTGGTTCTGTTGAATTTTTTGGGATTTAGGGACGAATTTTGCGACAAAAATAATTTGTCGTCAAATTATTGTAAATTACTCTGTATCGATAATTTTGTGATAACTTAATTTTTGTTCCAAAATTCGTCCCAGAATCTGGGACAAATCTGTGAATTTGCCCCAGAATTTGGGACGAATCCACATTTTCGTCCCAGATTCTGAGATGAATCTGTGATTCGTCCCAGAATTCGTTCTAGAATCTGGGACGAATCCACAGATTCGTCCCAGAATCTGAGACAAATTTTGGGACAAAAATTAATTTATCACAAATTATAATTTTTTAAAAAAAATATTATTTTTGTTGTCAAATTTGTCGCAAAATTTGCAACGAAAATAATATTCATTGCAGTTTGACTATGAGAATTTTGCGACAAATATAATTTTTGTTGCAGAATTGGTGACAAATTTGGCGACAAAATTATAATTCGTTGCCAATTTCGTCGCCGAATTCGTCCCCAATTTTGTAGCAATTTTGCAACAAATATTATTTTTGTTGCAAAATTGGCAACAAATTTGGCGACAAAAATATTATTCGTTGTCATTTTCGTCCCCAAATTCGTCGCTAAGTTAGCAACGAGAATTTTGGGACGAAATTTTTTTCGTTGCAGAATTCTTGTCAAAAATTTTTACAACGAATTTTTTTTATAAATTCGTCCCTAAACACTGCATTTTTTGTAGTGCAGTCTCCGACTAGCCTGACCTGTTCGGGTCCACTATGACTTGTATGCATTGACCCGTGTTCCTCCGTCTTGTACGTCCCAATCCATATCCCGACCTGTACATCCTGACCTGTCCTTGAACGCCGCTTATGTCCCCCGGGACCATCTTGTAATTTGAACCTTTGACCGTCACATAGGCCGGACTTTTGACTATTACGTAGGCCTGACTGTTGACTGTCACGTGAGCTTGACTTATGACCACCACGTGGGTTTGATTTCTAACCACCCCGTAGACTTGACTTCTGACCACATCAAATACTCGACCCCATTATCAAGCGCCGTATCAACTAATAATAGATTATTGACAAACTTTTAAGCATCTATTATGTAGTATAGTGTTCGTGAGTTTTCTATTCTCTTTCTATTGTTTCCTTTTGAGTTTCTTTGCGAAGTTAACCCTGAATAACAATTTTTGAAACTTTAACTGAATCGGTACTTGATATACATTTTCTGTTTCTGTTTAAGCTGACAAATGCGTCAAAAACCTGTCCCTCGACCCTCATGATCAAAGGATAATTGATCAGTTTTATTAAAAAAAATCTAAAAAGATTCATTAAAAAAAAAAAGGAATAAGTGATCATTGCTCCGGCGGACATAGCCTCGTTGAGACCTGGATACCGTCCGCTTTGAGACAAACCGTGAAAAAGCATCATGAATTTTTTTACCCAAAGGATAGGAGATCATTGTTTGGATGTAAGACCTATTTAATTAAAACTCAGATCTAGGGAGAGGACAATATTATAGCCATATATATATGTACAAAAATTAATATTTTGGATTTATCTAAAAAAGGATTTATCTAACTCATGCCTTACAATAATAGGGTTCATTTCAACTATTTGGCAAAAGACGAACCGTTCGTTTCCAACACCCTTGTTAACTTATCCCTATAGATAACACAAATGAGGTAATCATAGATGACTACTAACCATTAGTGCAGGTGGCAAGATATGGAGGAAACTATATATGCTCTTTTAGGCTAAATAAAAATTCAAATAAACTCACGAGTCATGAATATATTCGTTAAATAAAGCTCGAGCTCGACACGATTATAAACGAGTCAAACTCAAACATTCAAGAGTTCGACTCGGTTCGACTCGATGACATCCCTAGATATAAGATCATAGCAGGTTCAACGGTGGGCCTGATATGGAAATATATCAGTCCCTTTTTAATCCTGAAGAGAGGGGATGAATTGGAAAATGGTGAGAGAGGAGGGATTTAGTAGGTTGGCGGAAGGGAATAACACTATTTTTAGTATTTTTGATCATTTTAAAATTAGAGTATCAAGGTCGTCTCAACTATTCTTGAGGCCTAGGCATAATAATAACTTTATCTTATCTCAAATTTCACTTCTTTATTAATAAAATTTAAAAAATAAAAAATATTTTATGTTAACTAATTTGACAATGGGTAATAAATTATTGTAATATTATTAATATATATTTTAATTATTATTATTATTTAAAAATAATAGCTCAATTTTAACTTTGATGAATGAAAGTCTTGACGCAACAATAAAAAATATTATTGTGTGACCTAGATATTGGCACTGCATACAATAGACCCTTCTCTAGGAGTACATATTGGCAGAACCTTCACGAACCAAACTGTCTTTTTATCAATTTTAACTTTGATAAATTATAAATTAAATTTATTTAGTCAAAAAATATTTAGGTAGTAAATATCGATGGTAAATTATTAAAAAAAGTGTGCATAATAACTCGTTCAAGAGCAAGGACAAAGTAAAAATGTTATAAAAATGATAATAAAGGAGAAGAAAGAAGGAAAATAAAATTTAGAGAGGAATAATAGTGCAATATTAAATATGCTTTTGACATCCCAAAATATTTCTATAAAAAAATACGAATTAAGTATAACCAATAAGTATTTTTAATTTATTAACCAAACTTAATTTTGATTATTAAATTAAATTTTTATAAAAAAAAATTAAAATTATGAGTTAAATTTTTATGAAAATTAAAAATTATGAGCCAAATTTTAATAAAAAATTTAAAAATATCAACTAAATCTAACTTTAAGATTTAAAAATTAAAATTATCAATCAAATCTAATCATGTAAAATAAAATAAAAATGATCAAATTTAATTTTAATTTATAAAAAAATTAAAATTATTAGTTAAATCTAAAAAATTAAAAATTATTGATCAAATATAATTTTGTAGTAAAAATTTAAAAATATCAATGAAAATAAATTTTATCTAAAATTATTTTAATCATAATTTTAAATATTTAATATTCAAATTCATATATTTTTAAATTAATATTTATATATATATATATATATATATATATAATTTGATGGATCCAATATAATAGGTGCTAAACCGGCCTGGTAGAGTATTCTTTTTGATAAATAAAGAAATGTAACCGTTTTATTTTTTTGGTAAAAAATTGTAAAAGTTATTAAAAGAAAATCAAAAGAAAAAAATATATAGTGGTGCACTGGAAAAGACGTAACGAAGGAAGAAACTGGTGGACCATCTGCGCTTTTATTCAACTCTTTTATTTTTATTTTTTTGTCGGCTTCTCTTAAATGCATTTGGCAGGATTAACTCAATAATTTATCTCTTTTTCAACGTCTCAGATTTATCTCTTTTAATTTAATTCTAGACGTTCTTCTTTCCTGAGCTTCGCTATAAAGTAGACTTGGTCACTGCGATTTCTCTCCAAATTTTTCTACACTCCGAAATGGCTCTTCTCCAGTTCCTCCTCCCCTCTCTGTTTCTCTTCCTCTTCAGTATTCTTCTCATATATCGCCGTCAGCGCCAAAACCACCGCCGTCTACCGCCCAGTCCCCCTTCTTTTCCGATTTTAGGCCACCTCCACCTCCTCAAACCGCCGATCCACCGCCCTCTTGCCGCCATCTCTGCCGCCCACGGCCCCGTCGTTCTCCTCCGCTTCGGTTCCCGCCCCGTCCTCCTCGTGTCCTCTCCGTCCGCCGCCGAAGAGTGCTTCACCGTCCACGACGTCGCCTTCGCGAACCGCCCCCGCTTCCTCGCCGGCAAGATCCTCGGATACGACTTCACGGCCATCCTTTGGGCGCCCTACGGGTCCCACTGGCGCGACCTCCGCCGCGTCACCTCCGTGCACTTGCTTGCGCCTGGCACCCTACGCGCGTCCGCTGACCTTCGCAGCGGGGAGATCAGAGCCCTCGCGCGGAACCTCTTCCTCCAGCAAGGCGCCGGCAGCGGTGGCGCGCCGAGGAGGCTGGATCTGAAGTCGACTTTGTTCGACCTCGTGTGCGCCATCATCGAACAGCTGGTGGTTCCGCTGACGGGGGAGACGCCAGAGCAGAGGCTGATCGTCAGGGAGATGGTGACCGAGGGAATACGGTTGAGCGCGGCGGCCGCGAACGCAGGGGACTACATGCCGGCGTTTATGAGAGTGGCGTGGCGCGGGCTGGAGAAGAGGCTAATGAGGCTTCGGAGGAGGAGGGATGAGTTTTGGGGAAAACTCATAGTGCTGCACCGAGAGAGACGACAGATCCAGGATAATGGCGGTGGCGGCGTGGATGGGGAAGGAAGAAAGACAATGATGGACGTTATGTTGTCATTGCATAACATCGATCCGGAACGCTACACGGATGACATCATCAAGGGCCTAATGATGGTACGTGCACACTCTACCCAAAGGCCCTTTCTTATTAACCCGTATCATCTGGTTTTTCGATTCCTATTCATTGAAGCCACACAAACAACCCTTTTGGTACCGTTATGAAAAATAAGTTTACGAATTTTACGTGCATAATTTTCTGGTGCATCTTGGGTGCATCATCTTTTCCACAAGATTGATGGATATACATTTCTGTTGTTTTTTTATAGACAATGTTTGCAGCAGGAACAGACACCTCCGCCGTCACAACAGAGTGGGCAATGAGCTTAATGTTAAACCATCCTCACGTCCTGGAGAAGGCTGCCGCCGAGCTCGACACGACAGTCGGCCACAAGCGTCCTGTCTCCGAAGACGACCTTGGCAATCTCCCCTACTTGAACTGCATCATCCACGAGACTCTTCGATTGTACCCCGCCGCCCCTCTCCTCGTGCCCCACGAAACTTCCAAAGACTGCGTCGTCGCGGGATTCGACGTCTCCGCCGGCACTATGTTGCTCGTCAACGTGTGGGCTATCCACAGGGATGCCGGCCTCTGGGACGAGCCCGAGAAGTTCAAGCCGGAGAGGTTCATGGCGGGGGAGGCGGCGGAGGGATACAAGTTCATGCCGTTTGGGATGGGGCGGCGGCGGTGCCCCGGCGAGGGTCTGGCTATGCGAATGGTGGGGCTGATGCTGGCGACGTTTGTCCAGTGCTTCGAGTGGGAGAAAGTGTCACCGGAGGAGCTGGACATGACGGAGGGGCCAGGACTGTCCATGCCTAAGGTGACGCCATTGGAGGCGTTGTACAAGCCACGCCAGAGCATGGTGCCACTTCTTTCGCAGCTGTGAGCTTATAAGAGGATATATGACCTGAAGGGCTTCCCAAAAATTAACTATCTTCTTTATTATAATAATTAAAATTGAATGAATAAGGCTCGAAAAATTTTGAATTCAGTGAGGACTTCTTGAAATGAATTATTATACGATAATAATTTCAATTATTATACGATAAATATTATTATTGTCCTACTTTTAAATGTCAAACTTTTCGCAATTTCTTCATCAGATTATAAAGCAAACAGAGATGACGACAGAATTCTGGGAGCATTAACATGTGTCTCGAACTCGCCTCTGTACGACATTAATGGTGTTTTAACAAAAATATATTTGCAAGGCCGAGGCTGTTTTTGTGTCCCCTTCAAAGAAAAGCCGACAGCAAACGGAGCCAGAACCCAATGCCTCCGAGCTCCTGCTAATCAGTGCTTGGCGTCGGAGGAGCCTCTGCTGTTCCCGACGGTCGGCGACCATAGATCGGCGCCGTTGCTGCTGCCTACGTGCTCCGTCTCCGACACCGGCACCAAGCATAGCCCCCGGCTTCGCAGGTCACCCCCTCTCCCTCCTCCCTTCGTTTTAGTACACCAAACCAAAATAAGTTTCAATATCAGCGATCGAATAAGAATAGATAGAACAATTAAAGCGTGTCGTGCAATTCGTATTACATGCAGGTGCGCATAGGATGGCAAGCCGTGCAGATACGGAGAACTTAGAACTTGCAACGCCAGTTCAATTGAAAGGGACGAGGACCAGTATAAAGGTCCTGTCAGAGACAGAGAAGAAAGAAAACATCCATTAACGTGCTTAAAGAAAGAGCACTACACCTGGACTTGGTCATGCAGGAATCTGATGTATCCCTGAGCTTCATGCAGAACAGATGCTGTATCCGACTGCCATGATCCGCACAGTCAAACTCAAATCAAACCTTCTGAATTACTGCTAATTTAGGTATTAGGCAAAGGAAATTGAAGGAAAGCATTGACTTGATCGATCTTACCTTGCCGAAGGGTGAAACCAGTTGCTGCAGTGCCATAATTCTTTCCCCCAACTTCTCCTTCCTTATCATGATCGTGCCTGACGGACCAGGAGAGGCCACTGTTTTGGGCTTCTTGGTGCTACTGGCCGCCACTCTCCGTCGTCCTCTGCTTGCAGTTTCCTTCTCTCGAGCCTTTCACGGAGTTACTTCTACCTTCATCGGTAAGAAATATATTGAGAAAATTAAAAGGACTCACCTTGGTGGGGGACTGAGAGCGGGTGATGATTGTGGAAGGTGGAGAAGAGAGAGAAGACAGAGAAGAGTCAGTTGACTTCTGGGAAGCCCCGCGCACTACTGCCACAGTCTCTTCCTGCTTCACACCGAAACAGAGCATCGCGGAGGAGTAGAAGGAAGACGACGATGAAGAGAGGCAGGACGTGGGCGAGAAGACGTAATCTTCTTCGTCGCCCGACCGCAACATGTCCATGAAGCTCTCGTCGTCCATTTGGCCACCGAACCCCTTTTCTTCCATCCAAACGGAAACGAGGCAGAGTAAAAATTACAGAGCACAGTTCCTTATGGAGTCAATAGGCTTCCTCACGCTCGATCTGGAGAAGTAGCACTATGGCAGGTTTGGAGAAGTGTCCGGAAGAAGAACAAGTGAGCCCGAGCCTAGCTTTTTGTTGGCTTCTTCGCCGCTTTTGGCATCACCTAGGCCGCAGGTGGGCGGGTGTCTGTCGCTGCTTCTGCTTTTGCTTGCTTGCCTTTTTGTTGTCTTTCTCCTGTTGTGTCTGCTAACTTTGGATGCTTCGAGTTCGCTTTATTTTAAGTTTCAGGTTTAGCGTCTCCCCCCTCCCTCCTTTCCTGTTACCCAAAACCGGCATGTTTTTTTGTTCACGTTGCATTAGTGTAGTCCTCTGTTACCGTGAGGTAAGCTTTGGTTGCTGGATGAATGATGAAATAATTTGTGACAAGCAGAAAGAGTAATTTACAGATGGGAAGAATCAAATCACCGGAGTTCCTCAATTGTACCGAGTGAGTGACGACTGGAGAGGACGGCGGAGGCTACCGTCTCTGGCGAGACAGGTGGTTCGTGTACATCGAAGTGGGGTCGATAACAACGTGAGAGGCGATGGTAACTCTTTGGTCATCATATGCCCTTTTTTGAGTAGGACAGATGAAAGCGACGGAGGTACGCTACCAGATCTCGCCCGCCACTTCGTTGTATCGATTGGAACGGAGTGGGGCAGGCTTCGTCCAATCTCGCCGGCGCATCGCCGGGTTATCTCTCCGACACCGGCGATAGTAAAAACTAAGAAGGGGAGTGAAAGTTAATCTCAAACATAGACATGATCATTGTGGGAAGACTCATGCCTTCCGAATTCCAACAAAATCTTCTTTAATTGCTTCCGGACAAGAAGCATAATTTCAAGTGACGTGATTGCACTCAATTCGTAGTTTAAAAACAAATGGATAAGAATCATTTTAGTAGGTCATGCTCCTTTATTTATGTTCTATTACAACAAAAATACTAATCCTCACCTGCGTTGTTTGAGATCGTCAATAAATGGACTATTGATTTGACGTCAATGTTGATTTTATCCTCATTCATCTTGATCTAGTGAGACTTGTGGGGGTTCTCCGTCAAAGCCAGGAGAAAGAGCATAAAAAAATAATGTTAAAATGACGATCAGAAATTTCCTAATGTAGTCATTTCAACATTTCATTGCGGTAAAAGGCGATTCGCTCGTCCCAGCGCCTACGACAACCTGTCCTTAGGCCAACACGGAAGAGATAAATCACAGGGGATACTAGCCCGGACAATGACTAGTGCATAAGGGAGGATAGGAACCTGACTACTAGCCGAGATTTGACCCCCAGACCTCATTGTAATAACACTTTATGCACTAGCCACTAGTCCATCCCGAGAGGACGTCATTTCAACATTCAAGTAATATCCGATGGAGGTGGAAGAAAGAAGCGAAAGATGAATAATAATCTAGAGTTTATATATATACACACATGTCCATAGGATCTAGCTACCTTTTATAGAATTGTAGCTATACTCCACGTATTCTGAGATCCCCACTAGTGTTATCCACGCTCCTGAAATAAGTAGTCATATTACGAGTTCAGATCCTCTGTCCCACTCATCGCCCCTGGCCCATCACCAGCAGCCTCCGACTGCCAGACTGACCAAAACTATACCCTGAGGGGAAGGTGAACCCAAGGGGATCACTGCCAGAGTGATCGATGTTGGAATCCGGCCAAATCTGAGTCTGGCATTCCTCCGCCGTCGATCTGAGCTCCAGCTCAAATCCAGCCGAATTCCGGCGGTGATCCCCCTGGCTTTGCCTTTGGAGTCAATCATATTACATATCACGTGACACATCAAATTAATTAAGATTGAAACTCATTGTAACTAAGGACAAGCATTATAGTAAGAAGTCCCAAGTCGTATTTTTTTCTAAGGAGTAATTAGTAAATGTGTGAGTGCCTAGAATGTGATATTCATTTTGAGCTTTATTCTGGAAATGAAGTTTTGGTTATTTCACTATGAAAATTTGAGTGACTAATTATTTCGACCAAATGCAATGCAATAGAAAATGTATGATTGACAAAATTGAATCTGAGCAATTAATTCTTTACTCAATTCAAAGCTAACTTCAAAAAATCAAGCTACGGCAAGCAAACTTAACATGAAAAATATCAAAGCAAGTAGATTTAATACTAAACTAAACTAGACTAAATTACAGTTGATGAATTAAATCTAATTATTCGAAACTAAACTAAATCAAGAAATATCCAATTGAAGAAAACAGAATTTCTTAACTATTCAAATCTTAATGAAGTTAATGAATCCGAAGATTTAGCAACTCAGAACTTAAACTAAGAAATGAATTGAAATCCTTAACTCTTATTTCTGATTACTCTGAAATGAAATCCAATAGAGCAGAATTAGTTCTGGGTTTTGTCGAATTGAAAAGAAAAAACAAATCTAAGCAATAGATCTAATAATCGAAACTAAAATTCAGATGAAGGAACATCCACAACTCAAATCAATGTTCGTAAATTGTCTCTCTGCCAATTTGCAGAAAAACTCTCGAAAACTCCCGTGAGCAATCACCAGATTAATTTAGATCCTCGGTTGAAAATTAGGAAGTGCGCAGCTGGTAGAAACCTCCCTACAAGCTTACGATCTCATCAAAAGCTCATTGCCCGAAGAACAGGGAAAGACGAACGAATCGCGATCGTTAATCGATTGATCAGATCGATTGCGAAGTCGCGAGCGAATTGAGAAATGAATTGGAAGTAGAAACTCTGGAAAAACTTCTCTGAAACTTCTGTTGCCTGATAGAATCCCTCAGATAGGAAAAACTCCCCCAATCTGAGCTCGTCTAGTGAGTGTGAAGTGCAAGGATCGCGGCAGAAGAACCTCCCTCTCTCGCGATCTGATACTCGGACAATGATTGCCTGTCACTCCGAATGCCGCCAGTGATGACAAATCTTGAACCCTGGTCTGAATGTTGATGGGAGCTTCGGGGAAGAAGATGAACAGTGGAGAAAATCGCGAAGAGAAAGAAAAAGCCCGAGCTTGCGTTTGCACGGTAGCTTCTCATCTTTTAAAACAACTCCCTCTCTGATCGGACGATCCAGGATTCTTTAATCTTGATCAACGGTTCAAACTTCTCAGATCGGAATCAAAACCTTTAGATCTTCATCTATGGCTGAGATCTACTTCCTCTTGGCTTGGATGGACCAGATCCTTGACAGATGGTTCAGATCTCTCCGGTCTTCAATGAACGGTCCAGATCACTCCAAGACTTGATCGTCTTGTTTAGTCCTAGATTTGACCCCAAATGTGGTCTGATCTGATCGGGTCCATGACCCTTTCGATGCCTACAAAGAATATATCAAATATTAGCATCAAATACCATGATTATAAGCTAATTTACAATTAAGCCCAAGATCAAATGCAATTATGAAATGTGATGTAAATATGAGTTCATTTATGAACAAGATCATTAAAAACATGCATTATGAATCAAAATAATGTAGCAAAAATCATGGTTATCAAATCCCCCACACTTAGTCGTGGACGTCCCGTGCAAGTCAAGAAAATCTAAAAATCATCTCCACAAAAAATTCCTTAGCAATACCTAGAAGATGATAAAATGTAATTAACTAAAGTCATCTAAAGATCACAAACAATCATGAATACAATCCAAATAATAATCAGTAAGTATGGTAGTTTCAATCCAATTGAAAAATTAAGCAAGTTGCAATCTCACAAGGTATTCACCTATTCTATCTCACACACTCAAATATGCATATAAATAGAGCTCAACTCAATGCAACTCACAACATTTCACTACCATAAGCTTGCTTATTTTCTAATTCTCCGCCACTATAAAACATAGCATACATGAATCAAAAGGATTTTATCATCAAGAATTGAAATGGAATAAAAAAAATAATTAAAGTGAATGAAATAGGCAAAAGAAAAGAATTCAATGAAGTAAATGAGAAGATAAGAGTATTGGAGGAATATACTTGATGAGTTGACCAATTTGATGTGAAAAGATATGAATACCATTTGTCATTACCAATTCAAAAGATCAAGCTAACCTCTCTTTCAATTTGATGGTCATCCAAAAATCTTGATACTCTATCTTCACACTTGATACACTTAGTCTTGCCACTGTTTTTTTTCTTTCACTGTTTTTTTCCACTTCAATACCAGCACTAAAAACTAAAACAATCTCTCATCAACTTATGAAGAAGAATTCCCTCCTCCACACTTAAAATTTTGGCCTTCTCGGACAATGAAACTCAATCCAATCCAAGTTTCCAACTATTTCAGATGTGTAATGCAGTACCAAATCCAGCTCAGCATTTTCAGAAATTTAACTTCAATTGAAAATATAGAAATCAGAATGGTTGTCAAGTTACTAATTCTTCCAATTGTAGGATCATAAAATCATTAAACATCTTGGTCAGAATTACAGAAACCAACTAAGTTATTTGACCAAAAATTTCAGAACTTGATCCGACATTAACAGAATTCCTTTACTGAATTCTGAAATCTAATTCAAAAATCCTCTAAGTCATGATGCGTACTTCAAATAATAAGCAGCTCAGAGCTTTCTTCTCTCCACCACAAATACAAATTAAAGTTAAAGAAACACAATTGAGGTTTAATCTGAAATCTTATTTCCAAATAGTAGGTGATAGAAAGAATGCAACATTATATTTCTCATCTTTTTGTTTTCTGAAACTTTTATAACTTTTGTTTCTTGCACATCTAAAAATGGCAATGAGACGTTTAGGAATTGAAGTTCAACTTCTCCAGCAAATGCAACTTAATTTCCACTTCAGAGCTTTCTAAGACACAACAATCAGCAGGAAAATAACTAAATTCAATTGCTCTGTTCAGTCTTGATATTTTTTTCTGAATTCTAACAACCTAATAGCATTTCTGTTCCTTCATTCTTTTGCTCTTTATCACTGCAATCTACTTAAGCACCAACAGGCTCCAGCAGTAACATAATTCAGATTCTCAAATTAGTACACTAGAAACTTAAATTGATACATTCATTCACAGCTTGATTGCTTTTTTTCTGGGCCTCAAGTGTAATTGGCTCTTGTTTCTTTGTCTGCAGTAATTATAGAATTGCAGGAACTATGAAAATGTTACATGTGATTCTGGCACCATATGAATCAATCACACTTATTCCAAATAACTCTCACAAATTCAGAATTCAAAATTCCATTCAGAATATCCAGATTTAAGAGAGCTCCGAATTCCATAATTCTTTGAGTTCTTGCTGTATTTGATCTCTTTGTTGAAATGTAGGAAAGAATCTGTTTGTCAAATAATTAATGCTACCAAAGAAAGTTTCAGAACTCAGCAACCTGGTTCAACATCAAACCTTAAGTTTCAGCATTTCAAATGTCAAGTAGAACTCAAAGAATTCAATTGGTTTTGAATTCTGGTTAATAACCTGTAATCAACTTGGCACACAAAAATTGAAATGTCCTACTTGAGTATCAGCAAAACAGATTCGTCTATTCTTTTCTTCCAACGGAACCTTGGACTCAAATTTCAGAATTCAAAAGTTGAAGCAATTCCAGCTTATCTAATAAACAATTCTGTTAAACAAACCAATACCATTCAACATTTGATTGCTTGGTATATCAATTCAATGAGGTAACAACTCAGCTTCAATCAATTCCAATCCTTGATTTTTAAATTCAGATTCAGGAATTATGCCAAGAAATAATTTCAGAAATGAAATTGCCTCAGAATTTTGATTTCAAATTTCAGTCTCATACCTGGAATTCAAGGTCATCTCAGCTTGGTTACTAGAAAGTTATGAGTTGTAATTCGAATTATTGCTGTTGCAGATCCACCGCTAATTGGTTGAACTCCGAATCCATTCATGAATTGAAACAACTTGGAATTCCTTCAGAATTCATTACTATAGAAATAAAATTTAAGCTCTGCTTCTAATGAATTCAACAGAAGTGTTTTTCAGAATTGAATCTGATAGCTAAGTTCTGATTTTTTGGTACACACATTGCCACATAATGCTATCTTGGTTACTCCCTTCCAGATATTGAACAACAATCTAATTCTGATCAGCTTCTCTGTTACTTCTTCTCTGTTATTTCAGAGTTCATTTCTAATGACCTAATGCTGATTTTAACCAATAATAACATGAAATTGTTTTCCTGTCAATTTTAGCATTTAAAATTGGCACAGTGCATGTGTGTTGAGAACTCTTAATTCCAAATTCAGAGATAACAAAGATTGAGTTTCAGTTTGTGTTCTAATCAGGAATAGCATGATAAATTGGTTTCTGAATTCATTGGCAACAATAACCAATCAAAATCAGGATCTTTATGATGTGTTAGCTATTGTTTGTTCAAATGAAGCCAATGTATCACCCATAGCTACACAACACTGAAATTCAGAACTATACGTCTTCTCACCAACTGATTAACAAAATTCAGTGATACCAGTTCATACAATTCAATCTCAGTGTTGCTGTAAAATTCCTTCTTCAGCAAACCAACCTCAAATTCTGCTCCAAACTCCAAGCTTCAGAATTTGCTACTCTCTCAATTCCTTGGACTAAAATGTTGATCACAACTAATAGAGAATTTAGTGAATAATATTTGGCACAAAATAATTCAATCTAATGCATTTCATCAGCACTTCTCAGATTTCAAACTAACTGAAATAAGAAATGAAAATTTTGCCCAAAATTGTTCAACATCCTTTAACCTCAAGCAATGCAACCATCAATGAATCTCAAGTATATACAATTCCTCCCCCACACTTAATCGTTGTCCATCTAGTCAATCCAACTCATCAAGAATTCAACCAAAACTCTCAATAAATGACAAGCAAAAATGATCAAGGATTAGAATGCTAGATGAAAATATTTCAAGAAAATTTGTGGGAAAGAGATTGGAAATTATGATGAAACAAGAATGACAAATATCCTTTATTTTCATGCATACATATGTTATTGTGATTTTGAAAAGAAGCAAAACAAGTTCTAGAGTTTCAATTGTTGTAAGTACATGCCACACAAAAGAAAGTAATTAAGTATAGGCTTAAGGTGGTCCTCTCTAGGTAATTTCTCTTGCAATTAACTCAATTAATCAAAATGGAATCCACCGCCACACTAACCAATATCATGTAAGTAAAACATCCAATCATGTCAAATGACCTAAAATTGATGATCAACTTTAAGAAACTTTTACCATCTTAAAAATATTACTAGAACAATTTCATTGATAATTTTATTCAAATGACATGCTATGTATACCAAACTAAATGCAAAGTATGGAAACAAAAATGCAAATGTAAGAAAATGAAACTAACGAAATGTATAAAGCACAAAGAATTTATTAAAGAAAATACTAAACACAAAGCATGAATTAAAATGCAAAAGAAAGTGAAATTGGAACCAACTTCCCTTTAATTCCCGGTGGTTGGAGAAGATTTAGAAGAAGAATCCATGCTAGTAGTGGAGTGATTGTGGTTCCAATCAAATCCTTTTTATTCATCCTTTTTCATTTCAAAATTCTTTCTGGAGGCCGAAGACGGTTCAGTTTAAGCATCCACTTCGGAAGCTTATATTCTCCTAAAACATCAATAAAAGATTATCCCTCCCACTCACATAAGGGATAAGAAGAAAATAGGAGAATATTAGTGTTGGTAGAAAATATATTAAGCAATGAATCACATCTATTAAAGTCAATAATTGGTACCTTTATGAAATTTTCTGATGTATCACAAATAATACTCACCTTGTCATGTTGAAAGGTACCTGGAGTGGTGATTGTTACCTCCTTTTCATCAAGTAATTGCTCAGCCTCTGGTTCAGGTGAATGTACAACCAAAGGTAGTGATTCTTGGGTCGTTGACTCCATAGCACAAGTCCCTACACTCTCTTCATCATCATCATCAAATACAGGTGATTCTTGGAGTATTGCTTCCAGTAAGCAATCCCCTACACTTAAATTTTCTTCAAGTAAATCTTCATTTTCTGCATCATTCACAACATCTAAAGCAACACTATTAGTAAAATCAGAAATCTGAACAACTACATCATCATCACAAATTATACTAGAAAAATCTTGTGAAGTAATGGAAGTAGGGTCGGGCCTGACATAATCTCTACTTTCCATCTCCCCACTGGAGTTTTGTGTTTGTAACTGATTGATGGATGATGCAATTTTATCTAACTGTTCTGTATATTCTGTATCCTTGAGAATTGTTGCTCTTGATACTCTCTCATTTGTTGCATAACCTCCTTGAATTTCCATGTTGACATTCCAAATTGAGAATCGTTCTGTTGAAAAGAATGTGACATCGAAGATGTTGAAACATCTTGAAACTCATATGAATTCTGGTAGGTTGGATATGACTCAATAAATTGTCCTTGTGCATTTTCATACCTGAAACATGAATGATCCACCCAATTAGCATTATAAGCATTAGAAAATGACTCATACCTCTTTTGTTGATCCATGGTTGGGTAAAATTGATACTCAAGCTGAAAATACTGATTCTCCATTCCTCCTCTAAAATTCTGAAAATATGGATCCATGCTACTGAAATCTCCTATTCTTACACAGCAATACTAACACTCAAAATTAGAAGACTGAAGAGCATAAAGTTTCAAACACATGAATACATGAACATTAAAGAACTTAACAATTCAAACATAAGCCAACATGAAAATACAAAAGATAAGCAATCAAATTAATAAAGATGCTAACAAAATAAACCAATCAATGCGCAATCTAAAATAAACACATACTACTAGTTAGTTCCCCGGCAACGACGCCAAAATTTGGTGTCAACCATATTGCATGTCACGTGGCACATCAAATTAATTAAAATTGAAACTCATTGTAACTAAGGACAAGCATTGTAGTAAGGAGTCTCAAGTCGTATTTTTTTTTTCAAGGAGTAATTAGTAAATGTGTGAGTGCCTAGAATGTGATATTCATTTTGAGCTTTATTCTGGAAATGAAGTTTTGGTTATTTCACTATGAAAATTTGAGTGACTAATTATTTCGACCAAATGCAATGCAATAGAAAATGTATGATTGACAAAATTGAATCTAAGCAATTAATTCTTTACTCAATTCAAAGCTAACTTCAAAAAATCAAGCTACGGCAAGCAAACTTAACATGAAAAATATCAAAGCAAGTAGATTTAATAACTAAACTAAGCTAGACTAAACTACAGTTGATGAATTAAATCTAATTACTCGAAGCTAAACTAAATCAAGAAATATCCAATTGAAGAAAATCGAATTTCTTAACTATTCAAATCTTAATGAAGTTAATGAATCAGAAGATTTAGTAACTCAGAACTTAAACTAAGAAATGAATTGAAATCCTTAACTCTTATTTCTGATTACTCTGAAATGAAATCCAATAGAGCAGAATTAGTTCTGGGTTTTGTCGAATCGAAAAGAAAAAACAAATCTAAGCAATAGATCTAATAATCGAAACTAAAATCCAGATGAAGGAACATCCACAACTCAAATCAGTGTTTGTAAATTGTCTCTTTGCCAATTTGCAGAAAAACTCTCGAAAACTCCTGTGAGCAATCACGGGATTAATTTAGATCCACGGTTGAAAATTAAGAAGTGCGCAGCTGGTAGAAACCTCCCTACAAGCTTATGATCTCATCAAAAGCTCATTGCCCAAAGAACAGGGAAAGACGAACGAATCGCGATCATCAATCGATTGATCGGATCGATTGCGAAGTCGCGAGCGAATTGAGAAATGAATTGGAAGCAGAAACTCCAGAAAAACTCCTCCGAAACTTCTATTGCCTGATAGAATCCCTCAGATCGGAAAAGCTCCCCCAATCTAAGCTCGTCTGGTGAGTGTGAAGTGCAAGGATCACGGCAAAAGAACCTCCCTCTCTCGCGATCTGATACTCGGACAATGACCGAATGCCGCCGGTGATGACAGATCTTGAACCTTGGTCTGAATGTTGATGGGAGCTTCGGGGAAGAAGATGAACAGTGGAGAAAATCGCGAAGAGAAAGAAAAAGCCCGAGCTCACAATTGCAATGTAGCTTCTCATCTTTTAAAACAACTCCCTCTCTGATCGGACGGTCCAAGATTCTTCAATCTTGATCAACGGTCCAAACTTCTCAGATCGGAATCAAAACCTTTAGATCTTCATCTACAGCTGAGATCTACTTCCTCTTGGCTTGGATGGACATGATCCTTGACTGATGGCTCAGATCTCTCCGGTCGTCAAACAAATACCTATTTACTTTTGATGGTTTCACAATGATTTTCATTGGCCAATTTCATATCCTATTTTTTGAGCAACCAGATCCAGTTTAGTTTTTAATCTCTGATTACTGTAATTGTTAGCCACTACAAAATATAAGAGATTAGTATTGCTAAGATATGATCACTCATAGAACTCAGTTATAGGGTAAGAAGATCTCTATAGGACTGATCTCAAATAGTTGGATCAAACAGTTTGTTGCAGTATAGGCTTGTACTATTTTTGTAGTGTAATTTTAAATTTAATTTTTATGACAAGTTTTATTTCTTTCATATTGTGCACGGGCAGACTCATAATGGAGAAGTTGCCTCACTTGTATCATTAATCTACATGTGCTGTACACAATGAGTGTGTTTTTATTTTTGATCATATGTTATTTAGAACTCATGCTGATATGCTTACCTTTGGTTGATGTTCTTTCAGTGTCCAAGTGGGCACACTTTGTGCTTTTCCTACAAAAACAAAGTAAACAAGTGCCCAATCTGCCGAAAGGAAATTGGCCAAATCCGTTGTTTAGCACTGGAAAAACTTGCTGCTTCACTCCATTTTCCTTGTTCATACCATCATCTTGGTTGCACAGAAATGATGCCCTATTACAGCAAGTTGCAGCACAAAACACATTGTGTTTACTAGCCTTATGCATGCCCTCATCCTGGTTCAGATTGTCCCTTCACCGGAGACATTCATGAACTTATGTCACATCTTAAACAATGCCACAAATTGGATCTTCAAGCAGGAAGCACTTTCCATCACCGTTATGTGAAACAGGATCCTCATTCTGTTGACAATTGCTCATGGACTCTAACTGTAAGCAAAGCCTTTCCTGGGACATACTGCATTTTTTCTGCAGTTACTTAGAAAGTTACTTGTTAATACACATGGATTATTTCTTGTCCTTTTGACACATTTTGATTGTTATCTCTTTTCCCATCTATTCAACTGCTTCGACTGCTACTTCTGCCTTCATTCCGAAGCGTTTGTGATCGGTTGTGAGCCAGTTTATATGACCTTCATCTGTTTCATGGGCGAAGAGTCTGAGGCAAGGAAGTTCACTATTACCTTGAAATTGGAGGACATGGGCGCAACATGAAATGGCAAGGTGTACCTCAAAGCATCAGGACTCACCACAGGATGGTGCGAGACACGATGGGCTCATAGCCCTGAACTTTGCTTCTCAAAAATCAGATGTTTTTGCTCTCGAGCAGATTTTGCTACTGGAAGCCTCAATGGCACTCTAATTCCAGACATTTCATCGCTACTACTTGGATATATTACTCAGTAAATCTTGAAACTCATAGGAGACAGGCACAAACCCCAAACCCATAAAAATAGGATGGTTTTGCTATCTCGCAGATTTTGCTCCTGGAAGCCTCAATGGCACTGTTATTCCAAATCTCAAATCACTGTATATCTAATCGGTAAAAAGCAACTGAACAATGGTGTATATGTGCATTTTGTTATTAAGTATATTCGAAAACTACTCGATATGTTTCTTGTTTCTAACTGGATCGATGAGTTGAGAACAGGAAGTTTTAAAACTAATATTATGTTAGAGTCAACAAGTTATCTCAAAGATTATTTGGGATCGAAGAGTTTATAGACTTGAGGATTATAGTTCAAAGAAAGAATTTTATGTAGCGTATGGACAAACATTTTATATAAGGCTTCCCTAGATGCCACTGAAACAAACAACGCCAAAAGATTTAGAAAAATCACATTTTAGGCGCTGATAACATTCAGCAAAAACCCACATATGCCAAATGCAACCATATCATATGTGCCCCCAAATGCTCCTTCAATTCTCCAATATTTACATCACCAAAACCATAAAAAACGATTTCTTTCCTGTACAAAACTCGCAAAAGAAAAAGCATGCAATGGAACACCATGCATCCACAAAGGACAACAAACTTCATATGATCAACAATGAGCTAGTCACAACAAAAATAATGTTAGATTAAAGGAGCACATGGATTATACTAAGTGTAAAATTCAGTACCAACAACCTAGAATTAATCAAATCAAAACAAAAGAGAATAGTTCTTTAACATTGTCTACTTGAAGAAGTTGAAGGTAAATGTCAAAGTCAAAGATTTCAAGCTTAGGATCGACAAAAGAAAACAAGTTACATCAGGAAATAAATTGTACCATTTAGAGTTACATCACAATGTCAAGTTAAAGGATTTCATGCTTAGGATTTTCTGCCATGATTTTCTTTCCTTGTACCTGAACAGCACTAATATGCAAAAAAAGACATAAATTAGATAATCAAATTAAACTATTTAATTTGATAATCAAAACTTCCTATGAATCAGATAATCAAATTAAGATATTTAAAAAATAGTAACTCAAGGGGCATCTAACATGAATTGTAATACCTTAAACTAAATCAACTATAGTTTAAAGGATTTGCTTCTGAGAAAGATCAACAGCACAAACAAGAATAAATGACAAGTTTTTCAACAGCAACTCAAAAAACAGTACATTACTAAGCTTGGGAACTGGCCAGCAAAGTTCAACATCACTAGTAACTATTTTTTTATTTATGTAAATTAATAATTTGGACAGCTTCATAAAAAAAAACATTAAATTGGCCAATGAAAATCATTGTGAAATCATCAAAGTAAATAGGTGTTTGTTTGACTTATAAAATATTAGCACCCTAATTCACTACATCATCATCCATGTACCTGATACCAATTTTTTTTAAAAAAAAAAATAAGTCATCTAGAGAGTTTGGTCATGCATGAAATCATCGAACAATGATCTAAAAGACCCGAGCTTTTAGAGACCATACGCTTTTTATTCAGGGCAAAGTTCAAAATCACTAGTAGCTACAACAATTAAACTTGTGGAAATATTATAGCAATTGTAGCACAAAAAAAAGAAACTGAGAAATGAAAATAGATTAAATCTGCTAACACGATCAGGAGGAAATAGAAACCGATAGGTCCAATGAAAAGGGAAATCAAAATTGTATTAGGGAACTTTCATCTTTCCCTTCTTTCTTCCTCCTCCACTGGATATTACTTGAAAGTCGAAATGACTTTATTAGGGAACTTTTGATCGTCATTTTAATATTGTTTTTCTAGTGCTCTTTATCCATGCTTTCACGGAGAACCCTACCAATTCTCACTAGATCAAGATGAACGAGGCTAAAATCAACATTGACATCAAATCATCAATAGTCCATTTATTGACGATCACAAACAGTGCATGTGAGGATTACCATTTTTGTTGTAATAGAACATAAATGAAGTAGCATGACCTACTAAAATGATTCTTATCCATTTGTTTTTATACTACGAATTGAGTGTAATCATGTCACTTGAAAATTATGCGTCTTGTCCGGAAACAAGTAAAGAAATATAATCGAGATTTTGTTGGAATTCGGAAGGCATGAGTCTTCCCACAATGATCATGTTTATGTTTGCGATTAGTTTTCACTCCCCTTCTTAGTTTTTACTGTCACCGACGTTGGAGAGATAAACCGGTGATGCGCCAGCGAGATTGGACCAAGGACGAAGGCAATATTTAAAAGTACCTTGGGCTAACAGTCGATTATAATTGATAAATATTGCAACCAATGAATCTTTCTTCATTTTTTTGAGGAATTTTCACCTTGATCCTTGATTTGAGTTTTTTCAATAGACGATTGTTAAAATCTTGCCAACTCAATTTAACTATGATTTTGAGAGTTTTGAAGCTTGATTCGTTACTTGTATTGTTCAATTTGTGGGTTGCCTGGAGTGAAAATTTTACCCTTTTAATTTAATTTAATTTTCAACTCATGTATCGAGCTAATATTGTTTATTGATTAGTTTATTATTATAGGTTCTGAAATTATAGACTTTGAGGTAAAATATAATAACTCAAAAATTATATCGAATTTTTAGTTATGATTATTTAAGTTGTGATGATATTTATAGATAATGTTTATAAATTTTTCAAATTTAGATTTTTGGCCTAAAAATTTATTTTTGTAAAGTTTAGAAAAATAATTCATTGGTTGCAATATTTGAAAATTATAATTATATCATTTACTTATATACTAAATCTAATATATTTATTTAATTAGTAGGTTAATGAGTTAGTTAAAAAAAAATGCTAATAAAATAAATAAATTAATTTGATTTTAATATTAGTGACTAAAAAAAATCAGAGCACCATTTCAATGATATTTTTATTTAATATTTTTAAATGTATTAAATACTTTTATTTCATATTTTTAACAAATTAATATTCACATAATTTTATTTTATTTATATTTTTAAATTAATTAATTTATAATATCAATTATAATCGACTGTTAGCCCAAGGTTTTTTAATCTTGGCTTCGCCTCCGTGCGCCCATGGATTGGATGAAGCTTGCCCCACACCGTTCCAATAGATACAACGAAGCGGCAGGCGAGAGAGTTACCATCGCCACTCACGTCGTATCGACCCCACTTCGATGTACACAGGCCACCCGTCACGCCACGCCGGAGACGGTAGCCTCCGCCGTCCTCTCCAGTCGTCACTCACTCGGTACAATTAAGGAACTCCGGTGATTTGATTCTTCTAATATGTAAATTAATCTTTCTGCTTGTCACAAATTACTTCATCAAACATCCAGCAACCAAAACTTACCTCACGGTAACAAAGGACTACAGAGTGATGAGTTTTGGGGGAAAACTCATAGTGCTGCATCGAGAGAGACGACAGAGCGAGGATAATGGCGGCGGCGGCGTAGATGGGGAAGGAAGGGAGACACTGATGGACGTTATGTTGTCGCTGCAGAACAGCGATCCGGAACGCTACACGATTTTCAGATACGTTCCTTCAATCGAGAAGATTATGATTATGATTTTGATTATGATTACAGATTGATGGATATGTGTTTCTGTTGTTTTATTATAGGCAATGTTTTCAGCAGGAACAGACTCCTCCGCCGACACAACAGAGTGGGCAATGAGCTTGTTGTTAAACCATCCTCACGTTTTGGAGAAGGCCGCCACCGAGTTCAACATGACGGTCGGCCACGAGCGGCCGATCTCCGAAGACGACCTCCTCAACCTCGCCTACTTGAACTGCATCATCCACGAGAGTCTGCGATTGTACCCCGCCACCCCTCTCCTCGCGCCCCACGAAACTTTCAACGCGTGGGCTATCCACAGGGACGTCGACCTCTGGGACGAGCCCGAGAAGTTCAAGCCGGAGAGGTTCATGGCGGGGGAGGTGGTGGAGGGATACAAGTTCATGCCGTTTGGGATGGGGCGGCGGCGCCTTGGCGTGGGTCTGTCTATCCGAATGGTGGCGCTGATGCTGGCGACATTCGTCCAGTGCTTGGAGGCGTTGTACAAGTCACGCTAGAGCATGGTGCCACTCCTTTCGCAGCTGTGAGCTTATGTACCAGAGGATATGTGATCTGAAGGGCTTCCCAAATATAAATTATCCTCTGCTAAAATAATTAAAATTGAATGAATAAAGCTCGATAAACTCTGGATTCAGTAACAACTTATTGTAATGAATTATTATACGATAACTATTATTGTCCTACTATTATTCAGTAAGGACAATAATAGTTATCGTATAATAATTCATTACAATAAGTCCTCACTGAATCCAGAGTTTATCGAGCCTTATTCATTTAATTTTAATTATTTTAGCAGAGGATAATTTATTTTTGGGAAGCCCTTCAGATCACATATCCTCTGGTACATAAGCTCACAGCTGCGAAAGGAGTGACACCATGCTCTGACGTGGCTTGTACAACGCCTCCAATGGCGTCGCCTTGGGCATGGACAGTCCTGGCCCCTCCGTCATGTCCACCTCCTCTGGCGACACTTTCTCCCACTCGAAGCACTGGACGAACGTCGCCAGCATCAGCGCCACCATTCGGATAGCCAGACCCACGCCGAGGCACCGCCGCCGCCCCATCCCAAACGGCATGAACTTGTATCCCTCCGCTGCCTCCCCCGCCATGAACCTCTCCGGCTTGAACTTCTAGGGCTCGTCCTAGAGGTCGACGTCCCTGTGGATAGCCCACGCGTTGATGAGCAGCATGGTGCCGGCAGAGACGTCGAATCCCGCGACGGTGCAGTCTTTGGAAGTTTCGTGGGGTGCGAGGAGAGGGGCGGCGGGGTACAATCGCAAAGTCTCGTGGATGATGCAGTTCAAGTAGGTGAGGTTGGGGAGGTCGTCTTCGGAGACCGGCCGCTCGTGGCCGACCGTCGTATCGAACTCGGTGGCGGTCTTCTCCAAAACGTGAGGATGGTTTAACAACAAGCTCATTGCCCACTCTATTGTGCCGGCGGAGGAGTCTGTTCCTGCTGAAAACATTGCCTATAATAAAACAACAAAAACACATATCCATCAATCTTTGGAAAAGGTGATGCGCCCAAGGTGCACCGGAAAATTGTGCACACAAAATTCGTAAATTTTGGTGATTTTGATACAAAATCATAATACAAAATCTTCTCAACTAAGTATTAAGACGAAAAGTGTGCACGTACCGTCATCAGACCCTTGATGATGTCATCCGTGTAGCATTCCGGATCGCTATTCTACAACGACAACATAACGTCCATCAGTGTCTCCCTTCCTTCCCCATCCACGCCGCCGCCGCCATTATCCGCGCTCTGTCGTCTCTCTCGATGCAGCACTATGAGTTTTCCCCAAAACTCATCCCTCCTCCTCCGAAGCCTCATTAGCCTCTTCTCCAACCCGTGTCACGCCACTCTCATAAACTCCGACATGTCGTCGCTGCACTCAACTGTAGTCCCTCGCTCACCATCTCCCTGACGATCAGCCTCTGCTCTTGCGTCTCCCCCGTCAGCGGAACCACCAGCTGTTCTATGATGGCGCACACGAGGTCGAACAAAGTCGACTTCAGATCCAGCCTCCTCGGCGCGCCACCGCTGCCGCTGCCTTGCTGGAGGAAGAGGTTCCGCGCGAGGGCTCTGATCTCCCCGCTGCGAAGGTCAGAGGAGGCGCGTAGGCTGTCGGGCGCGAGCGAGTGCATGGAGGTGATGTGGCGGAGGTTGCGCCAGTGTGAGCCGTAGGGCGCCCACAGGATGGCGGTGAAGTCGTATCCGAGGATCTTGCCGGCGAGGAAGCGGGGGCGGTTCGCGAAGGCAACGTCGTGGACGGTGAAGCACTCTTCGACGGCGGACGGAGAGGACACGAGGAGGACGGGGCGGGAACCGAAGCGCAGGAGAACGACGGGGCCGTGGTCGGCGGAGATGGCGGTGGATCGGCGAGTTGAGGAGGTGGAGGTGGCCTAAAATCGGAAAGGAAGGGGGACTGGGCAGTAGACGGCGGTGGTTTTGGCGCCGACGGCGAAAAATGAGAAGAATACTGAAGAGGAAGAGAAACAGAGAAGGAGGAGGAACTGGAGAAGAGCAGCGGCCATTTCGGAGTGAACAAACAGTGCTACTGCTCCGGACGCCGCTTTTGGCATCATAAGCCGCAGCTGGTGGGCAGGTGTTCGCTCCCTTCCTGTTGTATCTGCGAACATTGGATGCTTTTGGCATCACAAGCCGCAGCTGGTGGGCAGCTGGTGGGCATCACATATAGCTTTAGCTTTTCTTTTGCTTTTCCTTTTGCTTGCATGCCTTTTTGTTGTCTTTTCCTCCTGTTGTATCTGCGAACTTTGAATGCTTCTTGTTCGTTTTATTTTAAGTTTCAGGTTTGGCGTCTCTCCCGCTCCCCCTCTCTCTCTCCCTTCCTGTTATCCAAAACCGGCATGCTTTTTTTTCCACGTTGCATTAGTGTAGTCCTTTGTTACCATGAGGTAAGTTTTGGTTGCTGGATGTTTGATGAAGTAATTTGTGACAAGCAGAAAGATTAATTTACAGATTGGAAGAATCAAATCACCGGAGTTCCTTAATTGTACCGAGTGAGTGACGACTGGAAAGGACGGCGGAGGCTACCGTCTCCGGCGTGGCGTGACGGGTGGCCTGTGTACATCGAAGTGGGGTCGATAACGACGTGAGTGGCGATGGTAACTCTCTCACGTGCCGCTTCGTTGTATCTATTGGAACGGTGTGGGGCAGGCTTCGTCCAATCCATGGGCGCACGGAGGCGAAGCCAAGATTAAAAAACCTTGGGCTAACAGTCAATTATAATTGATATTATAAATTAATTAATTTAAAAATATAAATAAAATAAAAATTATGTGAATATTAACTTTTAAAAAATATGAAATAAAAGTATTTAATATTTAATACATTTAAAAATATTAAATAAAAATATCATTGAAATGGTGCTCTGATTTTTTTAGTCACTAATATTAAAATCAAATTAATTTATTTATTTTATTAGCATTTTTTTAACTAACTCATTAACCTACTAATTAAATAAATATATTAGATTTAGTATATAAGTAAATGATATAATTATAATTTTCAAATATTGCAACCAATGAATTATTTTTTTTAAATTTACAAAAATAAATTTTTAGGCCAAAAATCTAAATTTGAAAAATTTATAAATTTCATCGCAACTTAAATAATCATAACTAAATATTCGGTATAATTTTAGAGTTATTATATTTTACCTCAAAGTCTTTAATTTCAGAACCTATAATAATAAACTAATCAATAGATAATATTATCTCGATACATGAGTTGAAAATTAAATTAAATCAAAAGGGTAAAATTTGAAAATCTGTACGGATTGTAAATCTGATTTGATTCAGAAAATGGCTGTAAATGTTACCAATATTGTGCGGATTAAATTTCTTTTATAAGCTGTATTCTGAAACTGAAGCATCAAAACAGAATTCATGAAATCAGTTTCAATTCTTTCAGTTTCATTTCAAATCAGAATCGGTTCTTAAATTCAGAGGTTGCTGTAAGATTTAGTTTTAAGCAGCTGTTTGCAATTTAGAATTCCTGCATTTGTACATGAAGGACACAACTTACAAACCATTTCAAAAAGGGAAGTGAACAATAGTTTCGTAAGCTGTCCAATTCTGCTCAGTAATTGATAGCAGAAAGGAAATGAAGATTGTAACAAGAGAAAAAAAGGAAATGCTGAAACCTGATACTTGAATCTTTAGAGTCATGCAATTACCACTCCACCAAATGGCCTCTGTTTACAATGAATTTGAATCAGACAAATTAGAGATAGAGAATGGAAGAAAATGCAGAAATTTCTGCAAAGGAAGCATTTCTGTGCTATTCCAGAAATGAGTTATAACAAGCTTGAGTTTCTAAAACCTGGAAAAAATTTTAGAGGATGAATTGATAAGGGTTTTAAGGAGCTCAATGAAAAGGAATTGGAATTTTTAGGAGCTAAATGATGATTAGTTGATACAAAGTCAAGGACTTAAGTAGGAAATGCTGAATTTTTTTTTTTTTTTGCTGAGTGGAATGCAGATTTAAGCCATTCATTCATGGAAAAATTTAAATCCATCTGTTGTTTTGGTGTTGATAGATGCTGAACTTGCTTCACCAGAAATTATTTGATTTTAGGCTGAAAGTTGAATACAAATCAGAGGTGCAAACCAAAGGCTGGAAACTGAAAATCTACTCTGTAGTAATACCAGTTTCTGAAATTGCAGAGTTAGAATCAGTTTAGGTTTGGCTGTAGAATCTGTCCAAAGCATTAAGCAGAGAATCTTTGCTGAGCTGGAATCTTTGTTCAGTAATTCAAAGGGTCTGTTCTGGAATTTTACAGAGAGTGCCAATTTGATCTGCAGATTTCTGCAGAATTCGATTATCAGCTTGAGTTAGAATTCAAGAGCTCCAACCAAATGTTTGCAATCTTCTAAGACAACACTCCTGTGCCATGATGTAGAGCATGCATTTCCAAAGATGCAGGACCTGGAATTATATAGCTGTATCCATTTCATCAAGGTCTGAATTCTAACCAAACATCAAATCTAGGAAGTGTTCAGAAATTTGGAATCCAGATATTCTGAAATTGAGGAGTTCATTGATTTCTACATCAATCCAAAACTCAAAACCTAAATTATTTTTGAATTCAGAGATTGCTAGGAGATCAAAGAGGCTAAATTCTGTTCTGAAATCTGCTGTTGATTTCAGAATTGCAGCTGGTTTTAGATTTTGTTGCTGGAAATAATTACATTGAATGTTATGATCCAAGTTGCTTTTCATTTTTCTGATCAATGGGATTTCAAGTGGAAATGTTATAAGATGTCATTTACTCTATACTTAACCTTCCATGATTTGAATTGATGTCACCTGGGGTTGTGAATTCTGAACGGAAGTTCAGTGACCGAGATGGAACTGCATTCTGGATTCAGAAATTCAGAGATCTACAGACCCAACTGTGATACACAAGCTGACAACCTAAGTTGATATTCTTAATAGGATTTTGATACTTTGGTTCTGATTTTGTTGACTGTTGTTGCATCTGATTGACTAGCAATGTTTTTCTGCAGAAATTCAGTTCTGAATTTCATGTATCAATTTGGTTGTTGAAATTTCAGGATGTAATTTGATTGTTGAAATTTCATTGAGTCAAAATTCATTGAATCCTGGAGAATTCAGTTAGATTGCTTTCAAGTTGTTGCTGATTTTCAGATTCCAGAAACAGAATTTGCAAATGCAGAAATAAAAATCTGCAGAACACAGAAATGCAGAAACAAGGAAGTTGGAACTGTTTTGTATCAAATGATGTATCATAATTCAGGAACAGCCTTAAAACCAATGAGAAACTCAAGTTAGTGTTTCTATTGTGCTGAAACAAATGGTATTCTACCTTCCATAAGGCTCAAGGAAAGCTGATGCAATCAGAATATGTTGCTGAACTCTGTGATCAAAGAAGGAGTGGTAATTCTGGACTTATTTTTAGCCAGTGAGAAGCTCAAGGCATATCAGTTGCAAAATGCTGTTCTGCAGAAGCAGTGAAGGAATTTTTGAAACTGAAACTGGAAGATGAGTGAGCTATGACATTAAAAGAAAGGAAATAGGATTGGGATTGTAATTGAAGAAGTACAAGTGCATTCAAAGAGTATCAAGATGTATTCTAAGCTTTAGAAGGCAATGATGAAGATAAAGGTGATTATTTGGCACAAGGAAACAGTGGTAATTTTTAGTGCCAAATCTTGGTGATAAACTTCTAATTAGTAAGAGTTCCAAGTGAAGTTGATGATTTTCTATTACCATTGATATTGGGTGGTCTTATCACTTCAAACCTCTCATGATTTAAAGCATGCAACCTGATGTGAACTTTGAAATTGTACAGGAGTAAGCTGCCAATCTGCAACAAGCTACAAGTGAGACCATACCAATGAATTCAGGAAAATGAATCAGTAGGAAAAAGAATCTGAATTCGTCTTGCTGGAATTGATTTCTGAGCTGCTGAAACTTAAGCCTTAAATCTGAAATTCTGATTTTGAATTTTGAATTCTGAAATTGGATTGCTGGAATAGGAGCTGCAGTTTTCTTGTTTGTGTGTGCTAGTTTTTGTATGAAGATCCAAACTTTTGGTAGTTCTTGTTTGCTACTATTCTCCTTCCTTTGCCTTTTGTATTGTTTCTATAATTCTGTATAGCTTGAAGCTATTCTGAAACAGGGAGGGCAGTGGTAATAATCATAGAAAGCTTTGTGTTGTAGGTGGTTTCCTCCTAGCAACCTGTAATCATCTGCTGGTGTTTGCTTAATTCACTTAGTGGATGAAATTGCCATGAGATCGCACTAGTGTGATGCTTACATTTGGGTTGACTGTTTTCTGCAATTGCTGTTGCTAATTCAGAAGAAATGCAGAGACAATGAAATGAAGCAGAAAATCTTCAATTGTAGAAGCAGAAATGAATTGCTGAATCTGGGTTTTCTGAAATTGATATTTCTGGAAATGCAGAATTTCAGCTCTGAAAACTGTGAATGCAGAACAGTAATGAAATCAGATTCTGTACAGCCTCAATTCTTTGAAACTGGATATGTTTCTTCACCAATACAATGGGAATGCAAATTTCAAGATTCAAATTTCTATATGATAAATCCTGGAATTGGAAGGGCTGAAGCTGATATATTTGATATCATGGTGAATTCAAGCTCTAAATACTCTCATACTAATTGTAATCCTTTTCCAAGTTAACTCATCATGGAGTAAGAAGGGATTCTTTTAGATGCAAATTTCTGAAACTCAAGATTGATATTTTATGAACTTTAATTGTAGCAGCCTGCCAAGAACCCAGATTATTGAGAATCTGAAATTTTGATCTTAACAGATAAGTAATTGAGATGAGTGGAAGATTCATAAGATCATCTTATGTTATGCACCTTATGCAAATTCATTGCTGCCGAATCCTTAAGATGAAATCTGAGATATCACATTAAAACTTGATACACTGAATTTGGCATTGTCTACCAATCATGGAATCGAAGGTCTAGCAAATTCTGAAACTGGAAGAGGCTGAAATTGTGATGTATGATACTTGTTCAGTGGGATATTAATACTACATTATTTGAATTGTTCAATTTGAAATTGATTCAAGTATTGTATTGATTAGAGTAGGTAAGGTTCTTGGAGTATTTGTTATGAATTAAAATGCTGCTAAGTGCCAATTTTATGTGCTGATTCTGGACAGCAACAACTAGAATTCAATCTTCTGTATTTCAGTGTTTATTGCAATTATTTGCTGAGTTGAATTCTCCATGAACTAAGCTGTAATTACTTGGAAATCAGAATTATAAAACTGAACAGAAGGTTTTCTATCGATTCTTATTTCAGAAGTGACATTTTAGGGAGATGAATGCAAGAGTTGGAAGCTACTGTTAGTGCTTATAAACTTCATTTTAGTTTCATACCTATGTAAAGTGGATGCAACTCTTAAGAGGTTTAGGAAATAAGTGCCAGCACTACAACATGTAACTCCAATGGATCAAGAGTCTGAAATTTACCAGCTGCACATCAGTACTGGAATCAGTAATTTGGAATGCTTATAAAGGGATATATGAGTTATCTTCCATAGGAAGAATTGAATAAGTAAGAGCAGATGAAAGGCATTAAAGAACTGATACTTTTCTGAGGAGGAATGGAACTCGTTTTTAAAGAATTCAATTATACATCTGAACCTAGAATCTGCTACTGGAAATTTAATTTCTGAGTTCTAGAGTTTCAATTAAAGCTCCTGTGCCAATTCTTTTGAAGTTTCTCACCGAGATTATGTTACTACTCCATTATTGTTTGTTGTCCTTTTCTTTCTAAGATTTCCATGGCTTAAAGTATGGAATTTCAGCAGACTTAATTTTTGACACTGTCTTTTGATTTCAAATTCTGTAAATGAAGTTGCTAGAAAATCAGAATTCAGAATTTAGCTTCATTTCTGGAATTCTCGAACATTGCTTCTGGACTTGGTTTCTGCAATTATTTAGAATTCTTCTCAAGATTTGCATACTACATTTTGAAATTTGCAGGAGTCAAAATCCTGGAACAGAACTCTTGAAGCTAAGTTATGAACCTTGAAGCTCTACTGTGAGTTTATGTGAAGGATTCTCATTTCTGATTTGAATTTTGAAATTCAGAATCTGCCTCAGTTCTGTTTTCGGCTATGAAATCTGGTTATATTTCTGAGTTTCTGAGTTTTGAGCTAAAATTCTGCTGCTAACAGGACAGCAGTTCTACTCTGCTTATTGCATGTGTATGGAGTTTTGATTTGAAACAGTAGCACCTTCAAAATTGATTGTTTTGTTTGATTATATGGTGTGTTTCATTGCCCGAGATGGACAATGTTTTAAGTGTGGGGGAGGGAGTTCTTTTCCATATGGGGATTTGAGTTTGTTTTTTTGTTTCCAAATGCTGAAATTTAAGTGCAAAAACAGTGAAGAAGAGAAGTAAAAATTGGCAAATCAATAGTGTATCAAAGGTGAAGATAGAGTATCAAGATTTTTGGATGGCTATCAAATTGAAGGGGAGTTTAGCTTGATCTTTTGTATTGATAATGACAAATGGTATTCATCTCTTTTTACATCAAAAGGGTCAACTCATCAAGTATATTCTTCCAATACTCTCATCTTCTCATTTTCTTCATTAAATACTTTTCTTTTGCCTATTTCATTCACTTTAATTGTTCTTCTTGCTTCCATTTCAATTCTTGATGATAAAATCCTTTTGATTCATGTATGCCATGTTTATAGTGGTGGAGAAGTAGAAAATAAGCAAGCTTATGGTAGTGAAATGTTGTGAGTTGCATTGAGTGAGCTCCACTTATACACATGTTTGAGTGTGAGAGCTAGAATAGGTAAATCCCTTGTGAGATTGCATCTTACTTAATTTTTCAATTGGATTGAAACTACCATACCTACTGATTATTGTTTGGATTGTATTCATGATTGTTTGTGATCTTTAGATGGTCTTAGTTAAATTCTTTTTACTATCTTCTAGGTATTGCTAGGGAAATTTTTGTGGAGATGATTTTTAGTTTTCTTTACTTTCACGGGACGTTCAAGACTAAGTGTGAGGGATTTGATAACCATGATTTTACTGTATTATTTTGATTCATTTATGCATGGTTTGATGTTGATTTCATAGGTTTAAATCATGGTTACATCACTTTTTTGTGCATTGTCTTATTCTTGGACTTAATTTCAAATTATTGTATTTTTGTGTTATTTGATGCTAATATTTGATTCTTATTTTGTAGGCATCAAAGGATCTTGGATTTGGATCTATTTGAACCAAATTTGTGCTTGAATCGGAGTTGAAACGAGAAGATCAAACCTTGGAGTTATTTGGACTGTTCATCTACAATCAAGCAGATCTGAGTCATCCATTGAAGATCTAGCTCATCCAACCTAATGAGGAGGAGATCTCAGCCATAGATGAAGATCCAGAGGTTTTGATTCAGATCTGAGTTCATACAGCCATTGATCAAGCCTGAATTAATCTGGACCGTTCATCGAAGATTGGGCAGATCTGAACCATCCAGTGAAGATCTGGTCGATCCAACCTAAGGGAGAGTAGATCCAGATCATAGATAAAGATCAGTACCTCCGGATCGAATTTTGGATGACTTTCCACCATTGATCAGGAGCCAAATCGATCACAGCCGTCCGTTCAGATCTGGATCAGATTCAAAACAGAAGCTACAGTAGCTTCCCGGCTTCGTCGACTCCTCCACAGTGCAGCTTCGTCCCGCGGCGAGTTCTTCAGGATTCCGGCCCCTTTCTCTTCTCCAATCAATTTCCCGAGCTTCAACCTTGGTGGAGAGCTTCTCGGCGGCGTCATCCCGATCATCTGGAGCCTCCGGCGGGTGTTCCCTCCGGTGAATTCTGCACTTCCGGCCTTCTCTGTTCCAGCGCCGATTTGGAGGTGGTCTTCCAATCGGCGACTCCGATTCCCATCAGCAACATTTGGAGGTGGTCTTCCGGTATTCCTGAGCTCCATCCGACATCACACCACCATCCACAGCGTCATTCCAGATTCAGAGTTTGGAGGTTGCAGAAATCCAGATTTTCGGCCATTATTGGGTTTAGGGTTGTTTCCAGCGTGTCGAGGGTGGTCCGTCGGCACTGTTGAGCACTCCTTGAACTGAGACGCAGCTGAGATGCTCCACTGAGGTCCAGAATTGGGTGGTCTCGACTTTGGCACTCTTGTGTGACGGCAAGAGTGTGTAGCTTGGTAGATTGATTGTGAGAATGGATTGGTTTACCTTTTTAGTTCATTTTGTTATTGTTTTGTAGCTTAGAATAGATTTCTTGATGTTTGTTAAGTTGTTTTAGCAAGTAATCTAGCATTTCTTTCCTTGTTGAAGTTTAGTTTGTGTTTAATTTGTGCTTGGTTAATTGTTAAGTGGATAGGTTTAAATTAAGGTTTTAATTGGTGCTTTAGATTAGGTTTTTCTGATGTCTTGCTATTTAATTCTATTCTTAAGATTAGATTTAATTGCATTTCATTATTTCATATTTAGTTTAAGTGTGTTGATGGTTTAATTATAATGTAGGGTGACAATGCATTATGGTTTGATCATTGACACATAGTTAGAGTTTCATTTATGCATTAGATTAATTTCTTATTTGCTGTGCTTTTCATTTGTTAGACTTCGATTCAAGTTTAAACCCCCATTTATATGTAAAAACCCCAAAAATAGGAATAACGTACAATCCTAGATTACATTCTACCGCAGTTCCTCGAGGTTCGATCCTGGGCTTGTTATTACAACATTATTGCGAAATTAAGGGGTTCATGGAAAATACACTTGTTAATTTGATTTACGAGTGTGACAGACATCGCTATCACTTGTCAAAGGTGTTAGAGGGTCATGTCACTCATTTCTTGTAATGTGGAGATCTTGAGGGAATCACGCTATGTCATATATACTATTCCACGTGTCTGGACACCCATGTCTTCTAACAATCCATAGCAGGGCCACATACTAAAACATTTAGATATTTAGACCTAGGAGAGGCATCGGGTTGGAGTGGAGGTGAGCCGGAGTGTCCGGTCAGTAGAGCTGGTCGACCATGAGCTGGATACCCTATCAAGGAGCTGAGCCCCTAGAGTTGATATAGGACCACTCAGTGATAGTAGGTCGGCTCGGCTGGACTGACTAGCGAGTCAGCTCGGCTGGACTAATTAGCAGGTCGGCCTTGGAAGAATGGTCAGTTGGCTCTGACTGGTTGGCCTTGGAAGATT
This sequence comes from Zingiber officinale, assembly GCF_018446385.1. Taxonomy (NCBI): domain Eukaryota; kingdom Viridiplantae; phylum Streptophyta; class Magnoliopsida; order Zingiberales; family Zingiberaceae; genus Zingiber; species Zingiber officinale. Next base: position 86,652,472 of record NC_056007.1, read on the forward strand.
TGTCGGTCGGCTCTGGCGAATCGACCGTGGAAGACTGGCAAGTTGCCTCTGGTAAGTCGATATTGGAATACTGGTCGGGTAGCTCTGGCAAGTCGACCGTAGAAGATTGGTAGTTCGGCTCTAGCAGGTTGGCCTTGGAAGACTGACTGGTGTGCCAGCTTGGCCGAACTAATTGTCGGGTCAGCCTTGGAATACTGATCGACCTTGGAAGACCAGTCGGTCAACTCTAGCAGGTCGGCCTTGGAAGACTGATCAGTTGATTCTGGTGGGTCGGTTGTAGAAGACTGGTCGATCAGCTCTGGAGGGTCAACCTTGGGAAATTGGTTAGTCAGCCTTGGAAGACTGGCTGGTTAACTGAGCAAGGAAAATTGGCGGGTAGGCATTTGAAGACTGACCGGTCGGCTAAACCAAGAAGATTGGTGGATCAACCTTTATTGGGTGGACTGCCTGTCAGCTTGATTGGGTAGAGATGGTCATGTTGACCACCTTTGACTTTAACCTAACTCAACATTTGATTGACCCTCATCTGTATTCGTGGTAGCTTTAATACTCATTGTATCATCCAGATTAAATGGTCGGTGTTTCCGATGTTCTTTGGGAAGCAACGACTATGTTGTTCATATTTTTAGTGAGCAACAACCTATAAAGGTGAGTATTGGGTTAAAATCGAACTAAAAATAATCGAAATTGAACAAACCAATTTTTTTTCGAGCAAACCGAACCAATTGAAAATTTTAACACAATTGACTAAACTGAACCTATTTTTTTTTCAATTAATTCAGTTTTAAATCAAATTAACCGAACTTTTGATAATTCTTCTCCCAACACTCAAAGTCGTAGGGACAGAATTTCATGGCCAATGTTGTTCAACATCAGTAGGAATCAGATAGAATTTCACAACCAGCGGTTCGATGAAACTTTGGATCTTACCGTGTAATAAATGGCTACTAAATCAAAAGTAGGGAAAAATATATAATCAATTCGACAGTTTCTTGTGGGTGAGTTCTACAAAGAAGAAAGAGCCGATGACAATTTGTGATTCAATATACGAGTGCATAATAATTGATAAGATACAATTTACAAACTTTAAAATACTAAACAAGATAGGAATCCTGTCGGTGGTCACTGATTACTATAGCGTGAGGACGAGAGGATGAGGGAAATCGGGTCTCGAAAGTAATGAGCAAGAGGTGGTGAGACGATAGTGTTGGTGTAGTGAGCACCAATGGTTAAACTTAGGTTTTGATAAATGACAAAGAGATTAAAGTTAAATGTTGTGTTGTCTAACCTTGTTACCAAGTGCAGGAATTAACGGATCTAGAGGACCTGACACCAGGCTGAAGCTCAATTAGGTCTGAGAACCTGATAACTGGCACAAAATCATATAGGTTAAGGAGTGACCCGATATCTGGCAGAACGTCCAGCTGGATCTGTTGGACCTGACAACTGGCCAAAGTCCAATTGGGTCTGTGGATCTGATAACTCGTGGGAAGATCTGGTGAGTCAAAGGCAAGTCAAGTGACTACAAATTGTAAGTAAGGTAAGTCACTGGAGAAGAGTGATATAGTGAGAGTGAGTCCAAGCTGGAATTATAGACGTTGATCCAGTTTAGGTCTATTTTGAAAACCTAAACTGAGATCATAATTAGATCATGGTCTTGGTAAGACAGGATCTAATTTATAAATCTTATATTTAATTACGATAACTTTGTTTTGTAAGGTATAATTTGTTATTTGGACTAACACATTTTACAAGGGTGAAATACATTTTTAAGCCTCGGATGAATAGTGTTGGAGGTGCCCTGGACAGATTGAAGGCACCCTCGCATGTTGGTTGAAGGTGTTGGAACCCCAAGGTTGTTTTGGTGTGATCAACAAGTTAAGTTAGGTCCTATGTTGTTTTAACCTTGTGTCTAAGTGTGCAGGAGCTTAGGAGCACAAATACTCGAGCGGAAGACGCAACTAGCGAGAAGGACGGCACGCACGGTGCGTCCGATGGACGAGTTGCTGCGGAAGAGTACCCCGGTGGACGAGAAGGAAGCGTGCGGTGGTTCCGAGGGACGAAAGCCGAAGCGGAAGATTGTTCGGGGAGCAAGAGACGCAGCTAGCGAGAAGGTCGGCACGGGGTGCGACCGAGGTACGAAGACTGCGGATGAGTACGCTGGTGGACGAGAAGGAAACACGCGACGATTTTGAGGGACGAGAAGCCGGAGCAGAAGGCTGCTCGAGAAGACCGGAAGTTGGGTTCGGGTGAGCCCTTTTCCGGATGGCAGAGATCACCCAAGCGAGCGGATCCGGAGGAGAAGAACCGGACTGAGACGGGACTAAACCAGAGAAGAGGTCCCGGACGAAAAAGTCAACATCTGTTGACTTTGGGCTCCGGGGCGCCCGGAGCCCTCCGGGGCTCCCGGACCAGACTTTTGACCAGGATCGAGATTTGACTCAATCTGATCGTTGGGGGATAAAGTTTATCCCCCCAGGGCGCCCGGAACCCCTTCGGGGCGCCCCGACCAAGGCTATAAATATAGACTTGGTCCAGAAGCTTTTCAACGAACTCTGAATTGTAATTCCAACGCCTGTAAGCTTTAGTCTAGAGTTGAGCTTCTGTTTTCTGCGCTTCAACGCTGTACGAGGCTTCTCCGCCTGAAGAAGTTTTTAGTGAGCTTAATCTTCCTTGGATTAACAACCATATCGGTTGTAACCAAGTAAATCCTTGTGCCTCGCTTTTTCTTTATGCTTTTAATTTATCGGCTTACTTTATATATACAAGTGTTAGCTTAAAGAGTTCGAGGAAGGGTTGTTTTGTTTGTTTTGTTTTTGTAGGATATCCAACAACCCCCCTTCCAGCCGGCCGTAACGGTCCTACAAGTGGTATCAGAGCCGAGACGCCTCAGAAGGACTAACCGCCGTCTGAAGCAACAAAATGATGGCCGGAGCTAGCAACTATCCACCTGCATTCGAGGGGGAGTTTTCCGTCTGGAAACAAAAAATGGAGGTATACCTTAATTCAGATTTTGGTATCTCTTTAATAATGAAATTTGGTTATGAAGAACCGAAGAACGCGTACGGAGAAGAAATCGATAAACGTCTCTGGACTCACAAGCAACGTGAAGAGTTTATGGCAAACGCACGAGCTAAATTTCACATTCTAACCGTAATACCAAAAAAAGATCTCGACAGAATCGGAGAATACAAGAACGCAAAAGAACTCTGGGAAAAGTTCTTGAAGATCTACGAAGAACCAGCTGAAGCCGAATCCGACTCCTTGATGGACACCGAGCCGCCGACAGAACAGTCCGAGAATAAGAAAACTGCCGAGATAGTTGATCTCTCACCACCGAGCATCTACCAGAAGACGCAATCAGCTCTACCTCAATAAATATCAAGAGCATCAATAAAGGGGGAGTAACGTCAGAAGAAAATAACTCGACAGGGGGAGAACTAACAGTCGAAAAGGTAAGTCAGGTATGGACTTCAACTTCTGAACAATTAGTTAAATCAATCAGAATGTCGCAGAAAGAATTTTGTGAATTAAAAATTGAATCTTCGAAAGAATTTTTCGAATTAGAAAATCTTCTGACGAATAAATTTTGCAAAATACGAAATATTTTTTCGAACGAATTTTGTAAATTAGAGATATTATCGAAAAAGTTTTTCAGATTATCAACAGATTTGTTCAAATTAAAATTTATGTTGTCAAAATATTTTTACAAATTACAAAATATTTTGTCGAACAAATTTTGCAAATTGGATATGTTGTCGAAAAACTTTATCAAATTAGAATTTAGATTATCAAAATATTATTGTGAAATAGAGATTAACATTATACAAATCTTTACATGTTTAATCATGGTTGCTTTAAATATGGAAAAGTGTGATTTAAGAAGCTATGATAAATTAAAATGAAAATTTAAAACTTTATGATAAAAGCATAAAATAAAATTAAAAATAAATGCATAGAAATTTTTTTTATGCATAAAGTTTTCTACTGAGAAAACTCTTAATTTTCATGACGAAAACTTAGAAATTTTCCAAAAGTTATTTTTAACTTTGAAATTTTCTCTGATATTTTGAGATTGCTTTTGTGAAAATTATTGTAAAATTTTCAAAAGTCTCAAAATTTTCTAAAAGTTCTTAATGCTTAGAAATTTTTTAAAAATTTTCCTTGACTTAGAAATATTTTCCTGAAAATCATTGAAATAGATCTTTATAAATTTTCTAAGTGTCAACCCTTAGATTTTTCTTGTAACCCCAATTTTTTATGTGATTAAAGGGGGAGAAGAAAAAGTATAAGTCAGGGGGATGTAGAAAATTGAAAATTGAAAATTGGAATTTTTGAAATTTAATTTTTTCCATCATGTTGCATGTTATTGCAATAAATTATTTTATTTTATGTCTATTTTTTACCCTAGCTTAACTTGGGTTGATCACATCAAAAAGGGGGAGATTGTTAGAACCCCAAGGTTGTTTTGGTGTGATCAACAAGTTAAGTTAGGTCCTGTGTTGTTTTAACCTTGTGTCTAAGTGTGCAGGAGCTTAAGAGCACAGATACTCGAGCGGAAGACACAGCTAGCGAGAAGGACGACACGCGGTGCGTCCGAGGGACGAGTTGCTGCGGAAGAGTACCCCGGTGGGCGAGAAGGAAGCGTGCGGTGGTTCCGAGGGACGAAAGTTGGAGCGGAAGATTGCTCGGGGAACAAGAGACGCAGCTAGCGAGAAGGTCGGCACGGGATGCAACCGAGGGACGAAGACTGCGGATGAGTACGCTGGTGGATGAGAAGGAAACACGCGGCAATTCCGAGGGTCGAGAAGCCGGAGCGAAAGGCTGCTCGAGAAGACCATAAGTTGGGTTCAGGTGAGCCCTTTTCCGGATGGCAGAGATCACACAAGCGAGCGGATCCGGAGGAGAAGAACCAGACCGAGGCGGGACTGAACCAGAGAAGAGGTCCCAAACGAAAAAGTCAACATCTGTTGACTTTGGGCTCCGGGGCACCCGAAACCCTTTCGGGTGCCCGGACCAGACTTTTGACCAGGATCGAGATTTAACTCGATTTGATCGTTGGGGGATAAAGTTTATCCCCCCCAGAGCGCCTGGAACCCCTTCGGGGTGCCCCAACCAAGGCTATAAATATAGTCTTGGTCCAGAAACTTTTCAATGAACTCTGAATTGTAATTCCAACGCTTGTAAGCTTTAGTCTAGAGTTGAGCTTCTGTTTTCTGCGCTTCAACGATGTACGAGGCTTCTCCGCCTGAAGAATTTTTTAGTGAGCTTAATCTTCCTTGGATTAACAACCATATCAGTTGTAACCAAGTAAATCCTTGTGCCTCACTTTTTCTTTATGCTTTTAATTTATCGACTTACTTTATATATACAAGTGTTAGCTTAAAGAGTTCGAGGAAGGGTTGTTTTGTTTGTTTTGTTTTTGTAGGATATCCAACAACCCCCCTTCCAGCCGACCGCAATGGTCCTACAGAAGGCACCCTTCACCAGTTGGAGGAGCACTCATGCATCTGTTGGAGGCGCCCTCAAACGGATAAGAAGCAGACTTTGCACGGATAAGCTGCAAAGCTCTCGAATCTAATAAACCTCAAAGGAGGTTCCTCGAAGACGTTGGAGGTGCCTTCAATTAGCTTTAAAAGGATATTTTGACCATCACTTCCATACAAACTCCAACAATCAATCTGATGCTTTGTTTGCAACTGTTGTGACTCTACTACGCCTGATCACTGTCGACAAACCAACACCAACACACGAGTTTGATCAAATTCAATCCTTCTAAGTGTTGGTAAAGAATTCTTTTATTGTGCATTTTCTTTTATATACTTGCAAAAGAAAAGTGTAGGGTTGTTACACTTTTCTTCTACATTTGTATTCGAATTACTCTTTCGATAGTTCCAGAAAAGAATTTAGTGGATCATCCATCGATAGATCCAAAGGACCTGGGTCTTAGAGTATGAGTCGTCGAAGGTTCTGAACAAAGTAAAAAACCGACCTTGTGTTCTTTCTCTTGTTTTATTGTTTTATTTTCCACTACGCCCTCATTTCAAAAACCAATAAAGAATAAGATTTTAAAATCACATGATTCACCTCTCCCCTTGCTCACATGTCATTGATCCTACAGACAGGAGCAAAGGAGGGCTCAGACAGCCGGTGAGAGTAATGGGGAGGCTTGAGCAAATAACCAGAAGTTATAGATGATTCACAATAAGAATGATGGGAGGGGAACAGGTGCCAATGGCAAGAGCAATAAAAGGGGATCGAGGCCGATGTCGACGGTGAAAGTAACAAAAGGGGATTGAGGTTAGTGCCAACGGCGAGAGCAGGAGGGAATCAGGCAACGAATCTAGAGCGGGACGTGAGTCACAAATGAGGAGAATCGCATATTTGGGAATTTAGGTTTTATTTGTGGATTCAATTTTTTTTATATCGGTGAATTCGGTTAAACCTAATAGAGAGTTTAAAACTCAAAATCGAATTGAATTAATCAAAAAAACTAATTGGGGGGGGGGATTAAAATTTCAAAATAACATAACCAAAATTTTAAATTCGGCGAGTTCAGTCGGTTTGTTTGGTTTAACCAAATTTTAGCTCACCCCTAACAGCCTATCACCTTAATTTCCAATAGTCAGGTTGTTGCTCCGATTAATTGGGGCGATTCAGAATTGAGATAATCATGCATCCAGGGTTACTTGGAGTCAAAGCTACATGGAGTCAAGTTACTTGAAGTTAGGGCTACATAGAGTCGGGTTGCTTGGAGTCGAGCCTGCATAGATCTAAGGATGACCCTGATCCAGGAATAGAGTCAGGCCAAATAGGAAGTCACAGGAGGATGCAGAATTTTGGAGCAACTCTCTATTTACTTTGACCACCACCTCAACAGCACTATTGACCTCCTTAACCACATGACACCCTCTGGTTACCTCCAGTATCATTATCCCTTCAAGTCTAGTTGAAAAAGTTGAGAGTCTGACCGACTGGACTGTTATGTAGTCGAGCATATCGACTATCTCTCACCCGACTGTAACGATGGTAAATCCTAGGAGTGTTCCAAATGACATTTTGCATTAAATATCACCAAGATTAATAAATGCACGCTATGCATAATCTACCTCGATCATCAGGCTCGGAGTATGCCATCATGTCTCGAAAGTTACATCTCATTAAGGTAATGTGATCATCTGTAGAGAATGTGAGACGTTATCCGAATCGTAATGATTACCTAGATTTGGCTATATCCATGTGCTCAATCAAACGATTGAGAGCTCATCCCACTCTCGTGATTGAAGAGATCCATTGGTCAGAGTTGAACGATCGATATTAGATCAAAGAAGGATATCGTTGCCCTCATCATGTAGCCCTTGCTTCTATGCCAGCCACTTGCATCCCCTTCATCTCTGAGCGCTCCAGCTTCTATTTTATCGTAAGTTGGCTTGTTTGTTGTCTTCACCTTCTGTTCTGATAAACTAATGAGTGTCGCTTCTTTGGTTATAGATTTTGTAACCCGGTATTGTGCCTCTCGATGATTGTAGAGTCTTCATCTACTCTCTGGTATAGGTCCATCGAGTCAAGTTTCACCAATTGTGAGCTAGATCAAATGAGGACAACCTATGGGATCTCGGCCTATCATGTAATGATTTCAAATGATAACGATCGCCTAGACTATCTACCTCTCACTTTTGTAATCTTTTTTAGGAGTCATTTGCTGAGCGGACTACGTTTCTCTATCCCAACCTTCTTTACCAAACTATCACAATATTTTTGCATTCGTTATCTCAACTGGGTCCAAATTCCTTCCTAATCTTAACCAGTGTAGTCATCTTTTTCCTACTGTATCACATTCCTTTATCTTCTCCAATTTTCCATTTTTTTATCCTAAGAAAATGGAAGACGGAGTATTTTTTTTCATCTTGAGTCGAACTTAGTCTCCTGAAAAACTTTCTGTCTTCACACAAGGGGTTGAAATCCCAATTGTTCTTTGTGAAATTCCCAAACCCTGTGTCTTAACCGACTCAATGATAGCTCGAGTTATCTATAGCTCCCTCATTGAAAAATTATCATTTGAAGTGGAACTACATTAGCACTTCCGAGAATTTGCAAGATCTAAAGTTCAACAACAACCTTCTACTCGAGGAGAGATTGTTTTACAAATTCGGATTGAGTCTCATCCCAACCTCTTTGACAGATCCATTTGGTAAGACTTTTAGCTTTTACCAGCTTTAAAATCTAATTGAATGCTCGTCGATTCATGTAGCGCTACTATGCCGAAGACCTCAATAAACAAAGTGGTCAAGATGACCAAGTTCGAATTGGAAGTGTGCAATGCAGTGATCATCGACTTGACTCTGGACAAGGGAGTGTTCAGCAGCGGCTGGGGGGGGGGGGGGGGGGCCACCGGCTTCGCTAGTGGCTCCTACAAAAAATACCCTACGTAGTGACTAGAGAATCGACTCCACATAGGTAGTCAAGAACACCTCCATCTTGTTGTTTGGAGGCTACGGAGCCGACTTCACCTACGGAATCAAAAATGCCTCTAAGGCTAATGAGGAAGATGCCACACTCGCTAAAGACACTTGCTAGCCCATTGGGCCCATCTTCACCAGTGCCAGTTCAGATCCCGATTTCACTAGTCGAGTTGGGGAACTAGCAAGCTGCAAGTAGTTCCTCCCAGCTACGAAGCCCAACCTTGCTCCTGAGGATTAAGACCCCAGCTTCCCCTGTAAAATCCTCTCGCCCCAAGTTGGGTGTGGACATCGTCCTGGCTGCCATAGAAGCACCCTAGGAATAAACTCCCAAAGAGAACAAGTTGAATCACACCCTCTACGATCTGGTGGTGGTTAGGTGGACAGACTCTGAAGAGGCCACAAAGGGCATGTCTTTTAGGGCTTTGGCAGAGGATCTTGTGCTGAATAGAGTGAGCACATGTCCAAGATGATGGTATTTAGCCAATGATTCGATGAACCTTTGTAAGGTCATCCAGAAATGCGAGCCTGAATAGCTAAACTAGAGGCTCAACTAGTCCAAGCTCCCTCTGACTAGGTTCTAAATGTAACTTAGAGGGAGACATCCATAGCACAGTTGGAGATTCTCCAACTGAAGAAGTTAAGAGTTGCCAACCACAGCACAAGTGGAGATCAACCGACTGAGAGGGGTCTTAGCAAAAAGGATGATAGAAAAACTCTAGATGTACCATGACTTGGACACGACTAAGAAGGGGGTGGAATTTTGTAAAGCCAAGAATAAAAAGTTGAAGTCCAAGAGGAAGCGATGCAAGCAGAGAGTCTTTCAAAGGTTCGTTGGGCTTTTACTTAAGAGCAAACAAATCATGCAAAAATTTTTGATACCTCCGACTGGTGGTGAAGTGTTGCATGAATATGGAATTCAATTGCTCAAAAGGTCGAATGGAGAAGGCAGTGAGACGACCAAACTACCTCTGTGCCTAGCCCAAGAGTGTTGTCAAGAAGACTCGACATTTGATGTCATCTGCATACTGATGTAATAGGGAGATATTTTTAAATTTACAGATGTCGACCTCAGGGTCATTCGTACCTTTATATTTCCTAATCTGCAACGCCAGGAAATGTCTCGATAACTCATCTTGGGGTATGCTTCTTGAGAATGGAGGGCATTGGGGGGCCTTCGCTTCGCTAGATACGAGGGCTTTTCCCTTTAGAGGGTCCCAATAGGCGGTCTCTCCCGAAGATTTCAAGGAAGATTCCCTCACGGCTGACATATCGATCTGAGTGGGGAACGCATCCTGCGGCATTCCTATGGGTTGGGTCGATTGAGGCGGTATTAAGGGCATATGTGATGGTGGTTGTTGAGGTTTCCCTTGCAACACTGCATACACCATCGCAGTTGCCAATTTATCAAAATCCTCTGATCCGGTGGTAAGATGGGGCTCGCCCCATAGAGGGTCATTGCCACGCTGGAGGTCAAAGTCAGGGCAGTTAATGATCTCAGGTCATCGTCCGATCGGACGAACCACTCGCCCGATCAGACTGAGGAGTATCTGATCCAACATCATCACAGCTCGGCCGCGCACCGAGCTTCCGACGCTTAGAAAACCAAATTATTGGTAAAGCATATGTCGAGAGGCTAGGCCGCACGTCTCGGGCAAATAAAATAAAACTAAGAAGCAACTAAAAACTTATCTCCCTATCAATTCCCTAACAATACTATGAAAATAATAAAAGAAAGGTATTTAGGATCATCAAATTTTAAGAATTTTCAATCAACTTGAATAGATTAAGCATGATAAAGCCTCACAAGGACAATATATACACTCATGCTCACATAAATAATAGACATGAAAGTGGAGCTCTCTCTAAAGCAACTCTTGATATGGCACTACCATATGCTTGCTTATTTTCTACTTCTCCACTAATGTAAACATAAGTGCACACAAATGAAGAGGACTTGTCATGAATAATAATGAAACCACAAATGTAAACAATAGACCAAGAAGGATAGACAACAAAGGAATTCAAAGAGAATATGAGAGCATTGGGGTAATCAACATGAAGAATACAATAAAATAATATGCTAAAAAAAACTCACTCAAACATCCAACACTCAACTCTCCTTGCACATTCTCAATGCGATATACATCAACCATTATTACATCTCCAAAATACATGTATGTATTAACAACTAACTCATGAGAATCTCTCAATAAGAATGTAAAATGAGTATACATCAATCTTTCCATGGAGATATTTCTTCTTGTTCATCACTAACAAAATAACAAATACTTGAGAATTTTTTTTCCTCTCTCTCTCTCTCTTATTTTTTTTTCAACTTTTTTTTTATGTAGAGAGATTTTTTTTTTACATAGAGAGATTTTTTTTTTTACATAGAGAATTTTTTTTTTTCAACAAGCATTTGTCCATACATATTTGCATCCCCCACACTTAAACTTATCCGTCTCGGACAATATAACAAATCATGATATTTCTTAAAACTCACAACAATAGGGGCTAAAAATAAACCAATAAAGATATGCCAAAGAAAATGTAACTCTTTATGCAATCACCCAATGCTCTCATCAAAAGACTAGGGAATGAATGAATCAATAAAGATATGATAGTGAAAATATAATGACAATGAGAAGATATGACAAGAAAAGTACAATGAAATATGAAAGCAATAGGTGAAATGCTTACTGATAAGAACAACAAAGTAGAGGAACAACTAAGAGATGAATAAGAAAATTTGCCTCTATCATATTCATGCAAGCTTATGTTACCATAATTTCAAAAAGAATCAAAGCAAGTTCTAGAGTGTCAAGTATCACAAGTGCTATCACACACAAGAGGATTAAGGATAAGCGTGGAAAAAACCTCACTAGGTGAATAACAAAATATCATGCATAATCTAACAAGATAGAGTCCATTACCACAACAAATGACTAATGCAATTAATGTACCCAACAATACCAAGGAAACCAAAACTTGATAGTCAAACTTAACTGTCTTTTTCGATTCTCAAAGCATTATAAGGGACATCTAGAGAGATATGACTCAAAATCAAGCAAGGTATAAAAAAAACCAAACAAAATGCAAAACAAGAAAACAAAGTATGAAAGCAAAGTATGGAAGCAAAGTATAGAAGCAAACAAACATGCAAGTGTAAAGATAAAGAAAAACAAGAAAAGGAAAGGAAAGGAACGAACTCCCCTTTATTCCGAGCGGTTGAAGACGATTCAGAAGTAGTATCCACGCCGGTAGTGAAATGATCCTTCCTGGTGGTTGCAAACGATTAAGGTGCAAAATCCAAGTTGGGAGTGGAATGTTTGTATTTGAAGTAAAGACCGCTCCCTTCCCCCTATTCTTTTTGAAAGTTCTTCCCAGAGGTTGAAGACGGTTCAATTTAAGCATCCACTTTAAGGGCCTGTAAAAACCTGCAAGGCCAAGGACAGAATGCACCTTCCACACGCATGTGGGGTAAGGAAGAGATAAAACACTATCAAACTTAGATAAGCATGAATCCAAATATAAGTCACATCCAATAAAATCAATATTCGGAACCTCTATGGAATTATCTAAAAGATCACAAGAAATATTTACCTTACTGTACTGAAATGTACCTGGAGGTTCTAGAACAATGGATGTGACTTTCTCTTCATCAAATAATAACTCAGACTTTGGTTCTGGCTCAGATTCTGGTGGTGCATAAAAAAGAAGTGATTCTTGAGACTCTGTCTCCACAGCACAAGTCCCTACACTTTTATCATCAGGTGGTCGTGTAACAAAAATAGGTGATTCTTGGGACATTGCTGTTGGAGAAATCCCAATGGTCCGCGGGACCATGTGTTTTGGTGTTTGGGTAAAGGGTTTAAGTTAGGTTCACCCTTGTTATTTGATATGTGTACTTGAGTTGTGCAGGACTGCAGGATACACATGTGACTCAGGTTGACGGCTTCAGGTTCGGTGAAGGATGGAGCATCCGAGGGACCGTGGACAAGGCAGCAAGGACAAGGGCTGAGGGAAGCGACTTCAAGGCACGCGCAAAGGATGTCATTGTGGACGAGCCGCGGGCTTGGATGCATCCGAGGGACGAGAGCCAAAGGAAGTAGGCTTGAAGGCAAGAGGTCAAAGCTGCAAAGAAGAGTCAAGTGAGTTGTGAGGGTCCGAGTGCTGAGAGAAATGTACTCGGGATGGGAACCCTAGGTATAGGGTTGTACCAGTCGATTGGTACTGAGATCAGTCGACTGGTGGTGAGCACAGAAGCTCTCTGTGCCCGAAATGGCTGGGATCAGTCGACTGGTCCTGGGACCAGTCGACTGGTAGAGAGCCGTTGGGCTGGCACCAGTCGACTGGTGCAAGGACCAGTTGGGATGGCACCAGTCGACTGGTGCAAGGACCAGTCTACTGGTAACGGGCAAATCAGGTTACTGATTTCTTCCAAGCTCTATAAGAAGGAGCTTGGGATGGTCGGCCAAGGCGACGAAATTAGACTTGGTTAAAGCCTAATTAGTAGTCACTAAGTGCTTAAAGGTTCCCTTGTGTCTAAGTATTTTTGGTGAGTGTTGTGGTGAGGTTTCTCCACCCACAAGGAGGTTGAGGTAGCCGGAGTTTGCCGGGGACTAATCCACCGACGGATTGAGGGATCGTCCACCTTACGGACACGCCATGGAGTAGGAGAAAGTTATCTTCTAACCACGTAAACGAACGTGTTAGCGGTTTGCATTTCCATTCTTATATTTGGTGTTTAGCTTTTTATTTGTGTTTGTTTGTATTCCGCTGCGCTAACATCGTAGGAAGCAAGGATTTGGGGGTGCCGTCCATTCAACCCCCCTTCTAGCCGGCCGCAAGATCCCCCTACAAGTGGTATCAGAGCGAGGCCGCTCTCCGTCGGACTAACCGCCGAGGAAGCAAAGATGACCGGCTTGATAGATCCACCAAAGTTCGAAGGAGGAAGCTTATGGGACATCACCTTTTGGATGGTGAAGATGAAGAACTTCTTCGAGACGGATTGGGACACAATGATGGTGGTGGAAGAGACATTTGAAGTCCCTAAAGACAAGAAAGGGAAGAAGCTCCGACCACGACATTGGACGGAGGAGCAAACCACACGATCAAAGGCAAATTCGAAGGTAATATCAATTTTAATTGATATGTTGCCTAATGATGTTGTGAGTCGTGTAGGTAAATATGAGAATGCCCATGAATTATGGAGCAAAGTGAAGAAATTTCCATGGGAGGAATTTTTGCCTACACAAGAAGAAGAAGAAAAATCCGAAGAAAGTGATGAAGTGGTCCAAGAGGAGAAGAAGGACCAATCGGATGTGGAGCCCAAGGAGATGGGCTTAGTAGCTCAAGAAGAGGAGGTGGAGCAAACGGAAGTTGAGTCATGCTCAACATCCGAGGAGGAGAAGGAAGATGAGACATCATCTACATCCTCAAGAATTGAAGAAGATTCCAAGACAAGTGAAGAAGAAGAAGTCTTGGAAGTCAACATAGCAACCACCTCCACCGAAGTGAAGTCAAAGAACAACATAATTTTCTTCGGTTGCAATGAAAAAGGACACTACAAGAGTAGGTGTCCATTGGGTAAGAAAGAGGTATCTCCTAAACTCAATTCAATTCATTTTGAATCTAATTTGAGTTGTAGGATGAAGAAGGAGAAAAAGCACATAGTGTGCTTCACGTGTGGTGAGCGGGGTCACTACCACACCAAATGCCCAAGGAAGAAAGAAATCAAAAAGTTGGCGCATTTGAAGAAGGAGGAGAAGAAGTGGAGGAAGAATGGAGGCTCATGTCAAGGGGGAGCTCCAAAGGTAAAGGGTAAGGTAAACCCTAGTTTAAATTTGAAGTCAAATTTAAATTCCTCCATGCATGCTAGGAATAATTCTTATTATTTACCCATGCAAAATTTTGGATTTAAATATCATGATAGGAATAGGGTAAATATCGATCATGACCCTAGGAGACCTATGCATGATAGACCTAGGAAAGTTAAATTCTCATTACCTAAGGAGAAGAAGGTAATAGAGAACCAAGACATTAATCCCAATAAGGGGAGACATATGCCTAGGAAGGGTAGGTCTAGGAATGTCCAAGGTGGACAAATTAACTCTAGGGTTAGGAACCTAGAGAAGGAGAATCAAGCTTTAAGGGGAAAGCTTGATAAGTTAGAACAATTCCTTAAGAGATTCAATGTTAGATCTAAGGAATTAAGTATGGTGTTGGGTAGTCAAAGACCCAACAATAATAGATCGGGCTTGGGATACCGATCTAGTCCCTCCAAGGCCAAAAGGAGACCATGTGCTAGGGTGGCACATGATAAGGGCAAGGGAGAGTCATCTAAAGCCAATGAGAAGAAATATGTTAGGGTTGCATATGATTATGGCAAGAATGATGTGTCCAAAGTGCACCATTGTGGTTTAGCCATAATGGAGAAAGCACCTAGGGAGGTGGCTAAGGCTAAGGGTTCTAGGGGGAGCTCTAAGAGTCAAATTGGGACCCATAACAAATAGATCTCAAGTGAATTTTACTTGGGAGTCTAAAGGAGCCATGGAGTGTGCCAAGTGGTTTAGAGACGGACTTGAGTCTCAAACCTAGGGATTTGGCACACATGGTTTGTGTTTCATGCAAGAAATATGACATTTGGGGATCATATAACATGATAATTGGTTTTGGATGCATAGATGCCATATAAACCAATGCTAGGGATGCATTGTGGGTTGGTATGGGCAAATATATCAAGAGGAAGCCAAAACTAGGACTTTAGGTTAAGGTTCAATTGAACCATGTAGTTAGTTTTGGATTTTATGTCAATCTTGGGATTGGTGATAGATACATTTTGTAATGTATTTTTCCCAAGTAGACAAGGGTACAATAGACCTCTCCACAAAATTTGGAGATTTTTAGAGATCTAGGGAATTTCTGGTGCATTTCCCAAGTAGAAAAGGCTGATTTTTTCATAAATAGGGTACCAATCGACTGGTAACAGTATTTTTTAGCACAGAATGTCTCTGTAAGCTCATTTTTATGAGGGCAGTCGACTGGTGCCGAGACTAGTCGACTGGTAACAGTAGATTTCGATCACAGAACACTTCTGTAAGGTTCTGTCGAAGGGGGCAGTCGACTAGCACTCAGGGGCAGTCGACTGATACTAGCCTGATATTGTTTTTCAGTGCTGTTCTTGACCGTGTCAACTTGTTTAAATGTATGGGATCCACGGGGGATAAATACATGAGTTTGAGTCAGTTTGGATGATAAGTTTTCAACAATTTGGATATTGTTGGAGAACTTTTTCGATGTTAGGCAAAGGGGGAGAAGTAAGGTTTAGTTGGGAAAACCTTAAATGCCTTTGCATAGGGGGAACCTTGTGATAGGTTCTTAAAAATCTTTGTGGGAAAATCCTAGCTCATTGGGGAGCTTAGGTGTAGGGGGAGCCTTGGGATAGGTTCCAATGCATGTTGCATTTTGATTCGGCAGTGTAAGTCCAAGTGTGTAGCCTTGGCAACGTAAGTTCATTCGGCGGTATAAGTCCAAGTGTGTAGCCTTGGCATCGTAAGTCCATTGGTTTTAGCATATTTTTTTGCTATTTGTTTTCCCTAACTTAAACGTATTGCCAAATACCAAAAAGGGGGAGATTGTTGAAGCAATCCCAATAGTCCGCGGGACCATGTGTTTTGGTGTTTAGGTAAAGGGTTTAAGTTAGGTTCACCCTTGTTATTTGATATGTGTACTTAAGTTGTGCAGGACTGTAGGATACACATGTGACTCAGGTTGACGGCTTCAGGGTCGGTGAAAGATGGAGCATCCGAGGGACCGTGGACAAGGCAGCAAGGACAAGTGATGAGGGAAGCGACTTCAAGGCACACGCGAAGGATGACATTGTGGACGAGTCGCAGGCTTGGATGCATCCGAGGGACGAGAGCTAAAGGAAGTAGGCTTGAAGGCAAGAGGTCAAAGCTGCAAAGAAGAGTCAAGCGAGTCGTGAGGGTCCGAGTGCTGAGAGAAATGTACTCGGGATGGGAACCCTAGGTATAGGGTTGTACCAGTCGACTGGTACTGGGATCAGTCGACTGGTGGTGAGCACAGAAGCTCTCTGTGCCCGAAATGGATGGGATCAGTCGACTGGTCCTGGGACCAGTCGACTGGTAGAGAGTCGTTGAGAGAGTCGTTGGGCTGGCACCAGTCGACTGGTGCAAGGACCAGTCGACTGGTAACGGGCAAATCAGGTTACTGATTTCTTCCAAGCTCTATAAGAAGGAGCTTGGGATGGCCGGCCAAGGCGACGAAATTAGACTTGGTTAAAGCCTAATTAGTAGTCACTAAGTGCTCAAAGGTTCCCTTGTGTCCAAGTGTTTTTGGTGAGTGTTGTGGTGAGGTTTCTCCACCCACAAGGAGGTCGAGCTAGCCGGAGTTTGCCGGGGACTAATCCACCGACGGATTGAGGGATTGTCCAACTTACAGACACGCCGTGGAGTAGGAGCAAGTTATCTCCGAACCACGTAAACGAGCGTGTTAGCGGTTTGCATTTTCATTCTTGTATTTGGTGTTTAGCTTTCTATTTGTGTTCGTTTGTATTCCGCTGCGCTAACATCGTAGGAAGCAAGGATTTGGGGGCGCCGTCCATTCAACCCCCCTTCTAGCCGGCTGCAAGATCCCCCTACAATTGCTTCCACCATGCAAGCCCCTACACTTTCTTCATCAATAGATGTATAATCAGGCTCAGCTAGCTCCTCAACATCACCAACAACACCTGCATCAACAATATCTGCAGCAACAATATTAGAAGAATTAAAATAATCACAAATTGCAACATCATCACACAAAAGGCTAGAGGAGTCCTGTATAGGAGTAGAATCAGGGTCAGGGCCATGACATTCTCTAGAATCCATCTCCTCACTAGATAATTGGGCTTGTCGCTGGCTGATGGATGCTGCAATTTGATCTAGATACGTCTGACAATTCTGTAGTGATGCTTCATTTCTTTGTTGAGACTGGGTATATGCCTCTTGTTGTTGCTGCATCTGCTGCATTACATCCTTCAAATCTTGAAATATTGATTGACTAGGGGCATGAACTTATTCAGTGCTCTCTTGAAATGCCCCCCAAGGAGCTGGTTCGGTCTGTTGGACTGAATGTGACCATGTGGGCATAGGATCATCCTGAAATCCTTGTGGCATCTGATATGATGGAAAAGATTGATTCAATTGTTGTTGCTCATTCCCATGCATAAAATTTGGATGGTTCATCCAATCTGAATTGTAACACTGAGGATGCTCAATAGCCTGTTGTTGTGTATTCTCATACTGCTCAGGAATTTGTTGGGGTTGATAGCATTGAGATTCGAAGTATCCATACTGCTCTGGAATCTGGGGTTGAAAGTACTGAGTCGAATAATTGCCCCAGTCATGACTATAGGTATCAGGAGCTGGATCATATGCCTGTTGATATTGATGTTGGAAATACTGGGGTTCCATAGGAAATCTAGCAGTCTTTTGAATGAGATGACATATAGCAACTGGATGTGATGGATTGCCACAATTAGTACATATGTGTCTCACTTGCCCAGTATCCAAATTGTGATATTCATTGAAACTTCCAAATTGCTGAGAATAAAGATCCATGTTGAACTGAAAGAATTATCCTAGTCTTACACTGAAACACTAATAGACAAGATTAGAAGACACAGGAATATATGATATCAACACATGAATCAATGAACATCAAAGCATTTGAACATTTTTTTTAACAACATTTTGTAGAAAAATAAGAAAGTAATCCTAAAATTATCAAACACCACTACAAGATCCCCGACAATGGTGCCAAAATTTGATGTAAGCTCGAGTGTCGTGCTACGGGAGCTTATCAAATTACAATTTAAAGTTTACCGAACTCCTCTACACTAAAGTAGTATAGAAATGACTCGGGTCATCTCCCAAAGAATGTAACGATAGGATGATAACTTCAGGATTGGTTATGACTTTTGGATTTTTGATAAGAAACTGGGGGTTTGAGTTTTGAATTTTGAACTACGATATGAAATAATAAAATAAGTATGAAATTAAACTTAAGGAACAAAAGAGCAAAGCAAGTATGAAATCTAATCCTAATTAATGAAAGACATTCTATCTATCCGTTAGTAGTGATCTCATAATGCATTGTCACTCTACGCTACGATTTCACCATTAACGGAATTAATCTAAGGAATGAAATAGCAAAACATTAAATGAACCTAACCTAGTAAATGAAAGACAATGCAAATAAGAAAACCTAGTCTAACTTAAACTATGATTGCAAGGAAATTAAAGACAACATAAAATAAGCATTGAATGAAATCTAGAGCATTAAAGAAAACTAATCTACCCTTGCCTAATTGCATTCAAATGAAGAACAAAACTTATAGCAATTGCAAAAGACAAGACAAGCAAACATTAAGTGAAATAAAGTGCACGAATTTAAATATACTGTTGGAAGAAACATTTTGTCGAACACTTCACGAGCATGAATCAAAATAGCATGAGTACGTGCACTAAAACATAGGAGAACAATTTAGTACAAGCATCAAACAATCAACCATACAAATCAACATATCAATATGAATTCAGTGAAGAAACTGCAACAAACAAAAGCTGTTCAAATCTGATGAGGAATGAAGAGCTGTTGTGGATGAAGAAGCTTCACTCAAAACTCCTGAACGAACCGATGAACAGCAACCAAATTACCGGTTGTGCTTGCTTCAACAACGAGGATGATGACCGTAGCTTCCACTGAAGAACCCCCTCAATGGAAGATGAACGGAAGTAATGGAGGTGCTGTGAATTCGGATGAACTGCCGCCGCTTCTCTACCTCTACTGCCTGAACCCCAGTAGGAAGAACTGCAGGAAGAACACCGGAAGGTAAAGGATCTTGCCGGAGAACCCCTCCGGCAAGGTGAATGCACGTTGCCGTTGCGGTCGAAGCTTGCTGCCGTCGTCTGTTTGGATCTAGGAGAAGGAGTTGTGGCTGTGGATGGCTGACCGACGGCAGCAAAGGTAAGAGAAGAGAAGCCGCTGTGCCCTAGCCGCGCAAGAAGGGATCACGAACAGATTTGGGATCTCTCGGCACTGTGCCGTGCGGGTGAGGAAGAGGAATTTCTTAACGGGTTCGGGTTCGGGTTTTGGATCTTACATTTAAGGTTAAAGGAAAAATCCGGATCCAATATGAGAGTAAGGATTGAAATTGGGCTTTTATAATTGGCCTTGAGGATTGGATTTGAAGAGTAGGCTTTTGCGATTGGGCTTGAAGAGTGGAGCTCTACTTCTTTCTTGATCCAAATTGGAATGAAATGAGTCAAGCTCTTCATATTAGTTCATGCTCAACCTTAACAGTTCGGATCCTCTGTCCCCATATCTTTAAGATGTGTGCAGTATCCTCGTGATGTGCAAAACATCCTTGAGATGTAATCTGGCCCGTCTGATCGACAGTGGGACACGGGGACAGAGAGAAATCGGGACAGAGGATCTGAACTCCAACCTTAACATTGGGTCCAATTAATTTGACTCCACTCATGTCTATGGCTCCTCTTTAATTTCCTACAAAAATCATGAAATAATAGCAAAATTAGGGAAAGAGTATAAAAAGCTCATAAATATATCCTAACTCATGAATCATAATATTAAGCAAAATTTAAGTGGATGAGAGGATAAAAATGCTAAGTATGAGAGCTAAAATATTACATAAAAATGCTAATTATCAACGACCCACTCGCCCGATCGGACTGAGGAGTATCTGATCCAACATCATCACAGCTCGGCCGCGCACCGAGCTTCCGACGCTCAGAAAACCAAATTATTGGTAAAGCATACGTCGAGCGGCTAAGCCGCTCAGACTTACATCAGGCCTCGGAACCAGTGGAGTGAAGACATGACCGAGTGGACGACATGCAGGCACGGCTGCCCGCTCAGCATAACAGCGGAGCCGAGACAGTGGAAGGTTGGCCAAGCGGCCATCCCACTCAGCCCCGGGGACGATTGCGCCAGGAAGACGACCGCTGGCCAAGAGACTCTCCAGGTCAGCCCCAGGAGACATAGCCGTCCCGTAGAGGGTCATTGCCACGCTGGAGGTCAAAGTCAGGGTGATTAACGATCTCAGGTCATCGTCCGATCAGACAACCCACTCGCCCGATCGGACTGAGGAGTATTTGATCCAACATCATCTTAGCTTGACCGTGCACCGAGCTTCCGACGCTCAGAAAACCAAATTATTGGTAAAGCATACGCCAAGTGGATAGCCCACTCGAACTTACATCAGGCCTCAGAACCAGTGGAGTGAAGACACGACTGAGTGGATGACATGCAGGCACGGTTGCCCGCTCGGCATAACAGCAGAGCCGGGACAGTGGAAGGTTGGATGAGCGGTCATCCCACTCGGCCCTAGGGACGATAGCACCAGGAAGATGACGACTGGCCAAGATACTCTCCAGCTCAGCCCCAGGAGAGATAACCATCCGTATGGGCGAGGATCGGCTGAGCGACTCTTCTGCTTGGCCTAGTAACAGACAAAAGGAGCAGATGGTGAAATCCTTCTGGGAACCAGTGCCACCGACAGGCAGCGTGGTTGACGACATGATCAGGCAGAAGATCGTACGGCGGAAGCTTCCACTGTCTTGTCAGAGATATGCTCGGGTCATTAAGGTATGGTGTCGGGGACACTTTATTGACACGTCTTTTCAGGGTAAGCTTTGAGAAGCGTACACGCCTCGAGAAGCATGCACGCGTGCCCCCGGAGCCCTATATAAAGGGCCTCAAGCTTTGACTAAGGTAAGTAAGTTCTACTGTAGCTACTGTTACGCTGCCTCTCTTGCTCCGCTCCTTTGCTTAGCTTTCCTACCGCCGATGATCTGACTTGAGCGTCGGAGGGCCAACACCAAGGAACCCCTCCCTGGCTCAACACTGACGTTTTGTGGTTGTAGGCTTGGCTAGTTGGAGGTCCACGCACGGTCAACAGGAGTGCCACGTCTCCAGGGTTCGTCGCCTCGACTTTCAGACAAGATCAATTTGGCTCCGTCTGTGTGAACGCACCTGCATCCGAGCCGAGAGATGGAAGAAGCTAGACAACTTCACACCATGATGCTCACCTAAGAGGAGCTCGACGCGCTTAAATAGGCACGTGTGGCAAAGATAGTCGAGCAGCAAAAGGCACTAGTCGATCGACTGGCGCAACAAGCAACATCGGCATCAGGAGGCCGAGCAGCGCATGGAGACCGGCCGAAACAACTCTCCATCTGGGGCCAAAATAGAGGGTCGACCAGCACGTAAGGAGAGGCACCGCCTGCCCCGATACCTTTCCACTGGGCTTTATTCCAAATGCCCTCCGAGATCGCGCAGGCGAATCAAGAGCGAGGGTCTTCATCAGACGAAGCGCCCCGATGCAACGCTTCGCCCGAGCAGATAAACAGGCAGTTCTCTGAGGAAATCCTACAAGATTCTCTGCCGAGGCACTACTCTCCCTTGGCAATAGGAGAGTACAATGGGTCGGCCGACCCGAACAACCACCTTGGTAAGTTCGACAACCCTGCTACTCTTCATCAGTATACAAATGGAGTAAACTGCCAAGTCTTCCTCACCACGCTCTCCGGCTCGGCACAACGATGGTTCAGTAAACTGTCGAACGAGTCCATCCGAAGCTTCAAGGACTTCCGAACTGCCTTCCTGCATCATTTTACAAGCAGTAGACGCTACCAGAAGACGAGCGTTAGTTTGTTTTCAAAGAAGCAAGGGCCGAGAGAATCCCTCCGAACGTACATTCAGCGCTTCAACCAGGTAGCCATGGATATCTCTTCAGTTTCATTTGAGACCATGATGAATGCCTTCACCCAGGGGGCTCGTTGAAGGAGACTTCTTCCAACCGCTCATCAAAAAGCCGCCCCGGGATTATGACCACATGCTCAAGAAAGCTACCGAGTACATAAATGTGGAAGAGGCCCAAGCGACAAGAAGGAAGGAGGCGCCAACCAAACCCTCGGTGCCGAGCAAGCGCAGACTACCGAGCAGCCACCAACCACTAAGGGGGCCCAGAGCTGAAGTAGTACGACCGCACCATGAGACAAAGGCGCATGTCGTGCAGCATGTGGCCTCCGGTCGGCCAAAGGCGTCAAAGGGCAAGGTATGGACGTCCATATTTTGTTCCTTCCACTAGTCGACATTCCACAACACCCGAGACTGCCGCAGGCTGACGCCAGTCACCCAACCAACACCTAGGGGTTATCGTCGCCGATCGGCCTCACCCGACCGGCGACAAGGGTATCAAACTGTCGGGCGATGAGAGGATACTAGGTGATCACCCGAGCAGCAGCATCATCATCAGCAGAGGAGCGATGACCATCTCCGAGCTTCGTACGAGCGACACAGGCCATCCGCTCGGGAAGAAGGAAATAGGAGTAATGCCGCTCGAGGAGAAATAAACATCATCACCGGCGGACCAACCAGCGGTGACTCCAACCAAGCCAGAAAGTCGTACGCTCGGCAGTTGGAGATTCATGCAGTCAGCTGCAGCCAAGAGAGGGCGAGCGGGCCCGAAATCAGATTCGGACCTCGAGACGTCGAGGGAGTGGACGCCCCTCATGATGACGCCCTCATAATCCGAGCGGTAATCATAAATTACACTATTCACCAAATCTTCTTTGACACAGGCAGTTCGGTGAATATAATTTTCAAGAAGGTGTTCGATCGGCTTCAAATCGACCGAGGTGAGCTACTGCCAATGACGACCCCACTGTATGGGTTCACGGGCAACGAGGTTCTGCCGATCGGCCAAATCAAGTTGGCCATCTCGTTGGGAGAGGAGCCGCTCAGGAGGACCCGGGCCACAAACTTCATTGTAGTGGACGCCCCCTCTGCATACAATGTCATCCTGGGCCGACCGGCCCTCAATAAGTTTTGAGCAGTAGTCTCAACCTACTGATAGAAGATCAAGTTCCCGGTAGAAGACCAGGTCGGAGAAGTCAAAGGGGACCAACTGGCCGCTCGGTGCTGCTATGCCAAGATGCTCAAAACAAAGGCTAAGTCTGCTCGAAAAACACCCCGTCTAGGGGTAAGCATCATAACTGAAAAGCCTCCTATTCTGATCTATGAGGAAAAGGAAGAGATGCAGATCCATCCTGACCAAGCGGAAGCAACAACCTTTATAGCGTCTGACCTGAAAGCGGAACAGAAGGCAGAACTGATCAAATGCCTCTAGCAGAATCACGACGTATTCGTGTGGTTTACGCACGAGCTGCCCGGCATCTCCCTGAGCATCGTGTAGCATGGCCTGCACATCCGACCGGATGCTCGGCCGGTGAAGTAAAGATAGAGAGACTTCAACACCGAGCAAAATCTGATCATCCGAGAGGAGATAGAAAAGTTGTTGGAGGCCGACCACATTCAGGAGGTTCAATTCCAAAGCTGGCTCGCAAATGTGGTGCTGGTATCCAAACCTGGCAACAAGTGGCGAGTCTGCATCGACTTTCGTGACCTCAACAAAGCGTGCTCAAAAGACTTCTACCCACTACCTTGAATCGATTAGATGGTAGACTCCACTGTCGGGCGCGAGCTGATATGTATACTGGACGCGTATCAAAGGTACCACCAAGTGTCGCTCGCTAGGGAAGATCAAGAAAAGGTTTGCTTCATCACGGCTGGCGGTACATACTACTACAATGTCATGTCGTTCGGACTAAAGAACTCCAAAGTGACTTATCAGAGATTAATGAATAAGGTATTTCGACGGCAGATCGACTGCAACATGGAGGTATACATCGACGACATACTAATTAAATCCCTCCCAGCTGCTGACCTATGTGCAGATATCAAGGAGACCTGCCAAACACTTAGGACATATGGGATCAAGTTGAATCCAAATAAGTGTCTATTCGGCACGAAAAGTGGACGATTTCTGGGCTATATTGTCACCGAGCTGGGCATCGAGGCCAACCCTAGCAAAGTGAAGGCACTACAGGACAAGCCGCCTCCTCAAAATCTAAAGGAAGTCCAACGTCTTATCGGTCGAATAACTGCACTGTCTCGGTTCATCTCCAAGTCATTCGACCGGAGTTTGCCGTTCTTCAAGATATTGCGCCGAGCCACCAAATTTCAATGGGACGAGGAGTGCGACCGAGCATTCGAATAACTGAAGGAGTACCTCAATTCCTTGCCTGTATTGGCTAAGCCAACTGTCGGCAAGCCACTCAAAATTTATTTATCCTCGACCGAGGATGTGATCGACTCGACACTAGTTAGGCCGAACAGCGAGGAACAACCGGTGTACTTCCTGAGTCATATATTGAAAGACGCTGAATCTCGCTACACCGGTCTTGAGAAGTTGGCTTATGTGTTGGTACTTGCCACTCGGAGGCTTCGCCCGTACTTCCTAGGCTACTCCATCATCATGATGACCAACAGTCCCTTGGGGAGGGTACTGCTAAATCCAGAATCGTCCGGACGGCTAATTAAATGGACGACCGAGCTCAACGAGTTCTGTTGGATCGTAGACATTCGATAGAGGGGGGTGAATATCGAAAAACGTTCGTCGATAAGAGAGTTAAACGCAACGGAAAAATTAAGACAATGCAATGCTAACACAAGAACCAATTTTTACTTGGTTCGGAGTCTTTGGCGACTCCTACTCCAAGGCCCGCACATAAGGGTGCTTTCGTTGGGCAATTCACTAGCAATTCGAAGAATGTTACAATTAAGAATTTTAGGAATGCTAATAAAAGAAATTAATACCAACAAACTGAAAAGAAGTAAACTGAAGATAGTGCTTTGTTGGAGTAGCCTCAAGGCGTTGCAGGAGCACAGTAGAGCAGAGAGTTCTGAGTTGTTGTTGAAGCTCCACCCCTGCCCCTTCTTTTATATGAAGCTCGGGGCACCCGGATCCCTTCCGGGTGCCCTGGTGGGACGTGGCAGGTCCAACCAGTGAGCTCCACGTGGCGACGACGAGTTTGGATAAAAGTTACCTCCCGGGCGCCCGGATCCCTTCCAAGCGCCCGGACCTCCGGGCGCCCGGACCTCCTTTCTCCAGAAGACTTCTTCTCCTGCAAGACAAGATTAGTCCGAGGCAAATATATAATTTATAACATGCAAAATAGAGTGTTAGTTCAGTTTATAGTTTGACAAAAAGAGTATGACTTAGATTCCGTCTTTCTGAGACCAGAATCTAGTCACGATCTCGACTTAGATATCCGAAATGGATCTAAGCCGGATCGACGCCTAATGTTCCCTTTGTTGGTTGCTACTCGGAAAGCCTAGAGATTCCACTGTACAAAAATTTTGTACAAAGATCTGAACCTCTTCCTAGCTACCATGTGTTCTTTTAAATTAAATTTTGGATCGCCTGCGGAACTTAACACGTTTGATCCAAAACTTAATCTATTTGTTCTTTTAGGTTTTGACTTGGATCTCCTGCGGAACTTAACACGTTCGACCCAAATCACCTTAAGTTATTAATTTCATTAAATATTAATTTCCATAATTGGTTCCCAGTACTGACGTGGCGAGGCACACAGCCTTCTTGGATATGGGAGCAACCACCACCGATTAGACAAAACCTTTTATAGAAATCTAATATTTAATTTCCTAAAATAACTTTAGGTTAACCGAAAAGAACAATCAAATCACAAGGAAAAGAAAAAACAAAAGAACACAACATCGAAAAACATATTCGAAATTCTAGAATCGTAAGCCTCTTGTATTTGGTATTATTTCCATAAATAACTAGTATGATGCGGAAAGAAAAATTACTAGTTATACCTTGTAGAAAAACCTCTTAATCTTCTACCGTATTCCTCTTCTAACCTCGGACGTTGTGTGGGCAACGATCTTCCAAGATGAGAAACCACCAACCACCTTCTTCTCCTCCTAGCTAGGTTCGGCCACAAAAAGCTTAACCAAGGATGAAGAACAAAACACCAACCAAGCTCCAAGAGATGCTAGCTTTCTCTCCTTCTTCTTCTTCTTCTTCTCCAAGTAGTATCCGGCCGCCACAAGAGCTCCAAGCCTTTGAGAGATTCGGCCACCACAAAGAGGGAGAGAGGAAGAGGATGGCCGGCCACTCCAAGGAATAAAAGAGGGAGAGAAATAATAGAGGTTGTGTCTCATGAAGGCACCCTCACCCCTTCTTTTTATTCCTTGGCCTAGGCAAATTAGGAAATTTAATTACAATAAAATTTCCTTAATTCCCTTGACATGATTTAATTGAGAAAAATAAAATAAAATTTCCCCAATTAATCTCTAATGGCCGGCCACATCAAAAGAGATAAATTAGACAAGTTTTAATCAACAATTAAAACTTCCTAATTTATTTTCGGAAATTTTAAAATTAAAATTTCTCTTTAAAAATCTCTTCATGGTTGATAAAAGGAAATTTCTATAATTTTAATTTTATCAACATGTGGATAATTTTAAAGAGAAAATAAAATATCTCACCAATCTACAAATAAAGAAAGAGATCTAATCTCTTTTTTTAATCTTTTGTAGATCTTTTACAAGAGAGATATTTTAATTTTAATTCTCTTTAATAAATTATTTCTTCCACATAATAAAAATTAAAATTAAAATTCCTTTTTAATTTAATTTGGTCGGCCCCCACTGGCTTGGGTTTATACCTAGGCCGGCCCTAGCTTGGTTCCCAAGCCAGCTTGGCCGGCCCCCTATTGGTGGGTATAGAAGGTGGGTATAGGTGGGTATAGTACTCTATAATTAAGAGGCTACGATAGGGACCGAGAGGAGAAATTAGTTTTGGTCTCCCGATAAAATTAAGCATCCCGTGTTCGCCCTGAACACACAACTTAATTTTATCAATAATAACTCATTCTACTAGAGAACTATTATTGAACTACCGCACCAATCCCAAATTACATTTTTGGGCTCCTTCTTATTATGAGCGTATTAGTCTCCCTGTGTTTAAGATGTCGAATGTCCACTAATTAAGTGAGTTACTGATAACTCATTTAATTAATATTTTAGTCCAAGAGTAGTACCACTCAACCTTATCGTCATGTCGGACTAAGTCCACCTGCAGGGTTTAACATGACAATCCTTATGAGCTCCTCTTGGGGACATTATCAACCTAGTATCTCTAGGACACAGTTTCCTTCTATAATCAACAACACACACTATAAGTGATATCATTTCCCAACTTATCGGGCTTATTGATTCATCGAACTAAATCTCACTCATTGATAAATTAAAGAAATAAATATCAAATATATGTGCTTGTTATTATATTAGGATTAAGAGCACACACTTCCATAATAACCGAGGTCTTTATTCCTTTATAAAGTCAGTATAAAAGAAACGACCTCAAATGGTCCTACTCAATACACTCTGAGTGTACTAGTGTAATTATATAGTCAAGATAAACTAATACCTAATTACACTACGACCTTCTAATGGTTTGTTCCTTTCCATTTTGGTCGTGAGCTACTGTTTATAATTTATAAGGTACTGATAATATCATCTTCTGCATGTGACACCACATACTATGTTATCTACAATATAAATTAAATGAACAACTACAAACAAATGTAGACAATTTGACCAAATGTGATTCTTTATGAATATTTACAAAGCTTAGGCTTTCAGTATACACTCCAACAATCTCCCACTTATACTAATGACTAAGCTGTCATATCTTCTACCATACATCTGATTCTCATTCCCTCCACATGCCGATCGAAAGCTTTCGTCGGAAGGGCCTTAGTGAAAGGATCTGCCAGGTTATCTGCTGATGCAATCTTAGCGATGACAACTTCTCCTCGCTTCACGATATCTCGTATCAGGTGGTACTTACGTTCTATATGTTTACTTGCCTTATGAGCTCGTGGTTCCTTCGAGTTTGCAACTGCACCGCTATTATCACAATAAATTGTGATGATTTTGGGCAAACCAGGAATCACATCTAAGTCCATTAGAAAGTTCCTGAGCCATACTGCTTCTTTAGCTGCCTCAGAGGCTGGTACATACTCAGCTTCCATGGTTGAGTCTGAAACGCATTTATGCTTAACACTCCTCCATGAAATGGCTCCACCTCCTAAAGTAAACACATAGCCTGATGTAGACTTACTGTTGTCCCTATCTGATTGGAAATCAAGATGTAACCCAGGGGGCGGATCGTCGCTTGGTAAACTAGAATATAATCTCTAGTCCTTCTCGGTACTTTAATATATGCTTTACTGCGATCTAATGTCCTTGTCGAGGTTACTCTAATATCTGTGACCATGCCTACGCAAAGGATATCGTGTCTCGTACATAGCATTGCATACATTAGGCTTCCTACAGCCGAAGCATAAGGAACTGCTTTCATGTCCTCTATCTCTTTCGACGTCTTCGGAGACATCTCTTTAGATAGAGCTACTCCATGCCTAAAAGGTAAGAAACCTTTCTTGGAATCCTGCATGTTAAAACGAGCAAGGATTGTATCTATATATGAAGCTTGGGACAGACACAACATTCTTTTCTTACGATCCCTTATAACTTTGATCCCAAGAATGTGTGCACAATCTCCTAAGTCCTTCATATCAAATTATTTGGACAGCCATACCCTTACGTCTAATAATACCTTGACATTGTTGCCAATTAACAAAATATCATCTACGTATAGTACAAGAAATACCACCACGTTTCCGTTACACTTCTTATATACACAAGACTCATCCGGACTTTGAATAAATCCATATGACTGGATTACTTCATTAAACCGGATGTTCCAAGATCTTGAAGCTTGCTTTAGTCCATAAATGGACCGATTGAGCTTGCACACTAGATGCTCTTTGCCTTTTTCAATAAACCCTTCTGGTTGCTTCATATGGATGTTCTCTTCAAGACTTCCATTAAGGAAAGTTGTCTTGACATCCATTTGCCAAATCTCATAATCCATATGAGCAGCAATGGATAAGAGTATCCGGATAGACTTAAGCATGGCCACCGGTGAAAAGGTCTCCTCATAATCGATTCCCTCTTTCTGAGTGTACCCTTTCGCAACAAGCCTAGCTTTGAAGGTTTCTACCTTCCCGTCTGTCCCTCTTTTCCTTTTGTAGATCCACTTGCATCCAACGGCTTTTACACCATCAGGTGGTTCTACAAGCTCCCAGACCTTATTAGAGTACATAGACTCTATTTCAGAATTCATTGCCTTTTGCCAAGATGCTGCATCTATATCTTGGAGTGCTTCGTCATATGTTCGGGGATCATGTTTACCCGGATCAAGTCCGAAGACTCTCCCAAAACATGAATCTTTCAGGCTGACCCTCCCACTACGACGAGGCACTGTCTGTGGTTGTGTATCATGTGTGACACGTGTTGCAGTCTCTTGTGGTACTTCATCTTGTACTGTTGGTACTGAAGTAGACGTGTCCTCTCTAAGTTCTTCTAAAACAACTTTGCTACTGGGCTTGTGATCCATTATATAGTCTTCTTTTAAAAACTGGGCATTGGTGCTAACAATGACCTTCTGGTCTTTAGGACTATAAAATAAACCTCCTTTCGTTCCTTTGGGATATCTCACAAACACGCGAACTTCTGTACGAGATTCTAACTTATCAGCATCTGGTTTTAGCACATGTGCTGGACTACCCCAAATCCGAATATGTCTTAGACTGGGTTTTCGCCCATTCCACAATTCTATGGGAGTAGAAGAAACTGATTTAGAATGTACTAAGTTCAGAACGTATACTGCTGTTTCCAGAGCATATCCCCAAAACGAATTTGGTAATTCTGAATAACTCATCATTGATCTAACCATCTCCATAAGAGTCCTATTCCTTCGTTCCGCTAGTTGGGGTGTTCCAGGTGCAGACAATTGGGATTGAATCCCGGCCTCTGATAAGTAATTCCTAAACTCTCCTAAGAGGTATTCGCCACCACGATCAGATCGTAGTGTCTTGATACTTTTACCTAATCATTTTTCCACATCAGCCTTGTATTCTTTGAACTTATCAAAGCACTCGGACTTGCGGCGCATTAGGTAAATATATCCGTATCTTGAATAATCATCTATGAAAGAGACAAAATATTCAAAACCTCCTCTTGCCTGGACAGACATAGGACCACACAAATCAGAGTGAACCAATTCTAACACTTCTTTGGCTCTATACCCCTTGGCCTTGAACGGTCTCTTGGTCATTTTACCTTCTAAGCAAGATTCACAAGTTGGAAAATTTTCCAACTCTAATGAACTCAAAAGTCCATCGGCTATAAGCCTCTGAATCCTACTTAAGTTAATATGACCAAGCCTTAGATGCCAAAGATATGCTTGGTTCATTTCCGAAGGTTCTTTTCTCTTATTAGAATTAGAATATGAGTTATAAATTTCCATGTTTTGCTTTGTGGAAGAAATTGGATTTAAAGTATATAAATTGCCAACTAATGCACCAAAACAGATAATCACTTTATTTCTTTTAATAACTACATCGTTACCAAAGGAAACTGAATATCCATCTAAAAACAGTTTAGAAACTGAAATTAAATTCTTTCTAAAACTGGGTACATAAAGACAATTTCTTAAAATCAAATTTCTATTTCTACTAAAAGATAAGTAGACGTCTCCCACTGCAACAGCTGCCACCTTAGTAGCATTGCCCATGTAGACGGTAATCTCTCCTTCAGATAGTCGTCGGGTTTCCTGGAACCCCTGCAGAGAATTACAGACATGATTAGTGGCTCCCGTATCTACACACCAGGTGCTGGTAGATAACACCGCTAAACATGTTTCAACAACTAGAGCATGAGATATACCTTTGTTTTGGTTCCTACGAGGATAGTCCGCCTTCCAATGCCTGCTTGCAGATGAAGCATTGCCCTTGGCTTCTTCATGCTTTAAATCCCGTACACTGAGATTTATTCACTTTCTTTCTGAACCGACTTGTTTCTTCTTCTTCTTCCTCTCGGTTTAGAAGTAGAACCATTTTCGATAGTGAATTTAAGCATTGTGACGAAATAATCCTTCTGCTGCCAGTCAGTAGTTCCGCTAATGAATAAATCCTCTTATTCATATTATAGTTCGGGAACCGCTCAAAACTTCTAGGTAGCGTTGGAGGATCATATCGATCTGGGTTTCCCATCAATTTCTCCTCCAAGGATCCATCTCGTTCGGATAAGCCATCATCTTTAGGATATGATCCTTACAGAGTACCCTCTTGCATGGTGGCTGTCATTATCTTTCTCATGGCTTCTTGCCTAGAAGCCCTATCCTGATGACCAAAGAGTTCCTTGAGATTGTTCATAATATCATAGGCTGTTGGTAAATCTTGATGCTAATGTTGCAATACATTTGACATTGAAACCAAAATGTAACACCGCGCCATCTCATCTGCCTTTACCCATTTCCTATGATATTCAATCTCCTCTTGGGTAGATTCACCAGTAGGTGCTTCAGGGCACTGCTCAGTCAGTACAAATTTATAGCTTTCAGCAGTAAGAACAATGTCTAGGTTTCTTTTCCAATCTATGTAATTAGGTCCAGTAAGTCTATTCTGTTGAAGTATGATGGACAGTGGGTTGAAAGTCATCCTAAGAATCACAAATAACTTTTGGTCAGAACTGTAAATTTAGAATAATATTGATGTTGGATCGAGATCGCGCTAGAGGGGGGGGGGGGGGGGGAATAGCGCTCGCGGCTATTTTTATCGTATCGGAAACGTAAAACTACCAAAGTAAATATACGCAGCGGAAGTAACGAATGCAATCACAGAAGGACACAGATAGTTTTACTTCGTTCGGAGCCTAGGTCGACTCCTACTCGAAGGCCCGCGATCCTTGATCGCTTTCGGTGGGCAACACTTATAAGTACGAAAAAGAGTACAAGATTTACAATCAGTACAGTAATTAAAAACAAGTTTACCGACGACAGAATCGTAATCTCGAAGCTCCCGTGTCGTGGACTGTCAACACTTGAGGTCGTTGATTGAGCGACGCGACAAGGATCGCTTGTTAGTCGTTGTTCTAAGGTCGAGACCCTATAAAGAGGTTCAAGGCGCCTACACTGCTTCATCAAGGCGCCTTGAGCAGCCGAAGTCACCTTCATCAGCACGGACCTGGTCGAACTCTATCTGATCTAAGGCGCCTTCATCCAGCGCCTCCAACCTCCGGTTCAAGGCGCCTTGAACCCCATTCAAGCGCCTCGATCTGCTGGCCTTTTCTGGCTACCGAGGCGCCTCAAGCCCGGGGCGCCTCGGACATATCTCATCCGAGTTCTTCTTTGTGTTTTGGTACTGCAAGTATATTAATCCAAAAATACCGCAACACAGAGTTAACACAAAATAATAGTATGACTATGAAGTTATGACAGTCTCCGGACTATCCGGGTTTCTCACCGGACCCTAGGTCGACCTGACGCTCACTGTTCCCTCTACGGGCAACGCGTCCTCACCTACTCCACTCGGAGATTTACCTCCAGTGTGATCCTCCGGATCGACTGGACTTTTGCTCGGCTTTCAAGCTTCGGACTTTCGAACATCCGCTTCGGCCGATTCGGACTTTCACAGTTCGCGACACGGGACTTTCCACCTAGGGTTTCCACCCCTAGGACTTTTGCAAGCCTTGACCGCCAAGACTTTCCGCAGGGGTTACCACCCCTATGACCTAGGGTTACCCCTAGGGTTTTACCTTGCCTAACCGCAGTTAGGACTTTCCTGAAACACTCAGCAAAAGCTGTCAGATAACAAAGCATCTTAACTTTGAATCCTTTGCCATTATCAAAACTTAGGTTCGATCGTCGGATGCTTCCCGCACCAACAATCTCCCCCTTTTTGATTATGGCAATACGTAATTCAAAGTTAAGAAAAACAACATATGTAATAACTGCATTAAGTTAACCAAGCTTAAAATGAACTTCAAATGCAATAGAGGTTAAGCTGGAAACTTTGAACTTTGACATATTAGACTCCCCCTTAATAAAAGCCCTCCTTTTATCAAATACTTTGAATTTAACTTTAATTTACCTACTCTCTTCTTTTATTAAATACTTTGATTTTTCCATTAACTTTAAATCTACTCTCCCCCTTTGCCATATATCAAAAAATAAACCAGTTTGAAAGTAGATTTGTATTTTTCTGAAGGAAAAATTTTCAGAGAGGGAAAAAGATAAGTTTTCTTCTTAGCAAAACTACTTAGCTTTTTGAATTTTGGATTTTGCCAAATTTGAAAATAGTTAGCTATATATTCTTCTTTGAAATGATTTGTATTGAGAAAGTATTTTGCCAAATAGCTAAGTTTAGAGTAAAATCTAACTAAGTCTAGTAAACATATTCTTAAAATTAACTAAGTTTGAAGATATGAGTATTTGAATTTTCAATAAAATGTTTTCAATAAAAAGTTTTGCTTAGAAGTTATAAAATTTGAGGTCACTTTAAAATGTTATAATTAGTGTACTATATTTGAAAAATAGTTGAATATTCAATTACATGGTTAAGTTTTTGAAAAAAAACTGTAAATGAGTTTTGAATACTCATTTTGAAGAAAATTAACAAAAATATTTATTTTTAGGACAGAGGGAGTAGTAGGAGTTTGTTTTCAGTCCAAGCATGAGTCAAATTAAATTATTAAGTTTAATTTGATTAAGTATCAGAGCCCTAAAATAATCAGGTAAAGTAATTTGATTAGAACCGTAAAGTATAATCATGCTTAAATTGAAACACACTTTTCCCAACTGTCTAACCTTTAGCTACTTGCTGATTGCCTAGAGGGCAGTAGCTTTCACATGGTTAGTCAAATTAAGTCTATTTGGTCCAGTTAGATTTGGCTAGAGCTGGAAGACTTGACTTGATTAATATTTATGATGTGTTTAACGCCCAGACTCATATTGATGCACAAACATAAGCATTCCTGAGTCCAGGCTGTACCCTATGCATCTCACGCCATTCTAAGTTTTTCAAACACAAGCAAGGTAGACCTAGGTGTTTGTGAGATGTTCTGGCTTCATTCTAGAGGTACATGATATCTAGGGGAAAACCTAAGCTAAATCCAAATTTTAAAAAAATCTAACAAAATTGGAGTTTTGAAAACTGTTTTTCCTAGAATTTAAATGAGTAACTGATAACTGAGCATTGTCTATTCTACCCAACACATTCCTATTTGTCTTCTAAGTGAGCTGAACTCAAGTTCAGGTAAGGGTTTTGTGAAGATGTCAGCTAGATTTGATTTTGACTCAACATAGTTGAGTGTAATATCACCCTTAGCTACATGATCCCTTACAAAATGGTGCTTCACTTCTATATGTTTAGTTCTTGAGTGATGAATTGGGTTTTTTGTTAAATTTATGGAACTTATATTATCAATCGAGATTTTTGTGTTATGATAGTTCAGTTGATAGTCTTTAAGAGTGTGCATCATCCAAAGTAATTGAGATGTACATTCACCTAAGGCTATATATTCAGCTTCAGTGGTAGATAAAGCAACACAATGTTGCTTTCTACTTGACCAACTTACTAGGCATTGTCCTAGAAATTGACAACTACCACTTGTGCTTTTTCTATCTAACTTGCATCCGGCGTAATCCGAGTCAGAATAGCCAAGAAGGTCAAAGGTGCAAGTTCTAGGGTACCAGAGTCCTATATTTAGAGTGC
Source organism: Zingiber officinale (assembly GCF_018446385.1). Lineage (NCBI taxonomy): Eukaryota > Viridiplantae > Streptophyta > Magnoliopsida > Zingiberales > Zingiberaceae > Zingiber > Zingiber officinale. The sequence continues at coordinate 86,687,513 of NC_056007.1, forward strand.
CTTTAATGTACCTAAGTATTCTTTTTACATAGGTTAAATGTGACTCTTTTGCACAAGATTGGTATCTTGCGCACATACCAACTGCAAATAAAATGTCGGGTCGGCTTGCAGTTAGGTAAAGCAAGCTTCCTATGGCACTCCTATAGTACTTTGGATCTACTGGTTTTCCCTCAGGGTCAGAGTCTATGTTAATGTTGGTTGCCATTGGAGTATTTATTATTTTTGAATTTTCCATGCAGAATTTTTTAATTAATTCCTTTGCATATTTAGTTTGATAAATGTATATTCCATCTTTAGTTTGTTTTATTTGTAAGCCTAAGAAAAAATTAAGTTCACCAACCATACTCATTTCAAATTCATTTTCCATTAATCTAATAAATTCTTTTAACAATTTAGAGTTATTTGATCCAAAAATTATATCATCAACATAGATTTGAGCTATGAAGATATCTTTTTCTACAGTTTTTACAAATAGAGTTGGATCTATTTGACCTTGTTTAAAACCTTTGGATATTAAGTGATTTGATAATCGTTCATACCATGCCCTAGGGGCTTGTTTAAGTCCGTACAGGGCCTTTTTTAACTTAAATACATGATTAGGATATCCTAAGTCCTCAAATCCTGGGGGTTGGCTTACATATACTTCCTCCTTAATAAATCCATTTAAGAATGCTGACTTGACATCCATTTGGTATAGTTTAAATCCTTTGTTTGCTGCATAGGCTAACAACATTCTAATGGATTCGAGTCTAGCTACTGGGGCATAGGTTTCATCATAGTCCAAACCTTCAACTTGGCTAAATCCTTTAGCTACAAGCCTAGCCTTATTTCTAATTATTTCACCTTGATCATCTAGCTTGTTTCTAAATACCCATTTTGTATCGATTATTGATTTATTTGAGGGTTTAGATACAAGTTCCCAGACTTGATTTCTCTCAAATTCGGCTAACTCTTCCTGCATAGCTATGATCCAGTCCGGGTCAGGAAGTGCTTCTTCTATTGTTTTTGGTTCGATTTTAGAAATTAGGGCAATCTGACTGTGGATTCTATAGGAGGATCTAGTTCTAACTCCTAGATTTGGATCACCCAAAATTTGATCAGATGGGTGAGAGGTACTGGCCCTAGTTGGTCTTATAAATGGGTCAGGGGCTGGTTCCTCTGGTTTATTAAGATTTGGTTGAATTTCATCATCTTCTATATTTCTTGGATCAATATCAACATTCTCATTTATATTTGGTAGATTATTTTCTTCATCAAATATTATATTAGTTGTTTCTTCAACTTTTAGGGTGTTTTGATTGTAGACTCTATAGGCTCGACTATTTGAGGAGTATCCTAAGAATATTCCTTTGTTAGATTTGGGTGTGAATTTTCTTAAATAATCTTTAGTATTTAAAATGTGAACTTTACATCCAAATATTTTTAAATAATTTAAGTTAGGAATTTTATGATAATATAGTTCATAAGGGGTTTTCTTGTGAAATTTGTTGATCAAAATTCGGTTTTGAATATGATTTGCAGTATTTATTGCTTCATCCAAAATTGGTGATTTAAATTATATTCATTTAACATGGTTCTAGCGGCTTCTTGTAGAGTTCTATTTTTACGTTCCACTGAACCATTTTGTTGGGGTTCTGGGACATGAAAATTCATGTTGGTATCCATTTATTTTACAAAATTGGGTAAATTTATGATTTTCAAATTCTCCTCCGTGATCACTTCTTATTCTTTTAATTTTAGTATCTTTTTCATTTTCTATTAATTTACAAAGTTACTAAATATTTCATAGGTTTCATCTTTTATTTTTAGGAATTTTACCCATGAAAATCTAGAGTAGTCATCAATTATTACTAAGCAATACTGGTTCTTGCTTAGTGACTTAGCTCCATGTGAATCAAATAAGTCAAGGTGAAGGAGCTCAAGTAAGGAGCTGGTTCTTTCGAGATTTGTTGATTTGTGTGTTGACTTAGTTTGTTTTCCCTGTTGACAAGCATTACAGATTGAATTTTCAATGAATTTTAGTTTTGGTAAACCTCTAACTAGACCATTATGACTCATTTTTGAAATGAGCCTAGTGTGAGTGTGACATAATCTTCTGTGCCACAAATCAGTTTCCTCTTCTTGTGTTAGAAAACACTTTGTTGAGGATGTCGGTAGATTAATTGAATACATATTATTTATCCTAAGTCCCTTAAGTAAGATTTCAGGATTTTCAATGTTTTTAACTAAACACCTGGTTTTGTCAAAAGTTACTAAGTATCCGCTATCACACAATTGACTTATACTTAGTAAATTAAACTTGAAATTCTCAACTAAGAGGACTTTTCGAATAATAAAATTGGAGTTGAGTTCGATATTACCTCTTCCGATTACCTTAAGTTGACCTTCGTTACCGAATGCAACTGATCCTAAGTTCTTGTACGTGAGTTTAGTAAACTTCAATTTATCTCCAGTCATGTGTCTGGAGCAGCCACTATCCAACATCCATTGATCCAATTCCTACATAGGAAGTGGTTGAATTGTTTTAATGGATTTCATGATAGTTAAATTGAAGTAAACTTGTTAGAGATAGATTTGAAAGAGTTTTAAAATAATTTTTACATTGAGTTTAAAAATAATTTTGAAATTGAGTTTTTAAAAATAATTTTGAAATTGAGTTTTAAAATAATTTTGAAATTGAGTTTTAAAATAATTTTGAAATTGAGTTTAAAAATAATTTCGAAGTTGAGTTTTAAAATAATTTTGAAATTGAGTTTAAAAATAATTTTGAAATTGAGTTTTAAAATAATTTTGAAATTGAGTTTTAAAAATTATTTTGAAATTGAGTTTTAAAAATAATTTTGAAATTGTGTTTTAAAAATAATTTTGAAATTGAGTTTCATATTAATTTTGAGATTTGAGTTTTAAAACTTAGTCATCTCACCCGATCTAAATTTTCAATCAGGGAATCCTATGATTGATGTGAGATGATTTATTGTTGAATTCAGGATTTTGGTTTAACTTGTGTTAGATTCAGGTTTGGCTTTGGGTTCAACAAGTAAGCATTCTTTGGATAAACTTCTGGGCTATGGTGAGTCACAAGGAGCTCATTAAAGTAACCATGCCTTCGAGGTTTTCCAAATAGTCCTACCCATTGAACTTAATACCAATCCTTGGTCTAACTAGTCAGGATTCATTTAAGGGTAGCTTCGGTCAGTTCCACTTGGCCAAATGCACCAGGTCGAAGCCATATCTTCCTAGACATGCGATGCCCAAGCTTCCCTAACGTACTATCATCCAAAAACTTCACCAGTACTGTGGGTCAAGTTAAACCTAGCCCGTTTTAATCTAACCTTAATTACCCTGCCGGGTAATCTACTCTTGTTTTACCCATTTCGGGTAGATTAGGTTTAGTTACCCTGCCGGGTAGTTTAGTTGGGGGTGCCAGCGAGTCTGGATCCTCCATTTTTATTTTCAGTGTTAACTTAATTTTGACTCTTGAATATCTTAACTTGATTTTAATTTTGAGTTTTGAATTGATAATTTAATTTTGAATTTTGAATTTAATTTTAATTTTAAATTTCGAATTTTGAGTTTAATTTTAGTTTTAAATTTCGAATTTTGAATTTAATTTTTAATTTTGAATTTTGAATTTTAAATTTTTAGGATTGTTTTTCGTTTTGCTCCCCCTAGATCATGGCCTCGATATGGTCTATCGAGGTAGTATATTTGATCCTTTGGAACCCAGTATTGGTCAGGTCTAACTTGATTGACCAAGTTAGACTTGGAGACCCATGCTTGGACTGATTTAACACTTTGTTTGTTTATTAATGATAAATAAGATCTATATTTACTTTTGTATCCCAGCCCAGTTCTGTTGTAGACGGCTCTTTGTGTCCCAAGAATCAAGTCCAAATTCTTGGAGCCCAAAGTAAACCGTTCTAAGGTATTTTCTAAATCTTTAACCTGATTTGTTAGACTTGAATTTTCTTCCTCAAGTTTTTGAACTTGAGTTGGAAATTCAGTCTGACTCTGGTCAGGTAAGGGTTTGGTGTTAGCCACTTCTTTAAGGACACTTACTTCCTTTAGAAGTGACTTAACCTTCAGGTTTGACTTAGCTAATTTGCGCAATAAATAGCTAACTAAAGTGTTCAACCGGGAGATACTTACAGCGGGGTCTGGTCCTTCGGAAACGGATACGGATCCGTGGCTTTGCTCGGACTCTGCCTCAGACTCGCTCTCGCATCCGGATTCGACGACTTGGTCCCGAGCCATTAATGCGAGTAGACTCGTTTGTTCGAGCTCGTCGTTGTTGTCCTCCGATGAAGATTCGTCCCATGTTGCCTTAAGGACCTTTTTCCTTCTTTGCTTTTGACCTCCTTCAAGTTAGGGCGGTTGGATTTGATGTGCCCTTTTGGTTACTGTAGCTTCAAACTTCATCTTGGTATTTTGTGGGCTTTCCTTTGATTTTACTGCCTTCTTTAGATCTCTTTTGTCGAATCCTTTCGTCTTGTAGAGCTTCTTCACGAGGTTTACCAGCTCGGTTGTAATGTCATCTTCTTCATCCTCAGAGTCTGGTTCAGTTTCTGATGCTGGTTCGGTTCTCCGTCGTGGTCTCGGTTCCCGGGTTCGGCTTGTACCTGCAACCAACGCAATACCTTTCTCGGTTGGCTGTGCATTAGTCTGCTCATGAAGTTCAAATTCACAAAAGTTCATCTAGTTTTAAAGAGGATAGATCCTTGGAAACTTTGTAGGCATCTACCATTGATGCCCACAATGTATTCCTTGGAAACGAGTTTAGGGCATACCTTATTACGTCCCGATTTTCTATTTTCTGGCCAATTCCGTGAAGAGAGTTAAGGATGTCTTGTATTCTTGCGTGAAGAGAACTCGCCGTTTCGCCTTCCTGCATTTTTAGATTATATAATTTATTAAGTAAAAGATCTCTTTTACTTACCTTGGTGTCATCAGTGCCTTCGTGGAGTTCGATGAGCTTTTCCCAGAGCTCCTTTGCAGAGGCAAACGGGCCAACTCTGTTGAGTTCTTCCTTGGTAAGACCACACTGAAGGGTGCAGGTAGCTTTGGCGTCGGCTTCTACTTTTTTTATTATAGGAGCGTCCCACTTCTCGCAGGGTATGGTCATCGACTGGCAGTTTCGATCCGTCTTTATGATCATCCACGTTTCAAATTGTATCTTTAGATACGTTTCCATTCTTCCTTCCAGTAGCCAAAACCTCTCCGGAGAATAGCGGGCGTCAGATCTTGAAACCCTCTTGTTGGGCCATTTATAATATGTAACAAAAAAAACAGAATGTGTTCCAAGACTAAGTCTTGGATTAGTAGTGCTGGAATAAAGGACAATAGAAACGAACTCGAGTGGTGTTGCACCTACTTCGAGCAAAAAGTCGATTCGAGGGAAACAAGAATTAGAATATAGCTATAAGGCTAAATTCTAATTCGACTCCGAAAACGAAAAAAAATTGCGAAAAATTTGTTTTGAACGGTGGTTGCACCAATTCAAAACGACCCCGCTCCGATTGTTGGATCGAGATCGCGCTAGAGGGGGTGAATAGCGCTCGGCTATTTTTATTGTATCGGAATGTAAAACTACCAAAGTAAATATACGCAGTGGAAGTAACGAATGCAATCACGAAGGACACAGATAGTTTTACTTCGTTCGAGCCTAGGTCGACTCCTACTCGAAGCCGCGATCCTTGATCGCTTTCGGTGGGCAACACTTATAAGTACGAAAAAGAGTACAAGATTTACAATCAATACAAGAATTAAAAACAAGTTTACCGACGACGGAATCGTAATCTCGACTCGTAGTAGCACTTCAGGGTCGTTGATTGAGCAGCACGCAGCACAAGGATCGCTTGTTCGTTGTTGTTCTAAGCGACCCCTTATAAAGAGGGTTCAAGGCGCCTTGCTTTGTTCATCAAGGCGCCAGGCAGGCTCACCCGTGTGGATCGACGGACTGGTCGAACTCTATCTGGTCTAAGGCGCCTTGACCTATCAAGCGCCTCCAACCTCGGTTCAGGCGCGAACCCCATTCAGCGCCTCGATCTGCTGGCCTTTTTCGGCTTGCAGGCGCCTCCAAGCCCATGGGCGCCTCGGACCTTCATCAAGTTCTTCTTTGTGTTTTGGTACCTGCAAGTATATTAATCCAAAAATACCGCAACACTGAGTTAACACAAAATAATAGTATGACTATGAAGTTATGGCGGTCTCGGATGTCCGGAAGATCGACGGTTTCCTGGAAACCCTAGGTGGGCAGCGCCTCATTCCTCTACGAGGCAGCGTCCTCACCTACTCCACTCGGAGATTTGTTGCCGTATGATCCTCCGGATCATTGGACTTTTGCTCGACTTTCGAAGCTTGGACTTTCCGAACATCCGCCACGGCGATTCAGACTTTCACCGGTTCGCGACACGGGACTTTCCACCTAGGGTTTCCACCCCTAGGACTTTTGCCTCAAGCCACTGAACTTTCTTCCTAGGGTTACCACCCCCTATGACCTAGGGTTACCACCCCCTAGGGTTTTACCTTGCCTAACCGCAGTTAGGACTTTCCTGAAACACTCAGCAAAAGCTGTCAGATAACAAAGCATCTTAACTTTGAATCCTTTGCCATTATCAAAACTTAGGTTCGATCGTCGGATGCTTCCCGCACCAACAATTGATTCCTCAAACAATACTATTTTAAATTAACCAACACCTCATAACACCGTGAATTTTGTATGCCACGTTAGTGTGGACGTATACAAATTCAATATTTGTAAAAGGAGGGTTTTAACCCATTAATTTTATTATCTTGTCAACCTAACTTTTGACAAATAAAATTAATAGTTGGTATCATTTGGTCACACAAATAATAGCAGTGACTCCGATGGGGAGGATACTATTAGATGTGTCTAAGTGTATACCATTACTTGACACTAAGTCCATTAATAAGAGTATGCCCCTTCCGTTGGGGAAGATCACACGCTCTTAATTAACTTTCTATAGTCATCCAAAAATGGAAGTCTGTTCTAGTGATCCGCAAACAAGCTCATCCGTTATGGAGCACTCGAGCCAACGAGCAAGCTTGTTTGCATCACTTACAAACCAAGAATGGAGACCATGGGATTTACTTAAAATCCCTCTCTCACTCAGTTATTTATAAATGAGGAATTTTAACTATGCTAGCCTACTAAACTTGTAAACTAACATGCACACACAGCACAATATAAAAGCAATAAACAGAAAATCTAATTTTCAACTATTATGGCTTTTATCTCTAGTTGTCCTCCGTGTGTTGTCATCCCAAGCTGCTGCCATATTTGGCCACCGCCACCGGGTCTAGCTGTCGCCTCCATCTTGCTCCTAGTTCCGCTGCGCCTCTGGTCCTTAGAAGGTTCCACGCTTTGCAAGATTCGATCCGCGACATAAATAGAATTTTATATTTTTGATCCTATATTCCATAAAAGGAATGTACATGTATCTAGATCAAAAATAAAATCCTAATAAAACTAAATACAGCTCCTGCTGTATTTTAATACAATCATGCACACACATATAAATGCCCTTGACATGTCCAAGGGTCCAATCACACACATAATAACTAAAAGTCATAATAGTTGGATCCTGCATCCACAAAGTTAGCACATCCTACTATTAACCTGCCTAAATTATGTATGACATGTGCATAATTAACCTAATACCAAATACACAGAGGCAAAACACTAGCTCTGATACCAATTGTTGGTTGCTACTCGGAAAGCCTAGAGGTTCCACTGTACAAAAATTTTGTACAAAGATCTGAACCTTTTCCTAGCTACCATGTGTTCTTTTAAATTAAATTTTGGATCGCCTGCGGAACTTAACACGTTTGATCCAAAACTTAATCTATTTGTTCTTTTAGGTTTTGACTTGGATCTCCTGCGGAACTTAACACGATCGACTCAAATCACCTTAAGTTATTAATTCCATTAAATATTAATTTCCATAATTGGTTCCCAGTACTGACGTGGCGAGGCACACGGCCTTCTTGGATATGGGAGCAACCACCACCGACTAGACAAAACCTTTTATAGAAATCTAATATTTAATTTCCTAAAATAACTTTAGGTTAACCGAAAAGAACAATCAAATCACAAGGAAAAGAAAAAACAAAAGAACACAACATCGAAAAACATATTCGAAATTCTAGAACGTAAGCCTCTTGTATTTGGTATTATTTCCATAAATAACTAGTATGATGCGGAAAGAAAAATTACTAGTTATACCTTGTAGAAAAACCTCTTGATCTTCTACCGTATTCCTCTTCTAACCTCGGACGTTGTGTGGGCAACGATCTTCCAAGATGAGAAACCACCAACCACCTTCTTCTCCTCCTAGCTAGGTTCGGCCACAAAAAGCTTAACCAAGGATGAAGAACAAAACACCAACCAAGCTCCAAGAGATGCTAGCTTTCTCTCCTTCTTCTTCTTCTTCTTCTCCAAGTAGTATCCGGCTGCCACAAGAGCTCCAAGCCTTTGAGAGATTCGGCCACCACAAAGAGGGAGAGAGGAAGAGGATGGCCGGCCACTCCAAGGAATAAAAGAGGGAGAGAAATAATAGAGGTTGTGTCTCATGAAGGCACCCTCACCCCTTCTTTTCTATTCCTTGGCCTAGGCAAATTAGGAAATTTAATTACAATAAAATTTCCTTAATTCCCTTGACATTATTTAATTGAGAAAAATAAAATAAAATTTCCCCAATTAATCTCTAATGGCCGGCCACATCAAAAGAGATAAATTAGACAAGTTTTAATCAACAATTAAAACTTCCTAATTTGTTTCCGGAAATTTTAAAATTAAAATTTCTCTTTAAAAATCTCTTCATGGTTGATAAAAGGAAATTTCTATAATTTTAATTTTATCAACATGTGGATAATTTTAAAGAGAAAATAAAATATCTCACCAATCTACAAATAAGGAAAGAGATCTAATCTCTTTCTTTAATCTTTTGTAGATCTTTTACAAGAGAGATATTTTAATTTTAATTCTCTTTAATAAATTATTTCTTCCACATAATAAAAATTAAAATTAAAATTCTTTTTAATTTAATTTGGCCGGCCCCCACTAGCTTGGGTTCAAGCTAGAGCTATACCTAGGTCGGCCCTAGCTTGGTTCCCAAGCTAGCTTGGTCGACCCCCTATTGGTGGGTATAGAAGGTGGGTATAGGTGGGTATAGTACTCTATAAATAAGAGGCTACGATAGGGACCGAGAGGAGGAATTGTTTTTGGTCTCCCGATAAAATTAAGCATCCGTGTTCGCCCAACACACAACTTAATTTATCAATAATAACTCATTCCACTAGAGAACTATTATTGAACTACCGCAATCCCAAATTACATTTTGGGCTCCTTCTTATTATGAGTGTTAGTCTCCCCTGTTTAAGATATCGAATGTCCACTAATTAAGTGAGTTTCTGACAACTCATTTAATTAATATCTTAGTCCAAGAGTAGTACCACTCAACCTTATCGTCATGTCGGACTAAGTCCACCTGCAGGGTTTAACATGACAATCCTTATGAGCTCCTCTTGGGGACATTATCAACCTAGTATCTCTAGGACACAGTTTCCTTCTATAATCAACAACACACACTATAAGTGATATCATTTCCCAACTTATCGGGCTTATTGATTCATCGAACTAAATCTCACCCATTGATAAATTAAAGAAATAAATATCAAATATATGTGCTTGTTATTATATTAGGATTAAGAGCACACACTTCCAGAGGTCTTTGTTCCTTTATAAAGTCAGTATAAAAGAAACGACCTCAAATGGTCCTACTCAATACACTCTGAGTGTACTAGTGTAATTATATAGTCAAGGTAAACTAATACCTAATTACACTACGACCTTCTAATGGTTTGTTCCTTTCCATTTTGGTCGTGAGCTACTGTTTATAATTTATAAGGTACTGATAACATCATCTTCTGCATGTGACACCACATACTATGTTATGTACAATATAAATTAAATGTACAACTACAAACAAATGTAGACAATTTGACCAAATGTGATTCTTTATGAATATTTACAGAGCTTAGGCTTTTAGTATACACTCCAACACCCTTCTCGGGAACGCGTCCTCACAGTCACTCCCTTCCAATGACTTACCTTTACTCACCTGTCAGACGTCCGGTCAGCCCTTTGACCTGTCTGGACTTCTCGCCAGCTATCCGGTCAGCCCGTCGACCCGCTTGGACTTCGTGCCAAACATCTGGTCAGCCCATCGACCTGTCTGGACTTAGCCTGCACACTCGATCAGAGTGTTAGATAACGACGAACCTAACTTAACCTGATTTGTCATTCATCAAAACCTGAGTTATACCGTTAGTGTTAACCACACCAATAATCTCCCCCTTTTTGATAGAATGACAACCTGGTTAAGTTAGTGAAAAATATGCGAGTAAAAACCAGCATGAGGTTTAAGTTAGTTTTGGTATTGGTTTTTAACTTTGACATTTTGTTGTTTCTCTAACTTAACCACATATCCCTCCCCCTTTGGCATTCATTAAACAAGGATATAAGTTAAACATTCAAAAATATAGAATACATAAAAAAAAATGTAAGAAATGATGTCAAGTTAACTTGGGGGAGTCTAAACTCTCGAAAACATTAGCTTTAGCTTTTAGAAAATAGCTAAGTTTTGAAAGAGTAGTTAATTTTTTAAAGATCATTTTTGCAAATTTAATTTTCAAAAATGACTTTACAAACTCAAAGAGAATTTTCTAATCAGAAATTTGAAATGCTAATTTTCCAGTATAAGTTTCAAATTTTAGGATCAAGTTTTAAATTTTCAAAATATGTTTTAATTTTGAAGTATTTTCAAACATAAGTTTTCAAAATCAAAATTTTAAGACTAAGTTTTCAAAACTAGATTTATCAAGAAAATTTACAAACATAAGTTTAATTTTGAAACACTTCTCAAACCTAAGATTTCAAAGCTGAGTTTTAAAAGATATTTGCTTTTCAAAACTAAACTAAGTTTGCAATAAATTCAAAATCTTAGTTTATAGTTTTATAAAAGCTAGTTTAGAAAATTTAACACATAAGTTTTCAAGATTAAGGATTTCATAGCTAAGTTTTAAAAGATGTTTACTTTTCAAAACTGATTGAGTTTGTAAAAACTTTAAATTTGAAAAATAAAATTTAATCTCAAAACTGAAAAAAAAACTTAGAAAAGATATTTTGTTTAAGGTGGAGAAATAATTTTGGTGTTAATTGTTGATTTAATTCTCCCCCTAAGCCTGACATCTAAAATAGTTGTCTAACCAATTAGGTACTTACTGACTATCAAAAGATAGCAGCTTTCACTTGGTTAGTCAAGTTAAGTTCATTGTAATCAGTTAGCGGTTGACTTAACTGAGTAACTTAGCTTAATCAATGTATGTTTTATATTTAACGCCCAGACTTATATCGATGCACTGATATAAGCATCTTAAGTCCAGACAATTGGCCTATACATCTCACCCCTTTCTATGTTTGCCAATCACAAGCAAGGTAAACCTAGGGTGTTGGTGAGATGCTCAAATACTAGTCCTGGGGGAACATGATTTCTAAAGGGATTTTTCTAGTCTAAGGCTAAAATTGTTTTGAAATTCTAAAAGTAGGAAAGTTTTTTAAAAAAAATAAAACAATTTTAACCTAGAATTTAAAACAATTATTTTTGGAAAATAGTTTTGAATTTTGAAAGGTCCTAGTCTATTAAGCGCATTCCTAATTTTCTACGCAGATTGCTAAATTCACTTTCAGAGAGTGGTTTTGTGAATATGTCAGCTAAATTGGATTTAGACTCAATGTATTTGAGTTCAATGTCCCCTTTTGTAACATGATCCCTGATAAAGTGATGTCTAATTTCAATGTGTTTAGTTCTGGAATGATGCACTGGATTTTTTGTTAGGTTAATTGAGCTAATGTTATCAATTAAGACCTTGACATTTGTAAGGTTCAAGTTAAAATCTTTTAGGGTGTGCATTATCCATAATAATTGTGCAACACACTCTCCTATTGCTATATATTCTGACTCAGTTGTGGATAAGGCAACACAGTGTTGCTTTCTACTAAACCAGCTTACAAGTGATGGACCCAATAATTGACATCCGTCACTTGTGCTTTTGCGGTCTAATTTGCATCCAGCATAATCTGAGTCAGAGTACCCTATTAATTCAAAATTATTAGTCCTAGGATACCAAATACCTACATTTGTTGTTCCTTTAAGTTATCTAAAGATTCTTTTAACTTGAGTCAAATGAGATTCTTTAGCACCGGTTTGGTATCTGGCACACATACTAACTACAAATAAGATATCCGGTCAACTTGCAGTTAAGTATAGTAGGCTACCTATGGCACTCCTATAGTGTTTTAGATCAACTGATTTTCCATTGGGATCATCATCTAGGATTGTATTTACTGCCATAGGTGTTTTTATCTCTTTGGTGTTTTCCATTCCAAATTTTTTAAATAATTCCTTAGTATATTTTTGTTGATAAATGTAGTTACCTTCATTTGTCTGTTTGATTTGTAATCCTAAAAAGTAGGTTAATTTGCCTACCAGACTCATTTCAAACTTGTGTTCCATTAAACTTGTAAATTCATCTAAAATTCTAAATTTGTTGAACCAAAGATTATGTCATCTACGTAAATTTGTGCTATAAAAATATCTTATTTTATTAATTTGACAAATAAGGTTGGGTCAATTTGACCTTGGTTAAACCCTTTAGAGATTAGGTAAGACGTTAGTCTTTCATACCAAGCCCTAGGTGCTTGCTTAAGTCCATATAAGGCTTTCTTCAATTTATAGACATAATCAGGGTGTTCTAGACTCTCAAACCCAGGTGGTTATCCTACGTAGACTTCTTCTTTTATTAGTCCATTTAGGAATGCTGACTTAACATCCATTTGGTATAGCCTAAACCCTTTGTGTGCTGCATAACTTAGTAACATCCTAATGGACTCTAGTCTAGCCACTGGGGCATATGTTTCATCATAGTAAGTCCTTCCACTTGATTGAACCCCTTAGCAACTAGCCTGGCCTTATTTCTAGTAATTTCTCCAGTTTCACTTAATTTGTTTCTAAATACCCATTTTGTTTCTATTATTTTCAAATTCTTGGGTGGTGGTACCAAGTCCCAAACTTCATTACGCTCAAATTGAACTAATTCTTCTTGCATAGCTATGACCCAGTCTGGGTCAAGTAGTGATTCGGCTATGGTTTTGGGTTCAATTTTTGAGATTAAAGATATTTGACTTAGATTTCTAAAGGAAGATCTAGTTTGAACCCTAAGATCTGGGTCACCAATTATTTGATCAGTTGGGTGATTTGGATTGACTCTTATTGTTCTAGGGGGTTGACTCTCCTGAGGTTGTTCTTCTTCTTCATGACTTAGGATTTGGTTGGTTCCTTCAGAGTTTTTATTTTCTTGAACAAATTCAATTGATTGATGTTGTGTTTGTTCTAGGTTTTGTCTGGATTCTTCAAAATTCACATTAGTAGTTTCTTCAATTCTTAAGGTAACCTTATTGTAGACCCTGTAGCCTCTACTATTTAGGGAGTAGCCTAAGAAAATTCCATTTTCAACCTTAGAGGTGAATTTTCCTAAATGTTCTCTTGTGTTTAAGATGAAAGCTGGGCACCCAAATACTCTAAAGTATTTTATATTGGGTTGTTTATTGTAATAAACTTCAAAAAATGTTTTGTTATAGGTTTTGTTTAGTGTTGTTCTGTTTTGTACATAGCAAACTGTACTAACAGCTTCCGTCCAAAAATATTTAGGTAAGTTGTATTCATTTAACATCATTCTAGAGGCTTCAAGTAAGGTTCTATTTTTTTTTCTACAATCCCATTTTGTTGGGGGGTTTTATGGCACGAAAATCCGTGATGGTAGCCATTTTCAAGACAGAATTTGTTAAAGTTATGATTTTTAAATTCTCCCCCATTATCACTTCTAATTCTTTTAATTTTAAGGTCCTTTTCATTTTCAACTTGTTTACAAAAGTTTGTAAAAATTTCAAAAGTTTCATCCTTATTTTTTAAAATTTTTACCCAAGTGAACCTAGAATAGTCATCTATTATTACTAGACAGTATAGACTTCCATTTATTGATTTGACTCCATGGGAGTCAAATAAGTCTAAATGTAACAGTTCTAAGATTGAGTTGGTTTGTGATTCATTAGTTGGGATTGTTAGAGTGTATACTAAAAGCCTAGCTTTTGGTATAAACATTTATCTAGAAATAAGAATCACATTGGTCAAATATCTACATTTATGATAAATGTAGTTGTTCAATTAATTTATATTGTAGATAACATGGTGTGTGGTGTCACACACAGAGGATCATGTTATCAGTACCTTATAAATTATAAACAGTAACTCACGACCATAATGGAAAGGAACAAACCATTGGAAGGTCGTAGTGTAATTAGGTATTAGTTTATCTTAACTATATAATTACACTAGTACACTTAGAGTGTATTGAGTAGGACCATTAGAGGTTGTTTCTTTTATACTGACTTTATAAAGAAACAAAGACCTCAGTTATTATGGAAGTGTGTGCTCTTAATCATAATATAATAACAAGCACATATATTTGATATTTATTTCTTTAATTTATCAATGGGTGAGATTTAGTTCGATGAATCAATAAGCCCGATAAGTTGGGAAATGATATCACTTATAGTGTGTATTGTTGATTATAGAAGGAAACTGTGTCCTAGTGATCTAGGTTGAGAATGTCCTCAAGAGGAGCTCATAAGGATTGTCATGTTAAACCCTGCAGGTGGACTTAGTCCGACATGACGATAAGGTTGAGTGGTACTACTCTTGGACTAAGATATTAATTAAATGAGTTGTCAGTAACTCGCTTAATTAGTGGACATTTGACATCTTAAACACAGGGAGACTAACACACTCATAATAAGAAGGAGCCCAAAATGTAATTTGGGATTGGTGCGGTAGTTCAATAATAGTTCTTTAGTGGAATGAATTATTATTGATGGAATTAAGTTGTGTGTTCGGGGCGAACACGGGAAGCTTAATTTCATCGGGAGACCAAAACCAATTTCTCCTCTCGGTCCCTATCGTAGTCTCTTGTATATAGAGATTTATACCCACCACATACCCACCTTCTTACCCAACCAATAGGGGTCGGCAAAGCTAAGCTTGAAGCTCAAGCTTAGGGACGGCCAAGCCTAAAGGTTGGCCTTAAGGTGGCCGGCCAATAGCTTGGAGCCCAAGTTTAGGTGGCCGGCCACATCATATTAAAAAGGATTTTTTATTAAAATTATTTCTTATGTGGATATCATAGTTTTAAAAGAGAGTTTAAAAATTAAATCTTTCCTTTTAAAGCTTTCTACAAAAGATTAAGAAAAGATTTGAAATCTTTCCTTATTTGTAGATTGAAAGGAGATTTTATTTTTAAGAAAAACTTTCCTTTTTGACCATGATAATAATTTAAAAGAGAAGTTTAAAAATTAAATATTCTCTTTTATTAGTTTCTATAAAAGATTAAGAAAAGATTTGATATCTTTCCTTATTTGTAGATTGAAAAGAGATTTTAATTTTTAGAGATAACTTTCCTTTTGAAAATTATCCACATGTTTAGAAGAAGAATTTTAATTTATAAAATTTCCTTTTTATTAACTAATCATGAAGGGATAAAAATTATTGGAGAAATTTTTATAAATTTCTAGAAACAAATTAGGAAGTTTTAATTCTTGTGTGAATTAAATTTTCCTTGTTTTGGGGAATTAGAAGTGGTCGGACATTAGTATTAAAAGAAGAAAATTATTTTTAATTAAAATAATTTTTCTTTTTTATGACAAAAGAATTAAGGAATTTTTATTAAAATTTCCTTATTTGTCAAGACCAAGGATTATAAAAGAGGGGTAGAGGTGCATTCACGGTGATCAACTCTATTATTCTTCTCTCTCTTTTCCTCCTTGGTGGCCCTAGCTTCTTCCTCTTCTCTTCTTCTTATGGCCGGGCAACCTCTCTTGGAGCTCTTGATGGTGGCGGTTCTAGCTAGGAGAAGAAGGAGAAAGGTGGTTTTGTTTCTTGCATCCCTTGGAGCTTGGTGGTGGTGGCGGACCTCTACTTCTCTTGGAGAATTGTGGTGGCGAAATTGCAAGGAAGAAGAAGGTGCTTGGTGGTTCTCATCTCGGAAGATCGTTGCCCACACAACGTCCGAGGTTAGAAGAGGAATACGGTAGAAGATCAAGAGGTCTTTTTAAAAGGTATAACTAGTAATTTTTCCTTTCCGCATCATGCTAGTTATTTATGGAAATAATACCAAATACAAGAGGCTTACGATTCTAGTATTTCGAATATGTTTTTCGAAGTTGTGTTCTTTTATTTTTCTTTTCCTTGTGATTTGATTGTTCTTTTTGGTTGACCTAAAGTTATTTTAGGAAATTAAATATTAGCTTTCCATAAAAGGTTTTGTCTAGTCGGTGGTGGTTGTTCCCATATCCAAGAAGGTCATGTGCCTCGCCACGTCAGTACTGGGAACCAATTATGGAAATTAATATTTAATGGAATTAATAACTTAGGTGATTTGGATCAAACGTGTTAAGTTCCACAGGAGATCCAAGTCTAAACCTTAAAGAACAAATAGATTAAGTTTTGGATCAAATGTGTTAAGTTCCGCAGGCGATCCAAAATTTAATTTAAAAGAACACATGGTAGCTAGGAAAAGGTTCAGACCTTTGTACAAAATTTTTGTACAGTGGAACCTCTAGGTTTTCCGAGTAGCAACCAACAGGTTTGTGGGTAGATTTTGTTTGCTTACCTTGTTGACAAGCATTACATAAGGTTGAATCAAGGTTAGGTAATTTTGGTAGTCCTCTAACTAGTCAATTTAGTTTGCTTATATTTCTGAAATTTGTATGTGACATTCTTCTATGCCATAACCAGGTTTCTTCTTTTTGTGTTAAATAACACTTAATTGAAGAAGTGGTTAAGTTAATCGCATAGATATTGTCTTTCCTAAACCCTTTTAGGCTTATGTTAGGGCTGTCTAAGTGTTTGATTACGCATTCTGTAGATAAAAACCTAACCTTATACCTAGTATCACACAGTTAACTGATACTTAAAATATTATACTTGAAATTTTCAACAAGTAAAACATTTGTAATAATAAAGTCAATTTTTAATTCGATATCACCTATACCAATTACCTTGAGTTTGTCGTTGTTCCAAAGGTAACTATTCCTAGGCTTTTGTAGGTGAGTTGAGTGAATTTTGTGTGATCTCCAGTCATATGTTTGGAGCAACCACTATCCAAAATCCATTTAGTTTCCTACAATAGGTAGGAATTAGGGTTAATCTAACAATTGGACCAAAAAATTAAGTTAAGTTTTAAAATAATTTTTTTTAATTAAGTTTAATTTTTAAAATAATTTTTAAGTAGCAAAAATTGAGTTTTAAAATAAATTTTTAAGTTAAAAAAATAAAGTTTTAATAAATTTTTTAAATGAATTTTTAAGAAACAAAAATTTAAGTTTTAATTTTTAAAATAATTTTTAAGTTTAAAAAAAATAAGTTTTAATTTTTAAAATAATTTTTAAAAGAATTAAGTTTTAATTTTTAAAATAATTTTTAAGATAAAAAAAATTAAGTTTTAATTTTTAAAATAATTTTTAAGTTTAAAAAAATTAAGTTTTAATTTTTAAAATAATTTTTAAGTTAAAAAATTTAAGTTTTAATTAAAATAATTTTTAAGCTTAAAAAAATTAAGTTTTAATTTTTAAAATAATTTTTTAAGTTAAAAAATTTAAGTTTTAATTAAAATAATTTTTAAGAAAAAAAATTTTAAGTTTTTTATTTTTAAAATAATTTTTAAGTTAAACACAATTTAAGTTTTAATTTTTAAAATAATTTTTAAGTTAAACACAATTTAAGTTTTAATTTAATTTTAATTTATTTTAATTTAATTTAATTTAATTTAGTTTTAATTTTAATTCCTTAGTCATCTCACCCGATCTATGTTTTCAATCAGGGAATCCTATAATTTTGTGAGATGAATTAGGTTCAATTTTAGGATTTGTTTTTAACTTGTGTTAGATTCGGGTTTAGCTTTGGGTTCAACAAATAGGCGTTCTCTGGATAAACTTCTGGGCTATGGTGAGTCACTCGGACATCATTAAAGTAATCATGCATTCGAGATTTTCCAAATAGTCCTATCCACTGGACTTAGTACAAAACCTTGGTCTAACTGGTTAGGATTCATAAAGGGTAGCTTCGGTCGGTTCCACTTAGCCAAATGCACCAGGTCGAAGCCATATCTTCCTAGACATGCATAGACTAAGCTTCCCTAACGTACTATCATCCAATATTTCACCAGTACCATTTTTCAAGTTAAACTTGAACCCTTTTTAACTAATCCTAATTACCCTGTCGGGTAAGTTGGTTAGGGTTACCCTACCCGGGTAGGTTAGTTTTGGAGGTGCCAGCTATTCTGGAGCCTCCTCCTGAATTAATGGCCATTTAATTTAATTTTTTTCTCGGTTTATGTCTATTTCTTTTATAATTATATTTTACTTGGTGATAGTTTACATTTTGTTGAGTTTTAATATGTTTATATTTTAAATTTTTTTGGTTCAGGTTTGTATTCTGGTTTTTTATTTGGTTTATTTGACTTTATATAATATATTTTTTCTTTAGGGATATAATATTGGTTAGCTCCTATTTGCGTGGTCAAACACGCTTTCGGAACCCAGGCTTTGTTCGTTGACTTGTATTGGGTTATTAATGATTTAAACGTTTTATTTGAGTTCGACTTATATCCGAGTCCGGTTTTGTTATAACATGTTTTTTGATTATTTAGAATTAAGTCTAAATTTTTTGATCTAGTAGTAAATTTTTCTAACATATTTTTTAAATTATTAATTTCTAATTTTAATGATGAGTTCTCCTCCTCAAGTGTTAGATCTTGAGTTGGTTTATTATTTACAACTTGTTCCTTGAGGATTTGATTTTCCTCGAGAAGCAATTTGTTTTCATTTTCTAATTTAACTAATTTATTATTTAAGCATGAAATAATTTTAAAAAATTTCTGGTTTAAGGTTAGGAATACCTCTTCAGAACCTTCGGAAACGAGTACGGACTCGTGGCTCGATTCGGGTTCGGACCCGTCTTCCGATTCTGCTTCGCGGGGCATCAGCGCGAGGTGGCTCTGGTGCTTCTGCTCTTCTGCTTCTGATTCTTTCGAGGAGGAGTCGTCCCACGTCGCCTTGAGGGCATTCTTTTTGGTTGGCTTCGGTTTGTCGATCTTCAATCTTGGACACTCGTTCTTGTAGTGACCCTTTTTGATGCATCCGAAGCACGTCACGCTCCTCGATTTGGTTGGAGAATTGATCTTTTGAAGGTCCTTCTTGCTGAAGCTTCTTTTCCTCCTAGTGAACATCTTCCTTACCGGGTTCACCAGGTGTTCTTCATCTTCAGAGTTCTGGTCAGAATCTTCTTCCGGTTCAGACTTGTTCTTCTTTTCTTTTGAGGAACCTGCAAATAAAGCTACACCTTTCTCGACCCCGACGTTAGTTTGCTCATGCAGTTCTAATTCACAGAAAAGCTCATCTAATTTTAATTTAGATAAATTTTTAGAGATCTTGTAGGCATCTACGATGGATGCCCACAAGTTGTTGCGTGGAAAAGCATTTAGGGCATACCTTATTAAATCCCGGTTCTCCATTTGGTGCCCTATTGCGTGGAGTCTGTTGAGAATGTCTTTGATTCTTGCGTGGAGTTGGCTGGCCGTTTCTCCTTCCTGCATTTTTATATTAAAAATTCTATTTAAGAGCAAGTCTCATTTTGTTACCTTAGCGTCGCTCGTTCCTTCGTGCAGTTCGATCAGTTTGTCTCACAGCTCTTTAGCGTTCTTATGTGGTCCGACCCGGTTCAGTTCTTCTCTAGTCAATCCGCACTGTAGGGTGTTGATTGCCTTGTTCTCTGTTGATGCCTTCTTCTTTAGGTCTGTTGTCCAATCTTCTGGATCCAGTAGATTCCCGGAACTGTCTACTGGTATTTTGTAGGGTCTTGTGACGCTCAGCCACTGGTCGAAGTCTGTCTTGAGATACACTTCCATTCGCTTCTTTCAGTACGGGAAATCATCCCCATTGAAGAGGGGAGGTCGTACTGTGCTGAAGCCCTCGATCTGTGACATTTTTAATCTGCACACAAAAAATATAGAGAGGTTCCAAGACTTGGTCTTGGATTAGTAGTGCGGGAGGAATTAAAAATAACTAAATTGGTGTTGTACCAATTTAGTTTCAATCACGACGAAAAAAATTCCAAAAGGGTAATAATACCAGTTTGGATTTTTACGAAAAACTGAAATCTGAAAAAAATAAAAAAGCAAATCACCCCCTTGTCTGATTGGTGGTTGCACCAAATCAGAGCGGTACCTGCTCTGATACCACTTGTTGGATCGTAGACGTTTGATAGAGGGGGTGAATATCGAAAAACGTTCGTCGATAAGAGAGTTAAACGCAGCGGAAAAATTAAGACAATGCAATGCTAACACAAGAACCAATTTTACTTGGTTCGGAGCCTTTGGCGACTCCTACTCCAAGGCCTGGACACAAGAGTACTTTCGTTGGTTAATTCACAAGCAATTCGAAGAATGTTACAATTAAGAATTACAGGAATGCTAATAAAAGAAATTAATACCGACAAACTGAAAAGAAGTAAACTGAAGACAGTGCTTTGTCGGAGTAGCCTCAAGGCGTCGCAGGAGCACAGTAGAGCAGAGAGTTCTGAGTTGTTGTTGAAGCTCCACCCCTGCCCCTTCTTTTATATGAAGCTCGGGGTGCCCCGGATCCCTTCCGGGCGCCCTGGTGGGGTGTGGCAGGTCCAACCAGTGAGCTCCATGTGGCGACGACGAGTTTGGATAAAAGTTGCATCCCGGGCGCCCGGACCTCCTTTCTCCAGAAGAATTCTTCTCCTGCAAGACAAGATTAGTCCGAGGCAAATATATAATTTATAACCTGCAAAACAGAGTGTTAGTTCAGTTTATAGTTTGACAAAAAGAGTATGACTTAGATTCCGTCTTTCCGAGACCGGAATCTAGTCACGATCTCGACTTAGATATCCGAAATGAATCTAAGCCGGATCGACGCCTAATGTTCCCTTCCCGGGAACCCGTCCTCACAGTCACTCCCTTCTAGTGACTTACCTTTACTCACCTGTCAGACGTCCGGTCAGCCCTTCGACCCGCCTGGACTTCTCGCCAGCTATCCGGTCAGCCCGTCGACCTAGCTGGACTTCTCGCCAAACGTCCGGTCAGCCCGTCGACCCGCTTGGACTTCGTGTCAGACATCTGGTCAGCCCGTCGACTTGTCTGGACTTAGCCTGCACACTCGATCAGAGTGTTAGATAACGATGAACCTAACTTAACCTGATTTGTCATTCATCAAAACCTGAGTTAGACCGTTAGTGTTAACCGCACCAACAAGTTCGACATCCAATACTAGCCCCGAACGACCATCAAGGCGTAGAAATTGGTGGATTTCGTCATTGTGGTACACAATCCTGAGACTGAAGCCATTTGGAAAATATATGTGGATGATTCATCTACTCGGCAAGGGAGTGGGGTAGGTATATTGCTCATCTCCCCCTAGGAAGAGCGGATGCAGCTGTCCGTTCGGCTGGACTATAGGGCACAATGAAGCCGAGTAGGAGGCGCTGATAGCTAGCCTGCAAGCCGCTCGACACGTTGGAGCCATTAAAGTCTTCATCTATTCGAACTCATAATTAGTCGTCCAGCAGCTGACCGGGACGTTCGAGATAAGTAACGCTCATCTCAGACTCTACGTCGAAGCCTTTGAAAAGCTGAAAGCCAATTTCCGAGAAGTTATCGTACAGAAGATCCCCTGGTCGGAGAATCAGGCTGTAGACGAGTTGGCCAACCTGGCCATCTCATTATCGTCGATCGTCATTGCACAGCTGATCGAGTAGGTATCCCTAGTAGCCCACATCAACAAGATGGAAGGACTCACCTTCTTGAACGATTGGAGAACTGCTCTGATAGAATTCTTACGGTTGGGAGCTACGCCAGCCGATCAGGAGGAGACTCGCTTATTGACGAAAATGGCTGGTCAGTTCACCCTCATAGGAGATCATCTATACAAGAAGGTCTTCTCCCGTCCTCTACTTAAATGCGTCAGATCGGAGGACGCTAACTACATACTGCGAGAGGTACATCAAGGATCCTACGGAGGACACCCGGGCAGCCGATCGTTGGCATGGAAGATTCTGCTGGCCGGATACTTCTGGCCAACCCTTTAGGAGGATGCTGCTCGGACGGTGGCTACTTGCTTGTCCTACCATTAATATCACAGCCTTTCACACCGACCGGCCTAGGAAATGAAGGCGTTCGCAGTTTCTTGTCCGTTCGACTACTGGGGCATGGACATTGTGGGACCCTTCCCGATGGCGATAGGTTAGCGAAGGTTCTTGCTTGTTGCTGTAGATTACTTCTCAAAGTGGGTAGAAGCCGAGCCGCTAGCCAGAATTACCGAGCAGATGATCATGAAGTTCATCTGGTAGCACATCGTCTGCCGGTTCGGCATCCCGCGCCGGCTCGTCTCGGACAACGGAAGATAGTTCGCCGGTCAGAGACTTAGGAAATGGTGCGAAGGGTACGACATCCAACTCACCTCTGTAATATATCCTCAGAGCAACGGGCAGGCCGAAGTCGCCAATAGGGAGATCCTGCGAATCTTACGCGCTCGGCTCGACCATGTCGGAGGGAGCTGGGCAGATGAACTCGCCAACGTGTTGTGAGTGATCCGCACAACTCCCAAGGAGGGGACGGGAGCAACTCCTTTTCACCTAGTGTACGGCGGCGAAGCGGTCTTACCCGTCGAGGTTGGCGTTGAATCCAATCGGATACAACACTACAGCGAGGATAACGTTGAGCAGAGGCTTCTGAAGTTGGACTTAGTGAAACATACGCTAAAGCTGTCGTTCGGCTGATGGCGTATCAACAACGAATGTGACAAAGCTATAACCAGAGGGTGATCCCAAGGTCATTCCAGGTCGGTGATCTCGTCTGGAAGAAAGTCAAGTCGATCGACGACATCTCCAAGCTAGAAGTCCCATGGGCAGGACCTTTCAAAGTCGTGGAGATGCTCCGCTCAGGCGCCTACTATTAGGAGGATGAGGATGGGCGGCGATTGGAGCGATCGTGGAGCGTGAACCACCTTCAACCCTACCAAGCCGGGTGAGAAGTGCACGATGTAGTAGTATAAAACATATTTTTGTATCCCTATGTTCCTTGAATGTAGGAAAGAGTTTCCAAACTTTGTGCTGAACTGCACACCAAATCGTCGATCGGCGACGTTAAACCCGGGTCTTCACCAAATTATCGAGCGGCGACATTAAACCCTAGTTTCCACCGACGGTCGAGCGACGACCTTAAACTCACGTTTTCACCAAATTATCGAGTGACGACGTTAAACCCTGGTCTCCACCAATGGTTGAACGGTGACCTTAAACCCAAGTCTTCACCAAATCGTCGAGCGGCGACATTAAACCCTAGTCTCCACAGACGGTCGAGCGGCAACCTTAAACCCATGTCTTCACCAAATCGTCGAGCGACGACGTTAAACTCTAGTCTCCATCGACGGTCGAGTCGCGACCTTAAACCCGGGTCTTCACCAAATCGTCGAGTGGCGACGTTATGCCCTAATTTCCACCGACGGTCGAGCGGCGACCTTAAACCCACGTCTTCACCAAATCGTCGAGCGGCGACATTAAACCCTAGTCTCCACCGACGATTGAGTGGCGACTTTAAACCCACGTCTTCATTAAATCGTCGAGCGACGACGTTAAACCCTAGTCTCCACCAACGGTCAAGCGACGACCTTAAACCCTCAACTTCTTCAAATCATCGAGCGACAACGTTAAACCCCTGTCTCCACTGACGGTCGAGCGGTGACCTTAAACCCACGACTTCTTCAAATCGTCGAACGACGACGTTAAACACAAGTCTTCATCGACGGACGAGCAGCTCAAGAGGTATAAACCTTAAAACACGAGCCGTCACAGAAGTCGTCCGTTCGGGATTGTGTGGCTGACGTTTACTGCCGATCGGGAGGGTCAGGAAATCGTATGAGCGAAAAAAATACAAAATGAGAATTAAGCCAAGCGGTGAATATTCATTGAACAAAAGAAGGAACCACCGAACGACGAGTATATAGTCATACTTCAAAAACTTTCTTACAAACTCTCCGCCTCACTCAAGATAATCGAAGACGTCATCAGACATCGAGTCGTTGAATAGGATGCGATTGATAATGCCATCATTCAGGGCTTCGGGGAGGTGACCGTTCGACTTAAGCTGGTCGAATGTCTCGTCGATAGCTAGATCGAAGATCCGGATGATCTAATGGACGACTTTGTCAGTAAATTTGTCCGAGCGGAGGTATTCCTGTTTCACCACCTCAAATCTACTCGGCTCGGCCTCCTGGTAGGTCCTCAGAGCATCGCGGGAGGCCTCCAGAGCGTCTTCGAGGGTCTTCAATTGCCCCCGAAGAGCAGCCTCCCTAGCCGAGCGGTTGTCCCTTTCAGCGACCAGTAAATCTTCCACCTCCTTAAGCTTCTGGACAAGGGTACGAGCCTCGTGGTTTTTCAGCTCTAGGTCAGTGATGGCTCGATTTTTCCTTGTTGTGGCCAGCTCGATCTTCTTATCATAAGTGTTCACCTATGCCTCGAGCCGACCTAACATGATAGCTTGATCAGCAGACTTCTTTCGCTCGGCCTCCAAGAGCTTGTTGGCCTTCTCCATATCGGCTTGAACTCAGCGACTGATGGCCCTTGGGAAGAGGATGTGACGCCAGAGGTCTTGAGCTTCTTCAACTCGTCCTCCACAAAAGTGAGTCGCACGCTCTCCATTCAGTACTGCAAAGGAACAGAAAAATGTTAGCGTCGATCGGAAGTAACTAGTGAATTGGTAGTGAAATATGTACTCCAGTGGACATCTGCAGTTGGTTGTTGTCGAGCTGTCTCGGGGACATCGTCATCATTCGGGCCCTCGCTTCCTCCCAAACACCGGCAAGTGGCCCTCGGATCAGGATTTTGTGGTCGGGGACCTGCGGACGGGCGCACTGCTCGAGGTAGTCCTCTATCGAGAGGTTGAGGATCGCTATCACGGATCGTCGCCCGCTTGGGTCCAACTGGAAGAGGCCGCCGGACGGGATGGTGCGGCCGTGGACACAGGATCGATCCTGGACCACAGTGGTCTCCGCCGGGATGGATGCAAAGACGCGATCGATTGTGCGGCGATAGGCTCTTGTGGTAGATTGGCCAAGGAGGGTGTCCGATCAGATGAAGTGGCCTCCGCTGTTCTGGGGAGTACCGCTGAAGACAAGGCACCGACCCTCACTACAGAAGTGGCAGATCGGGAGGGTGTGGCAGTCCGGCGTCTCTTGCGCCTAGAAAGGGGGACGCCATCACCTGAAGACTCCGAGCCTTTGGCTCGGGCGACAAGCTGCCCCTCAGAAGTTGGAAGTGGGTCACCCGCCACTTCCATGCTAGGTGTTTGGTCGGTGGTGCCTTCGCCTACAATGGGTGTTCCCCTGCTCTCGGCGAGCGTACATTCGTGAGAGTCGACCGGCGTCAAACCTAGGCTCGCCATTTCCTTCGCTGCGGCCACCTCGATCGCGACGTCCTTGAGCTTGGTCAAACCAGCAGCACGTGCTCGCATCATGATTTCAGTTGCAAAAGAAAAGAAGAAATCAGTTATATTCTAGGAGAAAAGGCAAGAAATTCCATACCTAAGCCGTTCGGGAGCCTCGTGCATATCGGACTCAGCCCGAAGATATACATAACACCCTCTAGCAGCAGCTTATGGATATCATATTCCTGACCAGCGAGCATGGAAGCGACATGGAGATAAGCTGGTTGGCTCTTGTATTTCTTCAGATCTGGCTAGGGTGGTAGTCTGACCTACCAGCGCGTCCAAAAGCTCGGTCGTTCGGGGAGTCGCATGAAGAAAAAAATACTCCTTCCAATGCTTGTTGGAAGTAGGCATTTTGTCAAAGAATACTAGGCCGACCCGAGAATAAAAAAGGTACGTCTCTATCTCGGACTACTTGGGATAGTAGAAGTAATAAAAAACTTGAGGGGTCAGAGGGATGTCGTGCAACCGGAACAACACTACGAGGTCGTACAGCAAACGGAAAGAATTTGGAACGAGTTGAGGAAGAGGGACACGAAAGTAATTGCAGACTTCAATTATGAAAGGGTGGATGGGGAAGCGGAGACCGACCACAAATTGATCTCTGAACAAACAGATAGTGTCGATCGGTGGATCGTTTGGCCGATCAGACGGAGAAGCCAAAATGATTTCATGGTCAGAAGGAAGTTCGACAACATTCCTAAGGCTCTCAGCATCGTCTGCATCAAACCTGATCTCCATGGTGGTATACCAAAGTCCGGGAGCAGGGTCCGATGGCTGTGAATAGCTGGTCATTGCCGGAAAGTGAAGGAACACAAAGTTCGATGAAGAGAAAGGCAACGGAAAGCATAACAGATGCTGGAAAGACTCAAGGATTCAAAAGAACTGCAAAAGATGGCAGAGAGCTTACTGAAAAGGGGAAAAAGTGGTCGCAAAGGAAGACTAAGGATTGTCGAAGTAGGGCACGCACAGGGAGTCGCCAGAGCACTTTCGCAGAAGACGCAAAGGATGAAGAAGAAGCCGACACCGCAGCTTTATAAAGTTTGGGCTCGGCCAACCGAAGCCGTCCGATTTAGGTCGCGGAAACCAGAGCACAAATCCAACCATAGAATTCAAACTACCAGACGTCACATCAACACCTGTCGATTCGGGCGTGTGGCGACTGCGACGGTAACACGTGGCATTCACTCATTGGTTTGCATTTAAGGGGCACCATTAACAGGCGTGGGCGCGTGCTCAGCCTTAATGGGGATTGATTTGCACGAATTCCCAGGAGATACGGGTGACGCCAACGTTGACTGCTCTTGGCCAAGGATACAAAATGAAAAATTCTCAAGTGCAAATGTGCGAAGCGCTGAGCAGTCTCGAGGAGCAGTCCCAGGGTCATCCGACGCCCTCGGGCGGACCCGTCAATCCAGCCGGTATCATGGCCGATTGGCCAGTCGATTTCCAGACTTAATTGTCCAGTCAGTCATGCTTACAACCTCCTTCGACTAGACTTGAGGGGGAGACACGTGATCTGGTGGTAAGACAGGGCCCGCCCTGTAGATGGTCATTGCCACACTGGAGGTCAAAGTCAGGGCGGTTAACGATTTTAGGTCATCGTCCGATCGGACGACCCACTCGCCTGATCGGATTGAGTATTTGATCCAACATCATCACAGCTCGGCCGTGCACCGAGTTTCCGACGCTCAGAAAATCAAATTATTGGTAAAGCATATGCCGAGCGGATAGCCCGCTCAGACTTACATCATGCCTCGGAACCAGTGGAGTGAAGACATGACCGAGCGGATGACATGCAGGCACGGTTGCCCGCTCGACATAACAGCGGAGCCGGGACAGTGGAAGGTTGGCTGAGCGGTCATCCCGCTCGGCCCTAGGGACGATAGCACCAGGAAGACGACGACTGGCCAAGAGACTCTCCAGCTCAGCCCCAAGAGAGATAGCCATCCGGATGGAGGGGGATCGGCTGAGCGACTCTTCCGCTTGGCCTAGTAACAGACAAAAGGAGCAGATGGTGATATCCTTTTGGGAACCAGTGCCACCGACAGGCAGCGTGGTTGACAACATGATCAGACAAAAGATCGTACGATAGAAGTTTCCACTGTCTTGTCAGAGATATGCTCGGGTCGTTAAGGTATGGTGTCAGGGACACTTCACTAACACGTCTTTTCAGGGTAAGCTTTAAGAAGCATGTATACCTCGAGAAGCGTGCACGCACGCTCCCGGAGCCCTATATAAAGGGCCTCAAGCTTCGACGGAGGTATGTAAGTTCTACTGTAGCTACTGTTACACTGCCTCTCTTGCTCCGCTCTTTTGCTTAGCTTTCCTACCGCCGGTGATTTGACTTGAGCGTCGGAGGACCAACGCCGAGGAACCCCTCCCTGGCTCGGCACTAACGTTTTGTGGTTGCAGGCTCGGCTAGTTGGAGGTCCATGCTCAGTCAACAGGAGCACCACGCTCCCAGCGTCCGTCGCCTCGACTTTCGGACAAGATCATCGATGACATTGGGTATTTCGGTGTCATCCATCCTAACGTCTTAGTTTAGGTTTTAACTCGGTGTTCCCACAGACGATATCAATTTGTTCTTGCTTGAGTTTGCCGACAACAAACCACCGATGAGTTGGTGTCGATGTTGACTTTGTTCGGGAGAGAGCACTAAAAAGAGAGGGTTTGAATGACAGCTGGAGGTTTCCCCAGTGTAGTCACTTTGACGCTCAAGTAAGTGTTCGGTAGAAGAGGAAGAAAGGAGGAGGAGATGAATAGTAGTCTAGAGTTTGTGGGCGCGTGTATGTGCATATCTATGCCCATAGGATCAGGCTACCTTTTATAAAATTACGGCTATGCTCCACATGTCCCGAGATCTACATTAGCGTTACCCACGTTCCTTAAAATAAATGACCATGTTACTCGCTTTTCTCGGATTAAACGGTTGATGTTTTCCACATTATTTAGGAAGCAACGACTACATTGTCTTTAAGTTAGGTGTGTTGCTCCGGTTAGTTAGCGTGATTCAGAATCGAGATCCTCGTGGAGGCAAAGTTGCGCTGAGTCGAAGCCACATGGAGTCGGATTGTTTGGAGTCGATGCTGCATGGAGTCAGGGTTGCATGGAGTCGGGTTGCTTTTAGTCAAGGCTGCATGGATCTGGGGATGACCATGATCCGGAGTGATGCAGAGTCAGGCCAATAGAAAGTTTCTAGAGGATGTAAAATTGAGGAGCAACTATCTGTTGACTTTGATCATCATCTTAGTAGGATTATTGACTTCCTTAACCACTTGGCACCTTCTAGTTACCTCCCACATCACCCCGAGTTCCTTATGATCTAGAAGAAAGATAAATTACAGAGGGCTTTGCCCAGCATAATGACTCTTTACATGGGTGTTAAGATGACCCACGATGTATATCGTACACACTAGGAATTAACCCTGATCTATCAGGGTAACATCATGCATAAAGATCAGCTGTGCCAATTTGTGGGAACAAAATGGAAATATGATTTTAAAAAATTGATTATGGAAATGGAGGTTTCATCGACTTAAAGAAATTTATCACGAGGAACTTGGATGGGTTAAGAAATTCTTGATTGTTCTTACCGCATATGATAAATTAACTGATGGTTATTGCTTGGTGGGTGGGCGGGGACTTAAGGCATGAGACTACGATCCCAGTCGATTGTACGTTGAATTCATGGCCATCAAAAGGTTTTGACAGTGGAGCCTCGGCCGTTTTATTCAGTCCTGTAGACATGAGACTTTCGACCTCTGTTTGGTCCTTCACAACTTCCATGCTCTTCTGTTGCTTTCTGTCCTCGAAGCTCGCACAAACAGCTGATGGAAAGGAAATTGATATTTTGAAACAAAATCATAATGCAGCAATTGCTAGGAGAATTTTGCTCATCATTTCCAAACCATGAGCACCGAAACTGCCACTTTTGAGTTTCAGCAGTGTGAGATCCATGTCATGCTCATTGGAAAGTTCCTGCAGTAATTAAAATGGAATTTTCCAGGAAATACTGCATTTTCGTTCACATGTACAGTCCCAAAGCATTGATTTGGACGATGAACTCTGTCAACGAACAAAGTTATTGATCATAATTTAAACAAATCGCGCAGTTTTTTCCTCTGGCTCCGGTTTCTCCATGATCATGCTCGTGCTCATGTTTATTCGCAAGTGTGCAAGCTTCGTACAACTTGCAATTCATGATGACCTCGAGAACGAGCAGCAATGCGTACAAGTAAACGATGGAAATGGCCTCCCACAGCAAAGACGAGCTCAATTCCCCTGAAATGTTGTATTGCCGGATCACCCTGTACTGGAACAGAGCCTCCACAGCGGCCATTCCGAGGTTGGCCGGTAAAGCCAGTGTCAGGGCCGTCGACGCATGCCCCCTCACGAGGAAGCATGCCTTGAGCACCGGGAGCAGCCCGCCACAGCCGTCCACGGCGGCCACGACGATGGCCAGGTTGCAGATCACGGTAGCGTTGGCGATCACGACGGAGTACAGGACGGTTCCGGCGGCGGAGAGGAGGAGGAGGAGGAGGGCGGAGTTGGAAGCCACGCTGAGGGCGTCGGCGGCGTTGAAGGCGAGGAATAGGAAGGCGAAGACGGCGGCGTTGGCGGAGAGGATGACGAAGGAGTTGAAGAGGTGTGTAGGCAGAATCGAGCAGTAGCGGCGCAGAGCGGCGGACAACGGCGGCGACCCATGCCGGCTCCTCCGGCCGCCACACACGACGAGGATGACGCAAGCCTTGGCCACGAGGAGGAGCGTGAGGACAAGCGGAAGCGTGGCCACGAAGGTGAACACGGTCTGCGAGAGCTTCAAGTTGAGCAGGGCGAAGAAGTCCGACGAAGCAGGGAACCTCGCGGCCAGGAACATGGCCGACAGCCGGAGAGAGATAGTCTTGATGACGGGCCCCGACAACGGAACCATCGCCTGCGACAACAAAATGGAAGTCGAAACCGGCAAGACGAGCAGAGCAGCAATGGAGGTAAAAGACTGGTAGCCGTTGAAGAAGACATTGATAGAGCTCCTCATGATCACGAGAGCCATGGAAGAAGAAGCAAGCGAGATTGCAATTGGCTTCCATCTTTGAATCCATGAGGAATATAAACTATTGGAAAGCTACCAACTTCAAGGTAGGCAGTGCATGGTTTTCAGTGGAATATGCAACTTACAGTAACTATCAAATTAAACTAAAACAAACACAGATATAATTAGCTTTGTGATGAACAAGAGTAGGGAATTGAGATGCTGTTAGAAGTTGGTGACACGTAGCAAGCATAAAGAATTGTAATGGTAGGTGCATTGTCTTAACACATCAGCCGACACTAGCTAAACCTCTGTTCAGAAATCACATATCACTGTATCAGCCAATTTCAATCCATTATAACTTATCAATAAGACTATGCTTTCAGTCTGTTAGGGTAGCTAATTAACAGGTTTACTTCATTTGTATACAAAGGTAATGGCCGAGAATCTGGTTAAGTAGCTTCTGGTTTTGTTTGCTAAGGAATTGGGGAGTAATAGGAAAGGATGAAATGACTTAGGTGACGGGTCAGGTCAGTTCATTTGGTGGAGGTGAGGCCACAAGGATGCATTCGTACTAAAATTCATAATAAAAAAAACGAATCGCTTTCATTGATCCAAGAAGCCTCCATTGCTGAAAATTTTGTTTAAAAAAAAAATCAGCTTGGCCATCGAATAATTCAGGAACTAATAATAGCTTATTGACAAACTTTTAAGCATCTATTATGCAGGATACTGTTCATGATTTTTCTATTGTTTCCTTTGAGTTTCTTTGTGAAGTTAACCCTGAATAGCAATTTCGAAACTTTAACTGAATCGGTACTTGATATACATTTTCCGTTTCTGTTTAAACTGACAAATGCGTCAAAACCTTTGTCCCTAATGATCAAATGATAATTGATCAGTTAAAAAAAACATATAAAAAGATTCATCAAAAAAAAAAAAAAAGGAATAAGTGATCATTGCTCAGGCTACTTGGATGGTATAAGGCCGTACGCTTTGGGACAAACCGTGAAAAAGCATCATGAACGTTATCACCTGATTTTTACACAAAGGATAGGTGATCATTGTTTGGATGTAAGACCTACTTAATTAAAGCTCAGGTTGAGGACAATGTCATAGGCATATATATGTACAAAAATTAATATTTTGGATTTATCTAAAAAAAGGATTTATCTAACTCATGCCTTACAATGGTAGCGTTCATTTTAATCATGTGACAAAAAACGATCACGTCGTTTCCAATACCCCGTTAATCTATTCTTAAACTAACACGAAAGAGATAAATCATAGATGACTATTAATCATTAGTGTAGGTGGCAAGACATGAAAGAAGGTATGCTCGGACACACCGAATTTAGACCTCAATACCTTATGTGACAATACCCTATGTCTTAACTGAGATGCCTCATTTCAATCATGAGCCATGTCACTAAGAAAAGCTGAAAAAGAATCAGCTGCCGACACTGAGAATTGCAAGCAAATACGTGGACATCTGCTGATTGAAATGGTACAGTGCAGACAGCAGCTTATTAATTAAGAGCCTAATCCAAGTTGTTTATTAATCGTGGGGCAAGAAGTTTAGTATGTTAAAAAAAGAGCAATGTGTTATAATTTATGATAATGTTTGTTTTTATTTAATATGCATTGGCTTTATCAAGAGACAGCCCGTCCAATGTTGTGTTGGCAATGTAATTTGCAATGTGAAATAGCATTTGTATAATTCACTCGGAAACATCAGAACCGAAGCCGCCCCA
Organism: Zingiber officinale; assembly: GCF_018446385.1. NCBI lineage: Eukaryota > Viridiplantae > Streptophyta > Magnoliopsida > Zingiberales > Zingiberaceae > Zingiber > Zingiber officinale. Next base: position 86,719,991 of record NC_056007.1, read on the forward strand.
TACCATGCACTAGGCTTCTCCTCTTTTTTTTTTTCTAGGCGTGTGCCTACTGCTAACTCTAAATATTAAAGATGGCGTCTCTTTTTTGTAGGCGTGTACCTACTTCTCCCGATGACTTCTTTTGGCAACACCTGTAGTTTTTGCTAGTTCAAAGTGAATATGAAAACGAGACTCATCTAACTTTCCAACTATCTTTACTTTGAATTTCAGACAAGGAACTTAGTTGAAAGAATCGCCAAGGATTAGCCATTCAAAAGGATACTCCTACCCATTTTGCTGCTCTAACAAGTGTGCTAGTAAGCCAGACTTGTTGGCAGCTTTTGCATTTCTGGATGAGCTCCTGGATGATCGTTACATCACAAAACCATCATTGTCACTTCAATTTGTTTCAATAGAGTTGTCCATTTTCCTTGGGCAGAGGGCACCGCCAGGGCTCAAGTCACTTCCCGTGAGCCCATTCCTATAAAATTTTTAGGGGCCTCCTGACCTTTGGGCACATGGAGTCTATAGTGTAAGATACTAACGATCGAGGAGATAAAGGAGAGGGGTGTAAACTAATGCATGATTGTCAGTGGGATTTAAACATCTGCGGAACAAAAGCCCTATGCAGGTGAAATGGAATAGACGACCAGCCATCAAAGTCTATTAGCCTGATTAATTCTTACTGAGGATAATCAAGAAAAACGGGAAACAGATACATTGGCAAGCAAATATATCAGTCCTAGCATGGCATAAGATATCCATTATCTGCCAATTTTTTACGTTCATTGTTTAGTGAAGTTCGAAATTAAAAGACAATTGGCCAAAACAAGTCTAACTCACATCTCCATGCTGATAAAAATGGGCCCAAAGATATTTGAAAGTCGTCAGACACGTCCAGCTACTTGATCAAGGTCCCTCTGCCCTTGAGAACTAATCTTCCTTCCACTGAATTCAAAAAACAGAAAAAAGTATCATCCACTGTAGTTATTCAAAAAAACATACAACATGCACTAAGATCAGACTTTATGGAACAAATAGTATCAAGAATTCCTGTGCAATGAAATAGAATGCGTGACATACTTCTACTGCTAAGAAAAATATAGGATGCCAAATGACAGGCATGGACTGAACGAAGCCAACAACTTCCTTGAGAAGACAAGAATGATGAGATATGCTTACCCTTTAGGGTTGATTTCAATGATATTCATCGTCTCCAATTGTTGCAAAATGTGACGAGCAATCGCACCACTGCTCTTGCAGAAATGCGGTGGACGGCTTCCGTTCCTCTTGCGCCCCCCATAGATTTTCTGAAAACCACCAACTCCAATTCCCTGGCTCAGATATATCTTCCGTGCCATTGAGGCTACAAGCATAGTCAATTGAAGCGATCAGGATCGAATGAGATCTCATGCGGCAAACACTACACTGTTAAAGAATCATGTATCATGTGCACCGTATTACCAGCTCTGATATAGTACCAATCAGGGTCATAAGGAGCCAGTTCCTTGAACCTTCCAGTCTTCACGATGTCTGTCCATTCGGGAAGTTCCATCTGTTTGACAGAAAATAGCCCGCAGTCAATTGTGATAGAATAGGACATGGACAAGCCAAAATGTACAAATATAAATACTTTGCTGTTCATTCGACGCTCATGCAACCATTCACACGACAATGGCATCTCAACTGAGCATTTCAGCGAGCAATAATTTAAATCTTGAGTTTAAGCAACCGAAGTAAGCTTAGCTTAAAACTTGATCAAATAGCACAGCAGAAGTAACTAAACAACATGAGCGTCGATCACCCTGTCAAAAGTTTCAAATTAACAGAGCGCACAGATCCATCAATAGGAACCAACCTTGCCCGATCTCTTCAAATGGGCTGAGTACGCCTTGACGAATTCGTGGGGAGAGACGTCCTTCACGGTCTTTGACGCGCTGATCTCCATGGCGCTCCCTTCTATTCCTCTCTGCTTCGAGCGCGATGAAGGTGGTGGAAGCGGCGGACGCAGGACAGCAGGCGTTAGGGTTTGGGGAAAGTGAGAATAAATACGAGGAATTCGAAGCCGCTTTTCCTACTAGACGGCCTTCGGCCCGTGGATCATAATGGGCCTATCAGTTTCTTACTCATGAAGCCCATTCGTATAGAACTTAGAAGATAAAAATAAACAATGAAAATAATATTATTCTAGCTCAGCTTTTGAATTGTACCGTCTAGAAAAAAAATCAATTTTTTTTTTAAAAAAACAATCACAGATTAAATTTTAGGCAAAATCTTTATCCAAAACAATGTTTTACCATTGCCACTTCGAATTATCTACCTATATTGCAGAGCAAACTTCTTGCTCAATATCCTAAAGTGAAAGATCTGAATCAAGGTTCAGGATCAAATAGCAAAGCAACAGTGACAAAACAAGCTCAAACTTGAAGAGGGGAATCGACTTCTACTTACTCATGAATGACATTTCAGTTTCAAATTAACATTGATATGGAAGCTCATAGTAAAGTTTTATCATCTTTATGCCGCCAGTAAACTTACTTATGACAGACGTTACATGGAGACGACAGTAGGAAAAGTTCCAGTTTTAAAATTGGGAGCAAAAAGGCCACGGCGAGGTGATCGATCCCATTGAAACATCGTGGAGGAGAATGAGTGAGGATCGGCTTTCCCACAAAAGTGAAAAGGATGGTCACATCAGGAATATAATCACATCCCACTGCGTGGGCCTCCCACTACAAATGAGTGATTAGTGATCACTTTCCGCCGTCTAAGATGTACTACCACCGTTGCATAGCCGCCGCCTCTTGCCATTCCTGTTCACCCTTCGAACTCCATAAAAGCGAGAGCCGCCGCTACCGCCGCCTGCCTCATCATTGGCAGCTGCAGCGGCGCTTCATCTCCCGATCCCTAAAGCCCTAAAACCCAATCCTCCTCGCAACTCCCACTCAGATCTCATTTTCCGCTTTCTTTCCTTCCGACCCTATGGATTCTCCCTCCGTCTTCGATTCCTCTTTGCACCTCGTCTTCCTCCCAACAGCAGCGGCGCTCCCTCAGATAGCCGCAGTCGTCACCGTCGCTTTCGCGGTTCTGTGGTTCCACCCAGGCGGCCTCGCGTGGGCTCTCTCCAGGGCTGGTCGTTCGATTCCTGGCCCCCACAGCATGGTCCTCGCCCTCTCTGGCTCCGTCGCCCACCGCGCCCTTTCAAGGCTAGCCCACTCCCTCCGAGCCGCCGACTTGATGATCTTCTCCGTCGGCCTCACCCGTTTCATCCTCGCGAGCCGCCCCGAAACCGCCCGGGAAATACTCAACAGCTCGGCCTTCTCGGATCGACCTGTCAAGGAATCCGCGTACGAGCTCCTATTCCACAGGGCCATCGGCTTCGCGCCCTTTGGCGACTACTGGCGCAGACTCAGAAGGATCTCCGCCACGTACTTGTTCAGTCCCACGAGGGTCGCTTCATTCGAGGAGCACCGGGTGAAAATCGGGCAGCAAATGATCCGGGGCATAATGGCTAGCATGGATTCCACCGGGGTCGTCGGCATGAAGAAAATTCTCCACTTCGGTTCTCTCAGCAATATTATGATGAGCGTTTTCGGCCAAAAATTCGATTTTGACCACGGCGAAGGCGCGGAATTGGATGAACTTGTCACGGAGGGGTACGAGCTGCTCGGTGCCTTCAACTGGAGCGACCACTTCCCTCTGTTGAGGTGGATGGATCCTCAGGGCATCAGGAAAAGGTGCAAGCGATTGTCGGCCACGGTCAATGTGTTCTATGGAAGAATCATAGAGGAGCACCGTCGAAGGAGGGTCGATGGAGTTGTGCCCGAAGGTGTAACTGCCGACTTCGTGGATGTGTTACTAGACTTGCAGAAAGAAGAGAGTCTCTCTGATTCTGATATGATCGCCGTCCTCTTTGTGAGTTGTAATTCATCTGATTAATTGCTTCAATAACAATTTTAAAAATTTGATCTTCGAGTCGATCCGTTGCAGGAAATGATCTTTCGAGGAACAGATACAGTGGCCATCCTCCTCGAATGGATCATGGCGAGAATGGTCCTGCACCCGGATATACAACGCAAAGCCCAATCGGAGATCGACGACGTCCTCGGATCCTCGCGCCGGTCCATCTCCGACTCCGACGTGCCTCGCCTGCCCTTCCTCCAGTCCATCGTGAAGGAAGCCCTGCGGCTGCACCCTCCGGGCCCCCTGCTCTCCTGGGCGCGCCTCGCTGTTCACGACACCCACGTCGGCGACCACTTCGTCCCCGCCGGCACAACAGCGATGGTGAACATGTACGCCATCACCCACGACGAGAGCGTGTGGGAAGACCCGGAGGCGTTCAAGCCGGAGCGGTTCATGGAGGAGAGCGTGAGCGTGCTGGGGTCGGACCTGAGGCTCGCGCCGTTCGGGTCCGGGAGGAGGGTGTGCCCGGGCAAGGCCTTGGCTCTGGCCACCGTACACCTGTGGGTGGCGCAGCTGCTCCAGGGCTTTTATTGGGTCCCAGCTGCTCCTGATAGAGAAGTCGACTTGACCGAATGCTTGAAGATGTCCATGGAGATGAAGAACCCTCTGGTTTGCAGGGCTTTGCCAAGATCCTAATGGAAGAAGCGAGCTAATTAGGTTTTACTTAATTCTGCTCCGGATTGTCGTCTTTGCAAATCTGTCAACATCTTTGTTTGTTTGGTGTTTTCCGTACACGTGTATACATCTATGATCTTGGGTTGTTTGTGGTGTAGTGAGTGGTCAGTGTGTGCATCTTCCACAGCTTCGTACGAATAAGACTTGGAGTTTAATTAGCAGGAATCAAACTTAATTATTCCACTGTTTCAATTCCACAGTCTAGATTAGTTATTGCATGAGGTTTATAAGTTTATTGAGATAAGCTTATATAAAGGCTTATGAAACCTATTTCTTTCAGCTACAAAGGTTTTAGCTTTTCTGTGAAGATTGTTAGAGTCGAAGGTGACATGTATTTGTTTGTGAAAGCTAATTTACTTTTTCTATTCATCTTTTCTTGATGATTGAAGAGCATTTTTTTATCCATCTGCCACAACTTTATAATCTTTTCACCATTCATCCTTCAAATGCCTTGGAACTTTTAAATTGGCATGTACATTTGTATGGTACTTATGCACTGATAAAAATCATGGCTATGTTGTCCTTTTGTTTCCTTTTCTTTATTCTTTTGGTTTGTTATTTGCGATCAAATGATTGAAGAATAAGAACCCACTAACTTGATATTCCAAGATACCACTTTTGTAGTATCATATCACCATGGAATATTTGCACGTCTTAAAAAGTTAAGATCTTTTAAAATATCTATGTAACATGGAGATTGAATATCCTAACTCTCCTACAACCCTAAAAGTTAAAGCTCTTTGTGTATTTTAAACCTTATGTTTTCTTTTCTATCCTATAACGTCTATCTCCTATTCATCCTCATAAGATTATTTGAGGTATGGAAATCTCTTCTATATTGATCAATGACTAGGTATAAGTTTCTAAGCAAGTAGAGAAGTGAAATTTCTACTTTAGTAATATCATAATTTCATTAGGATTGAGATATAACATTTTAAAGGGAAACAAGGATACGCCTTAAAAAAAGAGTAAAAAACAAGGATTATTAATGAATAAAAGATTATTTGAGAAGTGAAAGCCTAGCTATAAAGCTGATCTCCTTTGGAATATATGTACTGCGATTTGATGGAAGAACAAAGATTTGATTAGCACCTAACTAGCTTTTGGGCAATTATATATTTAGCCACTCGAAGCATTAATTCTATAAGTCATGTTCTAGCTAGTAATCATCTTTGCACGATAGCAACCAATCTGAGTCGTTTAATTAATCTTGAAGGAAGAATAAAAAACGATGGTAATAGATTATGGTGTGCGTGCAAATATGATTAATGTACTGTCACGCGGATGCATATATATGGTTTATGATCGTCTCTGAAAATTAGAGTTGGTGTGCTAGGTATTTAGCTACAGTGTTGACTGAAAGAAGACCTTGAGCCGATAAAGAAGACCATAATAGGGATGAAAATCCTCCTTGCACACACTTAGACGAGCAGACAAATGTTAGTGTCAAAAACCAAGGAAGAAGTCTCTGATGAGGACCCTCCGACGCTCAAACTAGTGTTGTGTCCGAGCAGGAAAAGAAGAACATTGGAAACTCGTGCGTAGATGAGACTACTGTAAAAAGCGTATTCAGCATACCTTGCCATCGGAGAGAACCTCCCTTATATATCATTTCTATAACCTCCAAAATCGTGAGACGACAGAAAATGTCGGGTGTCAAAAGTTGTCAAGTAAGCGAATATGTATAACCTGGGAGGCATATAATCACCATATGAGAAATCTTTCGTCATCCATGTGCACCATTTTTGTAACTTACACCATTAATGTGGTAGTTGAAGGAATATGCTCTCATAATATTATTGGCTGGTGGAAAATGTAGTCATCTTCGGAGAAGGTTTCATTAAATGCTCATATAATAATAAAAGAAAATTCTCTGATAAATGGTTGTTATTCAATGACAGGTTGTTGTGATTTTCTGACGATATTGTCTCTTGAGTATATCCTAGGCAGACAATTAGCCGACTGGGTGTATATAATGGCAGACTGACATGAATGAAATACTGAGCTCTGTAAGGAGGTTCGACCCATAAGACTAACCTGATATAGGCTATATGATGTTGTAGATCTGATTATAAAGTAATGGAAATCCAAGTCCACTAGGCACGGGCGGCTGTATGACTAGCCAACCATTTACAAAGATACTTGTTCCTGAAGAATGGGGAACTGAGCCCCGAGAGGCATAATCAGTGTTTTCAACTGGTCGTCCTTATATCAGAAGGCTTGTCCCTGGCCCTTGAAGTAATATCCTGAGCTTTAGGAATTCGATCAGATTTCTTCTGAGATTTGCCTTGTATGTTATTTTGTGGAGACAAGATACTGAGCTATGAAACTTTGGTCAACTTTATATCAAACCGCTCATGTCCAGGAGGACTGGAGAATGAACAATGAAAGCAAAAATGTCTAACCAACTGTATATTAAGTTGCTCTGAGAGTACCAGGCTGGATCACTGAGACCCGAACGAATTTATTCTCGGACAACCTTATGGCAAGCCAGTCCTCTCTTCTACCAGCTATACTCAAAATAAGACGATAGAAGGTTGTCTCCTGGACCTAGTCGAACATATTCTTGGTATTTCTTTTAACAGGTCGATCATCTTTTAAACCCTAGCCGGTTGGATATATGTTAAATGTTTTGGCACATGAGTAGAACACTAGGTCTCTTGGGTCCGACCAGCCATTGGGCAGATCATCCTTGGATTAGGGACCTTAGTGCCAGGAGCCCTTTGACTGCTACCTCTCCTTGACTTTGACTGCCCTGTCACCTTAACTTCCAATTCCATGTCATCCTAGGGTCCGCTTTCACACTCCGTTCTTTTGACAGGCTGGTCATCTTTTAAACCCAAGCTGGTAATGAACAGTTGGATATACGCTAAGTGTTTTGGCACATGAGTAGAACACTAGGTCCCTTGGGTCCGACCGACCATTGGGTTGATCGTCCTTGGATTGAGGACCTTAGTTTTGGGAGTGACCCTTTGATTGCCACCTCTCTTTAACTTGGATCATCACCTATCCTTGACTTTGACTGCCCTATCACCTTGACTCCCAATTCCATGTCACCTCGGGGTCCAATTTTAATAGCCAGTATCAGCTTAAGTTATGGGTTTGTTTTGTACTAATTAGTAAAAAATGATTATGTTCATCCCAAATATCTTACTCGCAGTTGTTTAGTACTTATTACTTGGATTTAATGTGCAATTAGAAGCAGTTCCAAAAGTTGGTTTGGGTTGGTACTATGTTCAAAGATGGCTAATCAATTCAATCAGAGTTGAAGGTTTATAGGGTATAGGGGAATGAAAGGAACATTAGGCAATGCAATAAAAAGTGATTTTATTGATCTGAAAATTTCTAGTGATATGGCCTTTATAACAGTTAAATTGAAGAATAAGATCCATGTGATCATGAGTAGTTGGTGTAGAAATTGAGATAAGGAAAAAGTAGTCATGTTGATAAAATCAAAAGTATATGAGAAATCAAAAGTATTTGAGCTTCTATCTATATTCTATTTTGTTGACGGTACTCTATTTTGTTGATCAGAACACAATTCTTAGAGTAAATTTCGATGAAAATTTTATTGTGTGGTAAATTAGAAATATTCTTTTATGTCCCTGAGGAGGAGTTTCTAAAGTTGTTTGTGTGTTTTTGAACCATAAGAGTTGTATTTGAGCTTTTATCTCTATTCTATTTCAACATTATTTTATTGTATAAGTTGGGGTATTACAATTAGCTTTGTTGTGGTTGTTTACTGGTTAAATATAATATTTGATACTGTGTTATATCTAAATTTTTGATTTCCCCTGCCCTGAAGCCTGCCAGATTACTGGTCCTGCCACTGCAGCTCAAATCAAGAATGTGCCAGCATTTGCAGGAGATACATGCACGTGTTTCTCTCACAACTTCTCCACTTCCAGCTATCGCTTCGGATGTCTTGTCTCCTTGACTTGGTGTCATCTAAGGAGTTGCGTGGGACTCGGTCACCTCCTTATTCAAAGCTATACTTGATCAATTGGAATCCTGCATACTGCAAATCCATGAGCAAGACTACGGATCTGAAGGGATCGACTCAATGTTGGATAACAATGCCACAAATTACACGGATGGGTTATAGAAATGCTCACTCCATTTTGGAAATGAGTTCCTATCCAAGCCTCTACCTTCTTCTGGCTCTCATTCTGAGACTGTATGCACAATGCTAGAACGTAGAATGGCTTCTCAAATTTTAATCTTCTTCATCAGGCATGCTTCTCTTGTGAGGCCTGTCTGAATCCGGTAAGCTGCGGCTGGCCAGAGATATGGCTGAGCTGGAGCGTGCTGTTGGCCAAAACCTGTTTCCTGTCGAACAACTTGGTGCACCATATCAGCTTGCAGGGTTTCCATTACTCAAGGACTTGCCTCCCAGTGTTATACTCCATCATCTTTACTCTAGATCTCCTGATGAGTTGCAATCTCCATTACAAAGCAATCAGCTGACACTTAAAAAGTACTCAGTGTGGCTTGATTCACATGGTGAGAATCAGATTTGGAAAGGAATTAAAGCAACACTTGATGATTATCAGAGAAAGGTCAGAGCTCGAGGAGACAAGGAATTTAGTCTTGTGTACTCTCCGATGCTTCAGATAGGGTCATCATTAGCTGAAAATACTTCTCAATAGTGTCATTGGATCTATTTCATGAGCTTCATATGTTAGAGCTTTAACATTTAGAAACATTTTGTTTTTTAAGGTTGGCTTTCAAAGAATGTCTACTTCATGGCAGCTGAGGCTGATGAAAATCATTTGTTTATATTAATTGTGTACATCAATATTAGATAGTTTTTATAGAGCGTATGCGATTAGATTCTTCCATGAAATTCATTATTACTTTGAGGGTGCGTTTGATTCAAGTCATCATGTATAATCTTGGTTATGTGATTACTAGGTAATCACATAACTAAGGTTATGGGAAATAAGACATAACCAAATATTGTTTGGTTCAACCTAGTTAATACAACAAAAACTTATTTGTTTAAAGATTTTAATGAATATCCTAATTTAATATTTTACTGTATTACCCTCAGTTACAAAATCAACCATACTTATTGTTATTATTATTATTATTTAATTTTACGTTTTTTTTTCTTATATATTTTTTTACGTCTTTATGTGTGTTTTTTATTTTTTAAATTTTTTTACGTTTTTTATTTTTTTTTAAATTTTATTTTTAAATTTTTTAATTTTAAAATTTTTTTGTTTTTAAATTTTTTTATATTTTTAAATTTTTATTTTTAAAATTTTAAATTTTAAATTTTTATTTTTTTATTTTTTTATTTTTTATTTTTTAAATTTTAATTTTTTCCCCAATTTTTAATTTTTTATTTTTAATTGTTTTTATTTTTTAAAATTTTTTATTTTTTTATTTTAAATTTTAAAATTTTAAATTTTTTTAACGTTTTTGTAAATTTTTCTTTTTTTTCACATTTTTTCTTATCGGAAGGTAGTTTTGGTAAAAAAAAATCATTAACGCCGGAATCAAGAAAAACCTTACTTTTTTGAGGTTTTCCGTAATAATAATAATAATAATAATAATAAAAAAGAAATATGTAAATTAAGAAATGAATTATATTTAAGGTAAAATAATATAATCTCATATAAAATGGAAGGTAATTAATGAGAAAATAAAGATAAGGTGTAAATAGAAAGCAGAATCAATAATGAATTAATTGATAAGATGTCAAATCTATAAGACATTTATAATTAACTAATATTAATCATGTCAATTTAATTTTTTTAATACTTTAATTAATTAATCAATGAACCTAATAAAATGGAGCCCTAAGACTTATGGCTTGAGCCGGACCTATGTCAAGTATTTCAGGGGCAGTTTCGGGCCGGCTTACGAGGATGAAACGGGTGAGGCCGACGGAGAAGATCATCAAATCAGCGCTCCCTCAGATAGCCGCAGTCGTCGCCTTCGTCCCTTTCGCGGTTCTGTGGTACCACCTAGGCGGCCTCGCGTGGGCTCTCTCTGGCTCTCTCGCCACCTACCTCATTATTGGCCGCCGTCACTGCGCTCCATCTCCCGTATAAGTCCATTTCAACGCAGCGCTAGGTGCAACGGACAGTCGAAATCCGAAGCAGATAACGACAGCGGTGACAGCGCCGCCAGCGGTGGGACTATATTACTACAATACACTTACCTTATTTCCTATCCCTAAAACCCTCCACCTCCTCCCAACTCCCTCACCCAGATTTCACTTTCACGCTTCTTTCTTTCCTTCCGACCCAATGGATTCTCCCTCCGTCTTCGATTCCTCTTTGCACCTCGTCTTCCTCCCAACAGCAGCGGCGCTCCCTCAGATAGCCGCAGTCGTCGCCGTCGCTTTCGCGGTTCTGTGGTTCCACCCAGGCGGCCTCGCGTGGGCTCTCTCCAGGGCTGGTCGTTCGATTCCTGGCCCCATCAGCATGGTCCTCGCCCTCTCTGGCTCTGTCGCCCACCGCGCCTTTTCAAGGCTAGCCCACTCCCTCCGAGCCACCGACTTGATGATCTTCTCCGTCGGCCTCACCCGTTTCATCCTCGCGAGCCGCCCCGAAACCGCCCGGGAAATACTCAACAGCTCGGCCTTCTCGGATCGCCCTGTCAAGGAATCCGCGTACGAGCTCCTATTCCACAGGGCCATCGGCTTCGCGCCCTTTGGCGACTACTGGCGCCAACTCAGAAGGATCTCCGCCACGTACTTGTTCAGTCCCACGAGGGTCGCTTCCTTCGAGGAGCACCGGGTGAAAATCGGGCAGCAAATGATCCGGGGCATAATGGCTAGCATGGATTCCACCGGGGTCGTCGGCGTGAAGAAAATTCTCCACTTCGGTTCTCTCAGCAGCATTATGATGAGCGTTTTCGGCCAAAAATTCGATTTTGACCACGGCGAAGGCGCGGAATTGGATGAACTTGTCACGGAGGGGTACGAGCTGCTCGGTGCCTTCAACTGGAGCGACCACTTCCCTCTGTTGAGGTGGATGGATCCTCAGGGCATCAGGAAAAGGTGCAAGCGATTGTCGGCCACGGTCAATGTGTTCTTTGGAAGAATCATAGAGGAGCACCGTCGAAGGAGGGTCGATGGAGTTGTGCCCGAAGGTGTAACTGCCGACTTCGTGGATGTGTTACTAGACTTGCAGAAAGAAGAGAGTCTCTCTGATTCTGATATGATCGCCGTCCTCTTTGTGAGTTGTAACTGATCAGTCGTTGCCTGATTAATTGCTTCAATAACAATTTTAAAAATTTGATCTTCGAGTCCATCCGTTGCAGGAAATGATCTTTCGAGGAACAGATACAGTGGCCATCCTCCTCGAATGGATCATGGCGAGAATGGTCCTGCACCCGGATATACAACGCAAAGCCCAATCGGAGATCGACGACGTCCTCGGCTCCTCGCGCCGGCCCATCTCCGACTCCGACGTGCCTCGCCTGCCCTTCCTCCAGTCCATCGTGAAGGAAGCCCTGCGGCTGCACCCTCCGGGTCCCCTGCTCTCCTGGGCGCGCCTCGCTGTTCACGACACCCACGTCGGCGACCACTTCGTCCCCGCCGGCACAACCGCGATGGTGAACATGTACGCCATCACCCACGACGAGAGCGTGTGGGAAGACCCGGAGGCGTTCAAGCCGGAGCGGTTCATGGAGGAGAGCGTGAGCGTGCTGGGGTCGGACCTGAGGCTCGCGCCGTTCGGGTCCGGGAGGAGGGTGTGCCCGGGCAAGGCCCTGGCTCTGGCCACCGTACACCTGTGGGTGGCGCAGCTGCTCCAAGACTTTTATTGGGTCCCAGCTGCTCCTGATAGAGAAGTCGACTTGACCGAATGCTTGAAGATGTCCATGGAGATGAAGAACCCTCTGGTTTGCAGGGCTTTGCCAAGATCCTAATGGAAGAAGCGAGCTAATTAATTAGGTTAATTAATTGTGCTCCGGATTGTCGTCTTTGCAAATCTGTCAACATCTTTGTTTGTTTGGTGTTTTCCGTACGTGTATACGTCTATGATCTCGGGCTGTTTGCGGTGTGGTGAGTGGTCAGTGTGTGCATCTTCCACAGCTTCGTACGAATAAGACTTGGAGTTTAATTAGCAGGAATCAAACTTAATTATTCCACTGTTTCAATTCCACTCTCTAGATTAGTTATTGCATGAGGTTTAGAAGTTTATTGAGATAAGCTTATATAAAGGCTTATGAAACCTATTTCTTTCAGCTACAAAGGTTTTAGCTTTTCTGTGATGATTGTTAGATTCGAAGGTGACATGTATTTGTTTGTGAAAGCTAATTTACTTTTTCTATTCATCTTTTCTTGATGATTGAAGAGCATTTTTTTATCCATCTGCCACAACTTTATAATCTTTTCACCATTCATCCTTCAAATGCCTTGAAATTTTAAATTGGCATGTACATTTGTATGATACTTATGCACTGATAAAAATCATGGCATGTTGTCCTTTTGTTTCTTTTTTTCTTTTGGTTTGTTATTTGCTATCAAATGATTGAAGAATAAGAACCCACTAACAGACTAACTTGATTCCAAGATACCACTTTTGTAATATCATATCACCAAGGAATATTTGCACGTCTTAAAAAGTTAAGATCTTTTAATATTTGTTTGTAAAAATATCTATGCAGCATGGAGATTGAATATCCTAACTCTCATACAACCCTAAAAGTTAAAGCTCTTTGTGTATTTTAAACCCTATGTTTTCTTTTCTATCCTATAACCTCTATCTCCTATTCATCCTCATAACATTATTTGAGGTATGGAAATCTCTTCTATATTAATCGATGACTAGGTATAAGTTTCTAAGCAAGTACAGAAGTGAAATTTCTACTTTAGTAATATCATAATTTCATTAGAAGCGAGATATAATATTTTAAAGAGAAACAAGGATACGCCTTAAAAAAAGAGAAAAAAAAAAAACAAAGCTTATTAATGGATATAAAACAATATGCACTTTGCTAAGTGAAAGCCTAGCTATAAAGCTGATCTCCTTTGGAATATATGTACTGCGATTTGATGGAAGAACAAAGATTTGATTAGCACCTAACTAGCTTTTGGGCAATTATATATTTAGCCACTCGAAGCATTAATTCTATAAATCATGTTCTAGTAATCATCTTGCCACGATAGCAACCAATTTGAGTCATTTAATTAATCTTGAAGGAAGAATAAAAAATGATGGTAGATTATGGTACGTGCCGGATATGATTAGTGTGCTATCACGCGGATGTATATATATATAGAGAGAGGTTTCTTTTATACTAATTATAGCAAAAGATAATTGTATTCACCTCAAACATCCCTTACCATCGGTCCTCAGTTATTTAACACTAATTACTTGGGTTGAATTTGTACTTGGGAGGGTGATGATTAACTATCTGTGATAACTTTATTATGAATTTAAACTTGTGGTTTACTCCGGATGAATTTCCCTGCTTTGTTACAGTTGCTTGTTTTTTTTTTTTTTTTTTTTTTTTTGCAATTCTAAAATGTATAGCACTAAATAAGAGTAAAATAGACGAATGAGTGAATCATGTCTGGCGTAGTTTCAAATCAGAATATACTCTTAAACATTAATATATATATAAATTTATACATTTCTAAAAAAAAATCACTATCTAATTGTCTCTCTTACAAAAGAAATTATTATTTCTAGCCCTCCATATAAAATTAAAGATATCTAGACTTGGTTAACAATTGCCTCCCACAATAGTATCTCTCGAAAACTCTCAACATCCGTCGGTAGTTAGGTAGACATCTCCTATCTCATATGTAGTACTCTCTGATTCTCTTCCATAGATGAACGATCGGGGAACATCCAAAAAATAGATGCTTCTGTGTTTTCAACACTTACTTGCAGAAGATGCAATGTCGATCCTTCAGATAATCTTACCTGTGTCTAGTGGGAAGATACTTTTGTATGATCATCTAAAAAATAATTGTTAGGGTCGAAAGAATTTAGATATCTCTACAATCCAATAGACCTACTAGGTCTTCTTACCTCTCAGTCTATCCGATCTATTAGGACTTCCTTTCCTAGCCGCAACAAGGGCTTCTCTGCCTGACTATCCACCAGAACTTCTTACTTGGTGTTGGTCCTCTTGATCCGGATACGGAAATCCCCACTTCCTTTACTCGAGATCAATATTCTTACTCACATGGATTGTTTAGACCATAGCACTTGTGCACAATTGACATACCAATTGTTAGGACCAAAGAAATTTAAATATCTCCACAATGGTGGGACTAAACCCTTATGGTTTTATTTTTGAACTTTACCCAAAATATCTCATATCAATAGAGATATTTTTATCTTATAAGTCCATGATATTTCTTATGTGTTTTCAATATGTGGCTTTATTTACAACCTTACAACTCCAATTAACAATAACTACAAAGGATTTCCGTATTGTTGGTGTCCATGACTTCTTAGGACTAGGATATCTAAAGAAGTCGTATGCCCTAGACACTCCTCCTTTCTCCTCAAACCAATCCGTCGCCCTTTGTGTAGCATCCTCCGACGACCCAACAATCGATAGTATAAGTGTCACGACCCAAGGGTATACTTATCCGTTAAATTGGATAGTACATTCTAGTAACAATATAAGAAATAACTGATACCAAACCATCTAAAGCTAACACAAACACTAAAGCGATATAAAATCGCTAAGTTATTAAAAGCTTATGCGTGTATGTATGCATGTATATGAGATCATACTAAACTACATAAGATAAAAGTCATATTATTCTAATAAAACTCAAATCGATACAGCAGGAAAACTATAAACATAAGCAGCGGAAAATAAACCAAGCAACTCAAAAGGAAATCCAAACGAGTTGGACCGGCAGCCAGGACCTCTGAGTGTCACAACACATTCTCTATTTACTAACTTGAAAGTCAAAAGAAAAGCAAGGGGTAATGAATACAATAACTCAATGGGTATAAGAAGATAGTGTATGATATTAGATATAAGGAGATCAAATAATGCAGTTTTAAGTAAAATACTTACAACAAAAGTAAAAGTGTCAATATAAGCAACCGCTAATGAAAGCATAAACAACTATATAACCATCTACTAACATGCTCAACTAGGAACAACAAATAAATCGGGAGTATATATAATACATCAAAATCTTGCACAAAAAAATAGGGGTAAGCAAAATTTGGTTAAACCGAACAAACCGATCAAATTTAAAAATTTGGTTTGATTTATTTAGAAATTCATTTTTTTCAAAAATATCGATTAATTCGGTTAATTTAATTCATGTTCGATCTTGAAATTTCTTATTTAGTTAAACCGAATAGACCAAATTTTTTTAACCAATTTAATTTTTTAGTCCCTAAATTTTAGACCAAATCGAATTTTTATTAAGCCAAAAAAATTGATTTGTTCGGTTTGTTTGATTTAATTAAAATTTTGATTCAGTTTATTCGGTTTTTATCAAAAATCAGTTCAGTTCGATTTGGTTTATTTGGTTCGGTTCGGTTCGATTTTAACCAAATACTCACCCCTAGAAACAAATACACAATAGCATATAGCAAGCATATAACAAGTCCTAGCTATGCGCAACAACATGCTATCACGAATGAGTCTCGTGGACAGACGAGATGCATAAGTGGCTACTATCTGCGGGAGAATATTCTACCACGGATAGTCCTGTGGGCGGATAGGGTATATACATATACTGTAGATCCCTTGCCGGTCAGATAGAGGGGGTGAATAGCCTTACACGAAATTAAACAAACATTTCTTGAACTTTTACAGTTTTAATAAAACAAACACTTGCATAGAAGAAATTAAGAAACTAATTAAAGAAAAAGAAGCATAGATATTTTACTTAGTTTGTAATTAGAGGATTGCTAATTCAAGACAGTTAAAGCTCACTAAAAAGACTCCTTGGGGTGGAGTAGCCTCTTACAACGTTGGCGACTCACAAATAAGTAGTAGAACAAAAAGAGAAGCGTTTACAAGTGCTCTTTTAACTTATTGAGATCAGAGTTGTATTTATAGTTCTGATCATGGCACTTGGAAGGGTTACAAGCACCTGGAGGAGGATAAAATTTTATCTCCGTCGCAACGGAATGTGCCAGTCGCGTTTTGATATAATTTTAGGTCTGGGCACCCAAACCCAAAAGTCAACTTCTAGTTGACTTTTTGGTGTAGATCTTCCAATCCGGATTTGCTCGCTTGGATCCGGGTCTTCCGCTCGGGCTTCGCTCACTTGGGTGATTTCAGCCATCCGAAATAGGACTCACCCGAACTCATTTTCCGGCATTCGAGCAGTCTTTCGCTCCGACTTCTCATCCATCGGAAACACCGCGCGCCTCCTCGTCCGCTAGCGTACTCTTCCACAGCACCTCGCCCCTTGGAGGCATCGAGCACGTTAGATCTCTCCCGTGTCGTCCTTCCCGCTAGCTGCGTCTTTCGCTTGACTTCCTGTGCTCCTAAGTTCCTGCACACTTAGACACAAAAGCATCAAAAAATAACATGACCTAACTTGACTTGGTTTAATCACATTAAAATTTTCACGGGGTACTTATAATCTCAACATTTTTGATGTAAGCAACCCTAAGTTAAGTTAGGATAAACCAAGCAAAAATTGTAATAAATTTTTCAAGTCCAAAAAAAAAAATCTACCTCCCTCTAGACTTCACTAATTTTTCCCCTTTGATCACATTAAAATGAGGTAGTCCAAGAAGTAGAATCTAAGGGTTAAAAAAAAATTGACTTATCCAAAAAAATGAACTTTTAAATTTTAGATAAAGATATTTTTGTTTCAATTTAAAAAGTATTTTTAAGACTTAAAAAATTTTAAAAATTTTATAACAGTAGAACAAATATATTTAAAGCAAAATAAAAAAATCATAAAGATTAAAAATTATTTTAAACAGAAATGGTTTTATTTCAACATAAATTCATATTTTTCAAAAAAATAATTAACAATAGTTATTCGAGATAACAAATATATTTAAAGCAAAATAAAAAAATCATAAAGATTAAAAATTATTTTAAACAGAAATGGTTTTATTTCAACATAAATTCATATTTTTCAAAAAAATAATTAACAATAGTTATTAATCTCGAAAAATCGTAAAATATTTTCTAAGAATGTATAATAGTAAGTAATTTTTCAAAAAAAAAAAATCAATTTTAGAGAATTGAATTTTCATGTAAAAAAGTTTGAATTTGGATAAATAATTCATAGAAAATTCACCAATGGTAAAAAAAATTAGGAAAATTTTCATAGATAGTAAAAAAGATAATGTTTCACAGAAAAAATTAATTTCGTAAAAAAAAATAACATTGCAAGATATTTTTAAATCAAAGAATACAAATTTTTATAAAAAAATTCATAGAAAAATAATACAACGGTTAAAAAAATTAAATTTTTTTCTATAGATGAATACTGAAATTCTCTTTCTTAGAAAAATTTTAATTTTAATTTAATTTTTTATATAGAAATTATGAAGAACTATTTATTTGATAATTCTAAGCAAGAATATGAAATCAAAATAAAAGTAACATGATTTTTCAATTTAAGCATAATTTTAGAATCTAATATAGGTTCCTTCCAACTGAGTTAATCAAAAATTTCTTTAGAATATATTTTTGTGATATTCTTTTAACTTAGCTCTTATGAAATTTAAGTCCTTGATCATATTTAAAATTTCTATCATTAGCAAGTAGAAAATTGAGCAAAAGTCATCTTTTTCTAACATTTTAATTTTATCTTTAAATTTTGTATTTTCATCTATTAGTTTTTCAAATTCTTCTTTTAGGCTTGCAAGTTTTTCATTAACTTGATATACTTTGTTCTCTTTTAATATAATGATTTACTTAGCATTTATACAATTTTAAATAATTGCTCTAGAGGAAGCTTACTTACCTGACTTACCATATATTCGTCGATAAACGCTCTCCTTTCATTACTGCTTTCTTCTACAGCGTCTCTTCCTTCATTGATGCTCTCGATGCTCATTTCCGAGGTGCTTTCGTTGTCTTTGGGTAGGTAATCGGCAATTAGCGTTGTTCTGGTAACCTCCTCGGATCCAAATGCTTTTGAAGACGAGTCCATATCCATAGCATAATAAGATTCTTCTTTCGTTGATTTTTCATAGAGCTCCAAGAACTTTTCCCAAAGTTCTTTTGCACTTTGGTAGTTGTCGATTTTGTCGAGTTCTTGAGTAGGAAGAACACTCAGTAAGTGGAACTCGGCATTACCATTTACTATAAATTTGTCGCACAACTTTCGAGCCCAAAGATGCTCCTCGAGTTCTTTTCCATCTTTGCTTTTGGGAACATCAAAACCAAATTTCATAGAAAGCATTATATCAAAACTAGTTCGAAAAAATACCTCCATTTTTCATTTCCATAATAAGAACTCCCCCTCAAATGTTGGCGAGTAGATGCTTGGTCTGGTTATCTCTTTTGCTTCGATCGGCGGTTAGTCCTCCTGAAGTATCCTTGCTCTGATACCAATTGTAGATCCCTTAGCGACCGACTAGAGGGGTGAATAACCCTGCACCAAATTAAACAAACCTTTCTTGAACTTTTACAGTTTTAATAAAACAAACACTTGTATAGAAGAAATTAAGAAACTAATTAAAGAAAAAGAGGCACGGATATTTTACTTGGTTTGCAATCAGGAGATTGCTTATCCAAGGTAGTTAAAGCTCACTAAAAAGACTCCTTGGGCAACCTCTTACAATGTTGACGGCTCACAAATAAGTAGTAGAATAAAAAGAGAAGCGTTTACAAGTGTTGTTCTGACTTACTGGAATCAAGGCTATATTTATAGCCCTGATTGGGGCGTCAGGACGGTTCCAGGCGTCTGGAGGGGGATAAAATTTTATCCCCGCCACAATGGAATGTGCCACGTCATGTTTTGATATAATTTCAGGTCTGGGCGCTCGAAGGGGTTCCGGGCGCTCAGAGTCCGAGTTTTCCACTCCGGTTCAGCTCGCTTGGGTCCGAGTCTTCCGCTCTAGCTCCGCTCACTTGGGTGATTTTGGCCATCCGGAATAGGGCTCACCCGAACCCATTTTTTGGCCTTCAAACTGTCTTTTGCTCTGACTTCTCGTCCCTTAAAAATATCGCGTGCCTCCTGTTGGGATCTTGACGTCCACTAGAGGGGGGGATAGCGTCTCACCAAAACGTCGCTTCCTATAGTGGTTAGTGTGCAGCAGAAATACAAACAAACAAGTAGAAGCTAATATAAATACAAGACAAGAAATGCAAATCAAGCTATACGATCATTTAACGTGGTTCGGAGATCAGGGCTCCTACTCCACGGCTGTCCGTAAGGTGGACAATCCCGATCCGTCGGTGGATGACTCCCCGGCAAACTCCGGCTAGCTCACGTAGCTCCTTGTGGGTGGAGAAACTTCACCACACTTTCACAAGAACACTTGAAATGTTAGGGCACAGGTAGACTACTAATAAGGGTTAACCACCTCTATTTCGTTGGCCTTTACCAAGCTTCCAAGCCTTGGTTATATAGGCCACGGGTTAGAAAATCTCGTCTGTCAATCGACTGTCAAAATCATCAGTTGACTGCCCTCTGTGAAAATTTGACCGTTACATACCAACGGCTCGATACCAGTCGACTGGTAAAAAGTACCAGTCGACTGCTCCACACTGGTCGAGCGAACAGAAGCATTCTGTTTGCTCTCAGTCGACTACCCAGTTGACTACATCAGTCGATTGATGAAAACACCAGTCGACTGCTACAGTAATGCTACATTACTGTTACAGTAAATCCTAATCTTAGGATTTAATCCTGAGTATATTCACTCAACACTCGTCCTCGCCCGATCAACCTAGACCTAGCCTTCTAACCTCCTCCATCAGACTTGCGTCCCTCGGATGCCTCTTCATCCTTCACGTCTTGCCTTCTGGAGTTTCCATCGGCCTTGTCATTATTGTCGGGTCTTCCTTTGCCAAGAGGTCGCGCCTCCGGGACTTCATTCATTGCCAAATCACATTTGGACTTACGTTGCCAAGACTACATGCTTGGACTTACACCGCCAAGACTCATCATTGGACTTTCCTCCTTTGCCAAGATCACCCTTGGACTTTTTTGTTGTACCTGTATCCTGCACACTCACAATGCATATCAAATATAACAATAAATCTAATTTAAACATTTGCCCAAACATCAAAACCTAGGGTACCCAGATTGCTCCAACACCTCCTTCTCGTCCGCCAGCGTACTCTTCTGCGGCACCTCGTCCCTCAGATGCATTGAGCCCGTCCACTCTCTCGTATCGTCCTTCTCACTTGCTACATCTTTCGCTCTACTTCCTGTGCTCCTAAGTTTCTGCACACTTAGACATAGGACATCAAAACATAACATGACCGAACTTGACTTGGTTTGATCACATTAAAGCTTCCACGAGGTACTTACATATACAAAACCATAATAACCAAATAAATAGTAATAATCCATCTAAGGATAATGCTCCTTAAGCTACCCTACGGTCTAACCTCACTAGCATATAGGCATGAGCCTAAATAACAAGCAAAGGTCTAGTAAGATACTCGATATCCTACACTGTAGTATAATCTTATTAATGTATAGATATTAGCCTATATAACAAACAAAGGTATAGTAGGATACTCAATATCCTACACTATAGTATGATATTACTAAAATATAAGCCTGAGTTTAAACAAAGGTCTAATAGGATATTTGATATCCTAAGTTATGATATGATCTTACTAGTGTACAAGTATAAGCCTATATAATAAATAAGGGTCTAGTGGGGTACTCGATATCCTACACTTCGGTTAAATCTTACTAATGTACAAATATAAGTTTATATAACAAATAAGGGCCTAGTGAGATACTCGATATCTTACACTACGTTATGATCTTACTAATGTATAAGTATAAGTATAAGTCTATCTAACAAACAAGGTTCTAGTCGGATATTTGATATCTTATACTACGATATGATCTTACTAATGTATATGCATGAGATAACAAATAAAAGCCTAGTAGGATACTTGATATCCTATACTACAGTATGTTAGTACTAATACATAAGAATGAATAAATATTAAACGGGTAACTTAGTTCAATATTTTATAGCTATACTATGGTATAATATCGCTAGTATGAAAGTACAAGCATAAATGACCATAAATAGTATGGATAATAATGAGACTGCATGAATATCAAAATAGACTAAAACAAGTATAAGAAACTAAGAATTAACTCAAGAAGCAAATAGAGCGAAGTCGAGATAGGCAATAATAACTATTGTCTAATCAATATATAACCATAAATCATCATTACTAAGATCAAAGAATCTATAGAAGTTAAGCAAGAACTATCCACCTCTATTATAGATCATCTTATCTTCAAGTCAATGAGTCTATCTCAAATTTAAATCCTATAAGTACAAGATATGAAGCAAAACTAAGTACTAGTGTAATTTTAATATCCATAAATAATCCATATAAGTTAATCATTTATTCACCTTTTTCTAGTGATCAGGTAACCTTCTTAAATGTGGTATAACCAATTCTTATTTGATTGATCACCTATCTATTTTTCTATTAACTTATGGTTTAATTACAACTTATTATTTAACCAAGTAATCAACCGCTAAATCAATTAATTAATCCTAATAATCAATTTTTTTAATGAATATGTAATTTTATTAATTAATCAATTACTATCAATTAATCAACATTAAGGAAGTATTAATTAATACTCTTTTAATTAAATCATCTAATTACAAATCAATTTGCCCATTACTAACTTTAATTAATCAACTTCTATTACTTCCAAATCATGTATTAATTAAGCAATTAGTATAGGTAATTAACTAATTATCCTACTTTAATCATAAACAAATCCATTAAACCCATATTAACGATAATATGATTTAATCAAGGTTTATCTAATTCCTTTTAATTACTCACTCTAATCAATTAACTCAGTTAATGTTCTTGTTACCTTTCATTCCTGATTCCTCGCTTCCTTCTTCTTTGACAACATGATAGCCAACGGCAGTGAGTGGCGATCATGATCTGGTCATGACAAGAAGGCGGCGACGGCTGGAGGTGATGACAACAGCGCTGGAGGCGATGCTTGGCGGTGGTGGCGACTAGAAGCAACAACGACATGCAGTAAGGTCTGGAGGAATGGCTGGTGACCGGTCGGTGACTGTTTGCCAGCAAGAGGGAGGGTTGCGACGCCGGTGGAAATAGAGGCTAGTCAGCGCGACAATAGGCAACATACCTCAGGGGCATAGCAGTTTCACAGCCTTTTTCTCTACGATGGCTTATGGTGGCCGTCCAGACTTGTGACACCGTGTGCACAGGAAATGTTAAGAATAGTGATCACAAGCCACGGCGGCACGACATCACAAGCACGAGGAGAGAAAAGCAAGGATTAGAAAGCATTTGATTTGAGCATTTTCTGTTTTTATTTTCTATGTTTTCTTTTTCATGGGAAATAATTTTTAGGTATTTTTTACTTTTCCAAAGAATACTATCTTCTTTTTTTTCTAAACAAACAGATGTAGAAAATACAAATTAAACAATATTTTTCAGAAAATCATATTTTCTCAGAAAATAAAAACAAAAAACGCTCGAACCAAACGCTAATCGAAGTTTTTGATTAATTAATCTAGTTTTTATATACTCAACTCCTCGCTAAAATTGGTACTTTAAACCAACTTTATCTTTTACCTATTTATTCCATAAAATATAAAATGATTCTTTTAAAATAAAAAAATTCTAGCAAATTCATATAAATATATTTTCTAATTAATTATCTATTAAAATATATTTATTTTTCTTAAAATAATTTAATTATATTAAATTTATACTTTTCATATATTACAATACGATTCTTAAATCCATACATCAGCTCCCAGGTTCGAGTGGACCGTTTTTTTTTTTTTTTTTTGTTTGACCTTTCTCAATGTCAGCCTCAAAAAATTTAGAATAAATCAGATAATTATTTTAAAACCTCATTATTCCTTTTGTTAAGATGCTGTTTCCCCCTCTTTTTAATCTTAAAGAATTTTAATTCCATTTAAAAAATAAAATTTAATTTCTTATTTATTTTGTAGGTTTTTTATGGGAAAAAAGATACCTCAAATTTTGTAAATAATTAAAAAGACATTTAAAAATAAATAAATGGGTCTATTATTTTATCCCGAAATTACCAATTGATCAATAATATTATAGAAACCATCAAGTAAGTTCTACAACGTGTAACAATTACCGATAGTTTTTATAACGTGTAGCTACTATAACGTACTTAAGGTGAATCTAAAATTTATGATTTATATCATGTAGAAGTTACATAGTAATTATTACGATGTGTAGAAGCTACCCGATAACTGCTAAAAACTTATTTATTGTGAGTTTAAAAATTAGGGTTTAAGATTTATAATATTTGAACGCTATTATATCAAAATAACTTCTACAACTATTTTAAAATTATTTTGATAGAGTTTAAATAATTTTAACCAAATTGGTACATAGTATTTTGATATAATACTGTTCAGATATTTTAAATCTTAAACCCTAAATTATAAACTCTAAATTTATGCTAAATATGTTATAACAACTATTAGGTAGCTTCTATACGTTGTAATAGCTACCTAGTAGCTTTTACATGTTGTACCAGTTATTAGGTAACTTCTACAATGCATAAATGTTAAATCATAAATTCATCATAAACACGTTGTAATAGCTATTGGGTAGCTTCTACACGTTATGATAGCTACCGAGTAACTTCTATATATTATAGCAGCTTCTACATGGTATAAATTCTAAATCATAAATTCTAAACTCACCCTAAACACATTATAGATGTAAGTCCCGGTGAGGCGGACAAGTAACTTGCCCTGCAAGTTAGAATCAAAAATGATCTTTTACTTTTTTCTTTAGCAAAGTCAACACACGTTAGTTAGTCAAAAATAATAACATAAAAAAAATGAAAGAGACTCAAGGATTACATGGTTTGCAACCAGGGAGGTTGCTAGTCTAAGACAATGAAAGCTCCGCTCAAATATCTCCTTTTTGACGAAGGTGGAGTAGCTTCTTACAAGCGTTAAAAGCACAAAAACTAAAGACAAAGTTTGTAATCGAAATATAAAGTGTGTTATCGAGCGTTGTTCTGAATGAAGATGACTATAACTCTATTTATAACTTACTAGTTGAACTAGCCATTTTATTGATGTGGCATCTCCAGACGCCTAGACTCGGTCCGGGCACCCCCAACAGTGCTATCTGTGTTGATCCCGTGCGACTGACAAGAGGGAGTTGAATTACCCTGAAATAGAATACACACTTTCTTTTGCTTTCTATTTAGCAAAAATAAATACACATTAGTTAATCAATATAAATATAAGAAAAAGTAAGAGAAGATTTCGAGTTTACTTGGTTTGCAACCGGGAAGGTTGATAATCCAAGATAGTTAAAGTTCAAGTAGAAAGTTCTCCTTTGTTGAAGGCAGAGAAGCCTTTTACAGCGTTGAGAGTATAGAAGTTCGAAACAAGAAAGATTACAGAGTGTGTTGTCTAATGAAGAAGATCATGACTCTATTTATGTCCCACTGGTCGAAATTAGTCGTTTGCTAATATGACACCTCCAAGCGCTTGGACGCACTCTGGGCACCCCCAGCTATGCTCATTATCTGCTCGCAACGGCTATGTAAAGATGTGAAGATAACATTTATCTTTTTTTTTTGGGTGCTTGAACCATCTCCGGGCGCTCAGAGTCCTGCTAACGTCATCCCTAACAATGAGGTGCCTGTTTGGCACCAAAATAGTCCGGGCACTTGGACGTCCAGCTTCTTCTCTAGTCGAACGGGTGATCCTCTAACCATTCAGAGTTGAGCTCACTTGAATCCAACTCCGGCCTCTCCTCGAGCAATCTTTCGCTCTGGCTTCTCATCCCTCGGAAGCGTCGCGCGTGTCCTTCTCGCTCCACTGGCATACTCTTCCGCACATTCTCGTCTCTCGGATGCACTGAGCCCGTCTAGTCGATTCCCATGCCATCCTTCTCGTCCGCAGTGTCTTCCACTCGACTTTTTTGCAATCCTAAGTCCCTGCACACTCAGACGCATGACATCAAATACGTAGAGTCTAACTTGACTTGATTGATTATATTAAAACTAACACGGGGTATTTACAATCTGCTTCACAATGACTCTTCAACAACATGATGATAACGTTTTATCCTTGCCCGAGCACCTCGAGTGTTGATTGTTGGTGCAACCTTAGGTCAAGGTTAATCTGGTTGACCTGACTCGAGTTGACCTGACTCGAGTTGTATTTTGATGTTTGACGAGAATATAAAAGCTCTATTCTGATGTTTGACGAGAGTAGAAAAGTTATATTCTGATGTTTGACAGAATACAAACTTGGGAGATTGTGGGTGTAATCTTTGGTCAAGGTTGACCTGGTTGACCCGAGGTGAGTCGACCTGATTCGGGAAATCCTGGTGAGTGAAGCCAGGTGAAAGTCCTGGTGAGTGAAGCCAGGTGAAAGTCCTGGTGAGTGAAGCCAGACAAGGGAAAGTCCTGGTGAGTGAAGCCAGACAGTTGGAAAGTCCTGGTGAGTGAAGCCAGGCAAGGGAAAATCCTGGTGAGTGAAGCCAGGCAAGGGAAAGTCCTGGTGAGTGAAGCCAGGCAAGGGAAAGTCCTGGTGAGTGAAGCCAGGCAGTTGGAAAGTCCTGGTGAGTGAAGCCAGGCAAGGGAAAGTCCTGGTGAGTGAAGCCAGGCAGTTGGAAAGCCCTGGTGAGTGAAGCCAGGCAAGGGAAAGTCCTGGTGAGTGAAGCCAGGCAAGGGAAAGTCCTGGTGAGTGAAGCCAGGAAAAGCCAGTTGGAGCTTGGCAAGGGAAAAGTCCAAGTATAGAGACATGGCACGGAAAAGTCCAAGCAGGGAGCTTGGCACGAGTAAAGTCCAAGTATGGAGACTTGGCACGGAAAAGTCCAAGCAGGGAGCTTGACACGGGAAAAGTCCAAGTATGGAAGTTTGGCATGCGAAGTCAGAGAGGGCTCGGCAGCTCGTTCTCCGGACTAGGTCAGAGAGGGCTCGGTAGCTCGTTCTCTGGACCGGATGGAGTCGGAGAGGGCTCGAAGTCGGAGAGGGCTCGGTAGCTCGTTCTCTGGACCGGACGAAGTCGGAGAGGGCTCGGTAGCTCATTCTCCGGACTAGGTAGGGTTTAGGGCTGGGAGCTCTAAACCTGGATCGGTCTGGTGACCGATCCAGTGATACGCTGGTTGACTGATCGGTCTGGTGATCGATCAGTAACCAAACAGTGTGTTTCTGTGAATTACCTGATCGGTCTGGTGACCGATCAGAAGCGAAGAAGATCGGGAGAAGAAAGAGGGGGGATCGGTCTGTGGACCGATCCACCTGAGTCCTGATCAGTCCACAGACCGATCAGAGACGAGGCCAACTCTCACAGAGAGTTGGCTGATTGGTCTGGGGACCGATCAGCTTAAGGCCTGATCGGTCCCAAGACCGATCAGAACACTCCTGGACCGATCAGGAGTGTGCCTGATCGGTCCAAGCCCTAGCCGTTGCGACACAACGGCTAGTTTATGTGTCTTCTTCTTCGCATGTTATATATCGAGGTCGAGGGCCTCTACAGTAACAGTTCTTGCTCTTCCTCCTTACTGCTATTTGAGTTTTGCTGAGCTCCTGTTTGCTGAAGCTTCGTGTGAGCTTCCCTCGACTGGTTGATCAGCTGCTGTTGGCATCATCTGTGAAGTTGCTGCTTCATCAACGGACTCCAGTCGACGAGAAGAAGGCAAGCGAACTTGGTAGAGTGTATTTACATTCATATTATCCATTGTTTCTTGCTTTATTTCTTGTACTCCTTTATTGCTGTTGCAAAAGAGATTGTGGCGAGGTTTCTCCACCCAGAAGGAGTTCATATTAGCCGGTTATCCGGGGTCTCATCCACCGACGGATTGATAGGCTTCGTCCACCTTACGGACACGCCGAGGAGTAGAAGTTTCATCTCCGAACCTCGTTACATCGCTGTGCTTGAGGTTTGATTTCTCCATTTACGTTTCTGTTGTTATTTTTTCGCTGCGCTAACTTGATTTGTAGAAAGAAACGCGAATTTGGAGTCGGCTATTCACACCCCCCCCTCTCTAGCCGCATCCGAAGGTCCTAGCATTGATAACGTGGACTCTAGACGTCATCCTCACTACAACGGTTAAAAGGGCGTCTGTTATGATCTAAGGCAGTCCGAACGCCCGGACCCTACCGGGGCATCTGGACTTGGTCCAGGTTGCTACTCTGGTCGAATGAGTGATTTTCCAGCCATCCAGAGTTGGGCTCATCCGTACCCAACTCCAGCCTTCTTTTCGAGCAGTCTTCTGCTCTGGCTTCTCGTTCCCCCTTATAAGCGTCACGCGCATCCTTCTCGTCCATATGTGTACTCTTCCGTAATACATCGTCTCTCGGATGGACCAACTTCGTCGACTCACTTCTCGTGATATTCTTCTTACTAACTGCGTCTTCCGCTCGACTTTTTGTATTTTTAAATTTCTATATACTTAAATAGATGGATCAAATACAATATAACATAACTTAATCCAATTGATTATATTAAAATTTATCCAAATACTTATAATAGCAACTTACCCAGCAACTTCTATTATGATCTTTTTAATTTTTACCTTTTATTATTGGAGCTCATTTAAAATGTTCCTCCACTGTCAATCTCACAGTCTGTGATAGGAAGGTAAATTGCAAATGATATTTTGGCCATCCTAACTTGTGAACGGTCTCATATATAGGTAGGTATTTGCGCTTTTTTTAATAATAATAATATTAATAATAATAATAATAATAATAATAATAATAAGCGGAAAGATTGTTCGAGGACTTGGGCATGACCGATGGTGGATAAAAACCTCAAAATAAAAAATTAATTAATATAATTATAATATTTTTTATCAAATATTATTAAAATTAATCCGTTCGCATGATCTATTTATAAATGATCAAATTTAATAAATTTTATGATATTTTTTAGTGGGTTTGCACGTCTAAACCGTTATCCATCCATCTTGATTGACCTGGGTTGCCGATTTTCCGATGGCGGGTCATGACCCGGCAGATGACACGGGTCTTGAGCGGTCCGGGCCGCTACCGTGCTACGTGCCTATATTAATGCGTTATCAAAGAGAACGTCTCATGTTTCACTAGGGTTCCTATTCTCCGCCGAGATGTCGTCGGCTTCCCATTCGTCCCTATCCCTCAGCCTCCTAACGGGAAGCAACGCCGATGCCAAGCTTCCGCGATCTACCCGCGTGAAGAACAAGACGGCAGCGCCCATCCAAATCACCGCCGAGCAGATTCTGCGGGAGGCCCGCGAGATGCAGGAGTTTGAGATCCGGCCGCCAAAGCAGAAGATCACCGACTCCGACGAACTAGCGGATTACCGGCTCCGCAAGAGAAAATATTTTGAAGATGTCATCCGGCGCGCTCGCTGGAACACCGGCATCTGGGTTAAGTATGCCTCCTGGGAGGAGTCCCAGGGGGACTTCGCTCGCGCTCGATCCATCTGGGAGCGCGTCCTCGACGTCGACTGTCGCAACCCTACCTTATGGCTCAAATATGCCGAAATGGAGATGCGTCACCGCTTTATTAATCACGCGCGGAATGTCTGGGACCGCGCCGTCGCCCTTCTTCCCCGCGTCGACCAACTTTGGTACAAATACATCCATATGGAAGAGATGCTCGGCAATGTTGCGGGTGCTCGTCAGATATATGAACGCTGGATGGAGTGGAAGCCCGATGCTCAGGCCTACGTCCCCAAGGGGAGGGCCAAAGATTTGCACAATGTCGACTACGCTGCTAATTTTGAGAAGCAATATGGAGATACGGCCGATGCTATAATTCTCGGAAAAAGGAAATTAAAGTATGACGAGGAGGAGGAGGAGGAGGTGAGGAAGAAGCCTTTCGAGTATGACTCTACTAACAGGAAGCTACTCGAAGCAGCGTACAAATGGAATGGAAAAACCAGAAACTACTTGCCGCAGAAGAAGATTTAATTGAGGAGCAAGCTTTATCCTATATATTCTTCTATATATCTTATAACTCCGGCTTTTAGAATCCTCCTTTCGTTGTATTATGTATGCATGCGATCAACTGACGATCTAGTCCGGCTTTTATGATCATGGATATATCTGGCTGCTCATTGATGTTTTTCTTTCCTTCTCATTTATTATTTAACAAAAATTGTCAAAAGCCTGCTTGATTTAGAACTTAATGAATGCTATTTCTTGTGGATTGAATGGTTGTTATGTTTGAGTTAGGGAGTTAACATGGAACGTTAATAATGCCTTTTGCATTTCATGCTATTTTCATTTCACTTTGTCGTTTCTAAAACCAGGCGATTCGACTTCCTCGTCATTCTAATCGCACTAGAGCATTCTAATTTCTCCAACCCAACGACACAATAATGCTGATGATGCTAACTCAACACAACTATTGAATTTTCTAACCCAGCATTATAGTCATTCTGATTCCTCTAACCCAACAATATAATGGTGCTGATCATTCTAACCCAACACTACAGTACTACTGAATTTTCTAATCCAACATCATGTTTGATTTTTCCAATCCAGTAATATAGTGGTGTTAATCTTTTTAATTCAGCACCATAGTGATACCGAACTTTCTAACATAGCACTTATCATTCCAATCCAATACTACCATCTTTCTTATCATTCCGACCTAGCTTGTGTATCAGTTAACACAATATCATAATTTTATATAAGTGCTCATAACTAGTGTCCCACAATATCTCTAATTTCTTATACTCTCCTCTTTCACTCTAGGCTCTAGTTTAATTATGATGGTAAAAGGTGATTTGTTCATCCACAACACTCCTATCAACCTGCCACAAGATTAACACGAAGAAAATAAATCACTAATGACTATTAATCTTTAGAATAATGACTATCCAAATGCTTTAGTTAAACTATCCAAAAGCCCTCTACTATCTGCCCTAGAGTATGTAATAGGGAGGTATTAGAAATGATATTTTAGCTTGCCAAGCGACCTAGGCGAGGATGATTCATCCTTTTATTATTATTATTAAATCCAAAATTAGTTTGGGGAGATTATAATCATTTTTAATTAGATTTCAATCATGATCCGACGTATAAATTATAAAAAGACCAAAGAATTCATAATTTATATTGCGGATCGCAGTCAAAATCTAGTCAAAATTAGATCTCCTCTGTATTTACCTTCTCACCTAGGTTATAATCTGCCACTTGCTCGATACCATACAGTTTACCTATCACTTTGACTCAATCCAAAATTATAATTTTAGTCAAATTTTGAGCCGTCATTCCAAAGAAATTAGAGATTGCGGACCGACGATTTAGTCGCAAAAGACGAATACGCTCGCCTCCAGTGCTCTGACCAATCCGTCCCAGAGTCAACACGGTAGAGATAAATCACGGACGACTTCAAATCTCGTGACTCCAAATCTCATGATGACAATACATTATGCGGACCGACGATCTGGACTAGAAGGCTGGTTGCCAAGCCCAAAAATTAGTGTTCAGCGTAGAAACGAGAACGAAGAGGAGAAGACCCGACGAGGGACGAGATCGTGATCGGGTGCTGCGACTACAAGCACTGATAAGCAGGGCCGGCCCTGAGGCATGTCACCGGGGGCGACGGCCAAGGGCCCCCAATTTTTAGGGGGCCCCAAATTTGACATATATATATATATATATATATTATATATTATATATAATTAGATTGTTTTAATAAAAACCCTCCAAAAAAATTTATTGGATTAATAGAAAAAAAGGAGGAAGGTAAATGATCATTTTTTTCTCTTTCCAAGATTTTATTATTTGTACAACTCTTTCTTTATTAATTTATTTACAGAAATCATAAATTTTTAAAGAGTAAAGTATAAATCATGAACGTTAATTTTCTCCTTTCTTCTCCTTTGAATCTCTTTAAATTAAATTAGAAAAGTTCATTCTCTGGTTGAAATTTTAGTTTCATCAATATTATCATTCATCAATATATAAACTTACAACGTAAGTTTTTTATTGTCAATATTCAATATTAATTTTTAATATTGTATTGGAGCCAATGTTTTATGATTTTTCTTATAGATTTGAAAGAGTTAAAATAAATCATCCCAATTTTAATCATCATAGAATATATTATATCGATTGCTTTAAGTATAAACCAAGTTTTATTGTTCTTCAACTATTATTTTCACTACTTGTGTTTATTTCATTGTTAGTTTTGTTGCTGGTTTTATGTGTTTTATTTTTACACTTGAAATTAGTAGTACAAATATGTTTTCAAAGAAACAGAAAATAAACAAAAAAAAAGAGTGGAACAGATTATTAAAACTCACAAATGTATTCTTTGTAAGTTTTTTAAAGCTAGCTCTTCAATTGAAGATTCAATTGATGAATTACAAGAAAAAAGTCATGAAGAACTAAATGATCATACAACAAATGAGCAGCAATTGAGTAATTAAGAAGAACTAAATGATAATACAATCAATGAACGAGAAGAATTGAGAGAAAATGATGATCATAATCATGCAACGAATGAGCAGGAAGAATTGAGAGAAGATGATGATAATAATTTGCATATAAATAGCTTGACAATTTTATATATCGAAAATGAGGCGCTAGAAAAATTTGATTTTGAAAATCTTATTGATGATTTTACTTCTCAAAATGCTAGAAGATATAGATTTTTTTCAATGATTATTTCATATTTATTTTTTTTATTCATAGGTATTACACTTTTTGAAGAAACTTAAAAAATATATTTTGTACGGTGTTTTACTTTTTGAAGAATCTTAGTAAATATATTTTGTATAGAGTTTATCATATTTTAAATGAAATATATTAATTTTCAAGTTTTCTTATTAAACTTATTCAGATTGTATGTTAGTATTTTTTTTTCCTATAGAGGTCCCTTTTTTCTTTTCGCCCAAGGGCCCCGAAAACTCAGGGCCGGCCCTGCTGATAAGAGCGTCGCCGGGCATCCTCCCGTCTTCCCCGCTTCAAAAGCTCGGAACCTTCAAGAACCCTTCCACCTCCAACACTGCCGCTTCTTCCGCCGACGCCTCCCGCTCGCCTTCGCCCCTTGAGGCCTTCGCTTCCGATCCCATCTTCTCCGCCTTCCTCTCCCCCGAGTTTGATTCTGACCGCTTCTCTTCCCAGGCCCTCAGCTCCGGTTCCGTTGCCGCCCTGGCTGAGTCCCTCCAGGACGCCATTCGCCTCATTCAGAGTCATCTCCGAATGGAGGTGCTGTCCAGCCATCCTGCCTTTCTTTCCCAGCTCGTCTCCCTCCGCTCCTCTGAGTCTTCCCTCGCATCCGTCCGCTCTGGTGTCGAGTCCCTTCACTCTTCAGTCCTCACTCCGCCGCTCCCGTCTCGATCTCGCCGAGCCTCGCCAGGTGGTTCGTTCCCACACTATCCAGCTATCCAACCTCCACGCCTCTGCCGATATCCTCGCTTCCGCTGCTCGACTCCTCCGCTTCTCACGTTCTCACGCAAGCTGCGAGATCTCGTCTCATCAGGCCCTCCCGACTGTCTTGACCTCTCCAAAGCCGCCGAGATGCATCACGAGATCGAGCTCCTCTACCAGGAGCGCGGCCTTTCTGGTATCTCTGTTGTCGAGAACGAGATCCGTTGGCTCTCGGGGGATAGGGACTCGCTTGAGGACTGAGGCTATGAAGACCGTCGAGAGAGGCATGGATGAGTCCAACCAGAACGACATTTGGTGTGATCTTCAGGGCCAGTGTTCTACAACCTTGGTGAGCTTAGATCTGCTGTCGATACCATTGTCAGCAAATACAAAGGTATCGGGTTCAAGAGCATAGGAGCAGCGCTCGACATGAAGGCGATCTCAACATCATCGGCAGGTTTTGGTCCTGGTGGGGTTTTTGGTCCTGGTGTGGTTCAAAGGAGTGGGACACCACAGATTGGTGGAGGGAAGAGGGCTACAGAGAAAGGATGGGGAAATGCATGGACGAACTTCACAAGGTCGTGACTGCGGTATGACATCTACAGACCGTGCTATCAAAGAAGAGGGTGCCATTTACGCAGGTCCTATTCCTCAATGAGGTCTGGCAGGTGAGTAATTTGTTTGACATATCAGACTCCTTCGACGAGACTTTGATTCAGAAACTGGTTTTTTCTTTGTTGCATTTTTTATTTGCGCTTTTGGAACCATGAAGTTATCATAGGAGAGAAAATTTCTAGAAGCTTTTCCCATTGCATTATGATTTATGGTTCTGCAAAATTCTGTCTGTAAAATTAATTCTGTTTTTTAGGTTTCTTTCAGCTAGTATATGCTTTTATAAACGCAAATTCTTTTTTCCTTGCATAATCTATGTTGCTTTCTGTGTGCTTTAATGAAATTCATAATTGTTTCACAATCTACTTTCACATTCGTTTCATCAAATCGAACAGCTTAAATGGACATTTTACTCTGTTTAGTGGTCTGATCCTTTCAACTTGGTTGATGAAACTGTTAGTGGGAGATTGAGCTTGCAGAAGACAGATCAACCTGATGGGTGGTTGGAATTGGAGGAAAGGATCCTGCTTTGCGGTCTATGACTTCCATATCTCATTGATTTAGTTGCAAATTATGCAGAGTTAGGATACATAACATGCAGTTGAAGTGGGATATTGAGTTATGGAAAATGATCAACCAAATGGGTAGTGGGAATCGGAGGTAAGGAACCTATCTTGCGAGTAGCGGCCTCCATATCTCATTAATTTAGTTGTAAATTACATAGAGTTAGGATACATTAACATGCAGTTGACTATGTTATCTGTGATAAATCTGTTTCCCTTGGTATATTCTGTTATCTTAGTGAAGGTAGAAATTAATATAAAGGTCGTGTTATTGTAGCAATTGGCCACAAGAATCAACATATCCTTTGTTCTTTTGAATTCTACACCATGTTATGGATTATTCTTTCTAACTTAATTTTGTTTTTGTTGATGTTTTGATGCACTTTATTGTTTAAACTTTTGTTTCTTATTTCACTTTTCTGGACCTGGTACAGGATGGTGATCCTCCATTAACAGAACGGGTCTGGGAAGCACTTGTCAAAACTTTTGCCCGTCAAATTAAGTCTGCTTTCACGGCATCTGGTTTTGCCAAAGAAGCATTTACACATGGGTACCCAAAGTTGTTCTCTATGATTGAGAATCTTCTTGAAAGAATTTCACATGACAATAATGTGACGGGGGTTCTACCTGCTCTGAAGCCAGAAGGAAAGGAACAACTGGTTGCTGCCATTAACATATTCCAAACAGCATTTCTTATGTTATGCGTAAATCATCTTTCGGATAATGTAAGTAGCATATTTATAGTATCTAATCGTGGAAGCATTCCATCAAAAGAGCAGATATCGAGAATTATATTGCGTATCCAAGAAGAGATTGAAGTTGTGAGAATGCATGGGCACCTTATCCTCCTTGTTTTGTATGAAATTGGCAAAGTTCTTCTCTTGTTAGCAAAGAAGGCTGAGCACCAGGTAAATAATTTTCAACAATAGCTAACACACCTATTTGGATTTTCCTATTCATTGATGCTTTTGCTCAATTTCACAAATCTTGGTTGGTTACTTGTTATGCTCGTGTTACTATATAGAATTTGTACATTGGAATGTGCATCCAATTTTAGTCTCCAAAAGATTCTCAGAACTACCTGGTTAGAGTTTTCAATTTCATTTGCAAATTCGATTTGATTTCCTGTTATTGTTTTGGTTTCTCCTTTGTAGATGTATTCTTTTGCTTTGTTCTTATGGATTGAGAAATTATGAAGTAAACATAAGAATTTTATGATTTGTATTTCTTCCGAGTCTCTTCCTGTTTTTCCTTGACTAGCTTAACAGCCAATAGATCATTTGCAATTAGAAGCAGTTCCAAAAGTTGGTTTGGGTTGGTACTATGTTCAAAGATGACCAATCAATTCAATTAGAGTTGAAGGTTTATAGGGTATAGGGAAATGAAAGGAATATTAGGTAATGCAATAAAAAGTGATTTTATTGATCTGAAAATTTCGAGTGATATGACCTTTATAAAAGTTAAATTGAAGAATAAAGATTCATGTGATCATGAGTTGTTGGTGTAGAAATTGAGACGAGGAAAAAATAGCCGTGTTGATAAATCCAAAAGTATATGAGAAATAAAGACTACAAAGCATGATTGAGAATCTAAAATCACGTACGTAATCAAGCATTGGTTGTTTGTGGCGAACTGAGAATGCATTCGAGTGCTATCACGAGTAGTTCAATCGAACGGATGCACGATTAAGAGAAAAGAATCAGGGAACGAAGGTGGAGGAATTCTTTTACTTTCGCTCTTGTTTTGCTCAAGATTCAGTCTCCTTATATAGGAGCTCTTACCTTGCCTGCAATGAATGATCAAATTATGGTCATCTTTTGTTGGGTTTAATATTATCATTAATGGATTTAATGTCTTTATTAATGTTGAGACGTTACAGAATCATTATTAATGAGTTTAACGTCGCCATTAATGTTAAAATGTTACGAAATCACTATTAATGAGTTTAATGTCGTTATTAATGTCAAGACGTTACGGAATCATCATTAGTTTCATATTAATGCTTCTGTTACACTTTTGAGCAGGTAGCAAAAAGAGATTCAGGTGGCAAATTATTGGTTTATTCACTTGGGCAAATCTTGCCTCGATCGGTCCAACATTCAACGTGCGTAGGTCGTGCTCGCACATGAGTCAATATCGCTTCAGTACAATCCGGGCCCTGGATTTGCACCCACCCCTGTGCATTCACGCGTGAGAGAGTTTTTCCCCATACATATATTTACAACATCAATGCATGTATCATAATTTAAATCAAAAATAAAACTAAGAGACTTCTAATGTGGGACTAATAACCCATGCACAATAGGCTCACGGGCTTCATGTCCACTCGGCTCCCCGGCTTTGCCCCCTCTCGCATTGACCTTCGATCTCATGAGTTTCAGGCCCATTCAGTGTAGTGATGTTGTGTCTTTTGATCTCTCGGGATCCGCTCCTAACTCAGCTCACAGAGCACACAAGGTTTGCACCCACTCGACATTCTTTCGGGAGCTCAGTCGACACTCTCTTAGCCGACCGATCAGTATTGCTCGGTCATCCATTTAGCCATTCGCTTGTATCGCTTGACATTCTTACGGGCGCCCAGTCGGTATTCTCTTAGCCAACCGATCATTATCGCCCGGCCATCCGTTTAGTCACTCACTTGTATCGCATGACATTCTTACAGCCACCCGTTCGACATCCTCCCTATTACTCGGTCGGCATTTTCTCGGTGGTGTGCTCGGAACCGCTCGTACGTCGTCTTTCCACCATCTCGGCATTCTCCCTATTATCCGGTTGACATTTTCTCAGTCGCGCACTCGGAATCGCTCGTTCGTTGTTTTTCTACCAGCTCGACATTCTCCCTATTGCTTGGTCAACATTTTCTCGGTCGCGCTCTTGTAACCGCTCGTCTGTCGTCTTTCCACCCGCCCGACATTATTTTTGTTGTTTGGTCGGCATTTTCTCGGTCGCTCGCTAGGCTTTGCTCACCCATCCTCTTTACAGTTGCTCGATACCATTCGATCATCCGTTTGGTACTCTCTTGGTTGGGTTCCCGGACTCCTGCCCGAAAGCGAGTTATAAGCGTGCATTTCTCATATGACCCATTGATTTCTCGGTCGGGGCAAATCCTAGGACGGGTACCTATCTTAACAACCATTTTATATTACATTACACTCACCACACACGTCTCATTTGCTACTTTGCCCGGCACTCACCGCTCATGTCTCACTCATCGCTTTGCTCGATTTATAGGGTATAGGGAAATGAAAGGAACATTAGGTAATGCAATAAAAGGTGATTTTATTGATCTGAAAATTTCTATTGATATGTCCTTTATAAAAGTTAAATTGAAGAATAAGATCCATGTGATCATGAGTAGTTCGTGTAGAAATTGAGACGAGGAAAAAATAGTCGTGTTGATAAATACAAAAATATATGAGAAATAAAGAGTACAAAGCACGACTGAGAATCTAAAACCACACACACAACCAAACATTGGTTCTTCGTGGCGAATTGAGAATGCACCCGAGTGCTATCACGAGTAGTTCAATCGAATGGATGCACGATTAAGAGAAAAGAATCAGGGAACGAAGATGGAGGAATTCTTTTACTTTCGCTCTCGCTTTGCTCAAGATCCATCCTCCTTATATAGGAGTTCTTACCTTGCCTGCAATGAATGTTCAAATTATCGTCATCTTTTGCTGGGTTTAATATTATCATCAATGGATTTAATGTCTTTATTAATGTTGAGACGTTACTGAATCATTATTAATGGGTTTAATGTCGCCATTAATGTTGAAATGTTATGAAATCGTCATTAATTTCATATTAATACTTCCGTTACACTTTTAAGCAGGTAGCAAAAAGAGATTCAGGTGGCAAAGTATTGGTTTATTCACTTGAGCAAATCTTGCCTTGACCGATCCAGCATTCAACGTGCGCAGGTCATGCTCGCACACGAGTCAATCTCGCTTCAATACAATCCGGACTCTGGATTTTCACCCACCCTTGCGTGAGAAAGTTTCTTCCCATGCATATGTTTACAACATCAATGCATATACCATAATTTAAACCAACAATAAAATCAAGAGACTTTTAATGTGGGACTAACAACCCATGCACAATAGAGTCTCTTCATCTCCACCTCTTTATTCCATTCACATTTCCAACCGATTCTTCCATGAAGTTCATTATTTCTCGATGGTTATTATATATTGGTATATTGCATATTGGCACCTGCGGACTCGTGCGCACGCGCCCTGGCTTGAGGTGCCATCAGGTGTCTCAATTCAATCTTTTTTTATAAATATTTTCTAAACCTTAAATGAATACCTAATTTTTTAAAAAAATTATATATAGATTTTTAGCTTGAACATTATAACTCAATCCCCACACCCTAAGTATATACCCTATGAGCACTTAAATTTTTTAAATTTTATTTTTTTTTAAAACTTGAACACTATAACTTAACTACTAAACCCTAAAGGCAAAATCTAATTAGTTTAACCCGAAGCTAAAAAAAAATATAAAAAATATACTGTGTTAAATTGAGGGGCTTGGATTTGATCCAAACGCTTCAACACTGTAAAATGAAAATAAAAAAAAAAATTGATGAAAGCACCTCGAGTTAGGTTCGGATGAGCTTGCAACAAAAGGTCCGTAACGTAACAAATATATATAACCAATTAAATAATCATTATTCATGTTGATGTGGATGTATCTTAGGGACTCAGGAGGAATTAGGAATGGGGAGAGGGGCATTTTTGTCATTCCACTATTTAGTGCTTTAAAGGCATACTGTTCATGAGGAAAAAGGGGGGGGTCTTCGTTTAGGAGGCCGCTGCCACGTCCATGCACGCGGACGTGGGCCTCCGTCGCCAACCACGCCAGCCCCTCGCTGCCTTTGGCATTACCTTCCTCGTCGACCACTAGCCACCTTCGTGCCGTGGCCTATCGCCTTCTCCCTCACGGCGATAGCCTTTCTTCTTTCGCTCGGGACGCCTCCGCTACAGACGTCGTTGACCATGCCGCCGGTGATGGCATCTGCTCCTCTTCCCTTGCGTTCGACGCCCAACCTCTCTTTGGTGGCTAGGTCGCTTCCCTATGCACGCCGATGCTGCCTCCTCTCCTTCTTTGATACTGACGTCGCCTCCATCTCCTTACGCGCGATGGCAGAACCTCCCTATCTCTATTTTCTGGCATCCACAGTTGTCGCCGGTAGCTTTTTCACCAGCACCATCTCTGTCTCACGCATGCAGCTGCTCCCGGCGTCGCCTCCCTCTCCAATTCCATTGCCACCGTAGGGGACTAAACTGACATCGACGCCACAACGCCACTGCCTTCGCCTTCCAGCGTCATCATCCACCCCACAGCCCACGACGAGCAGTCACCAACCGTCGATGCCGCTGTCGGCACCCCCATCGTTGGATCCGACTACTCGACACTCTCGCCTTCCGATCCGTTGATCTGACTCTCGATTTGCATTGTTGTATGCTTTCGCC
This sequence comes from Zingiber officinale, assembly GCF_018446385.1. Classification (NCBI taxonomy): domain Eukaryota; kingdom Viridiplantae; phylum Streptophyta; class Magnoliopsida; order Zingiberales; family Zingiberaceae; genus Zingiber; species Zingiber officinale. The sequence goes on from NC_056007.1 coordinate 86,759,724, forward strand.
GTCGATCAGGCCTCCGAGTCCTTGTTAATGTGCACCCGTTGTGTTTCTCTCTGTCCTATCAATCAGACGCCCCATTCAGCTTCGTCTATTCCTAGCCGGCCCTTCTGATTTAGTTTGTCTCCAGCCTTCAAGCCGCTGTCATGTTCCGGCCTTCGTGCTTTATTGTATCCCGGTCTGCATGCCGATATCATATCCCGGCCTACGTGTCGCTGTTAGGTCCTGGTCAGCATGCCGCCTTCAGGGTCTAGGTTGTTAGGACCGAAAAGTAGCTAGAGGGGGGTGAATAGCTCTTCGCGCTTCTCGTGTGCTTGTCGTTGCTTGTTTCTTCAAGAATGCGTAGCGGAAATACAAAGAAACAACATACAACGCTAACACGGTTGGTTTACTTGGTATCCACCTCACAAGAGGTGACTAGTCCAAGGATCCACACCTACACACACACCCTCCACTAATAAAACTCTCCTTTATGGTAACTACCAAGGGCGGAGAAGCCCTACAAGACTCAATACAAGAAGAAAGGGAAAGGTAATGAAATACAAGCTTACAAGCTTACAATGAGTGCAAAAACCCTAACCCTAGTTTCTTCTCCTTGCTTTGATCCGCCTCTTGACTTTGAAGAACCTCCAAGAACCTTCAAGAACTGACGATCTCGAGCTTGAGAAGAGTTGTGGAGGAGCTGGTGAAGATCTGAAATGAATCGGTGAAGAAGTGTCGAAGACAACGCTCGCCTGCGGCTCAATTACGACGCAACGGTCGGATCCCAATCGATTCGATTTTTCCCAATCGATCGGAGAGGCTTTGGATCGATCCACGGATCGATCCAGAGCGCCTCTGTGCTCTGGAAAAACGCCTGGATCGATCCATGGATCGATCCAGTGCTTATCGCGCGAAGCAGCAGCGTCCCAATCGATCCACTGATAGATTGGGACCTCTGGATCGATCCACTGATCGATCCAGAGGCTCTCTGTTCGCTGGGAAAGGCCTGGATCGATCCACTGATCGATCCAGCTCTTGGTTTTTGCCCAAAACCAAGTCCCAAGCCTCTCAAACCAACATCCGGTCAACCTTGACCTGTTGGTACATCATGCTTAGCATCTGGTCACTCCCTTGACCTGCCAGGACTCCCCACCAAGTGTTCGGTCAATCCCTTTGACCCACTTGGACATTTCTCTTCGTGTCAAGTATCCGGTCACTCCCTTGACGTACTTGAACTTCCACCAGATGTCTGGTCAACCTTGACCCATCTGGATTTCCTCGTGCCAAGTATCCAGTCAATCCTTTGACCTACTTGGACTTCCCAACACCAGATGTCCGATCATCCTTGATCCATCTGGATTTTCCCTTGCCTGGCTTCACTCACCAGGGCTTTCACCTAGCTTCACTCACTAGGGTTTTCCATCTGCCTAGCTTCACTCACTAGGACTTTCACTTAGCTTTACTCACCAGGATTTCCTTCTGCCTAGCTTCACTCACCAGGACTTTCCTTCTACCTAGCTTCACTCACCAGGACTTTCCATCTGCCTAGCTTCACTCACTAAGACTTTCACCTGGCTTCACTCACCAGGATTTCCTTCTGCCTAGCTTCACTCACTAGGACTTTCCATCTGCCTAGCTTCACTCACTAGGACTTTCACCTGGCTTCACTCACCAGGATTTCCTTCTGCCTAGCTTCACTCACCAGGACTTTCCATCTGCCTAGCTTCACTCACTAGGACTTTCACCTGACTTCACTCACCAGGATTTTCTTTCTGCCTAACTTCACTCCCTAGGACTTTCCATCTGCCTAACCTTCCAGTTAGGACTTCCCAGTCAGGTATCCGATCATCCTTGATCTACTTGACTCTTCTTCATCCACACTGATCAGTCCCTGATCAGAATCTCCCCACATGAACAATTGCACCTGCATTGTCCATATGTCTACATGTATTGTCAAATATCGAAACTATGACCAAGACTCAAGCTTGATCAACTCAGTCAACCTTGACCTAAGGGATATTGCACCAACAATCTCCCCCTTTTTGATGTTTGACAATACCTTTAAGTTAGGACCACTCTGAGTTAAGCTAATCTCATAGCCTTAACTTTCTTCATGCCAAAGTATGAATGTTGGTTCCCTTCATTCTCCCCTTATGACCTCCCTCATAGGTAATGAAGGCCTAACTTAAACCACACATTCTCCCCCTATTGGCACACATCAAACAAACACTATCTCTCCCCCTGAAGAGATACTCATCATTGGTTACAACTTCACTCGTTGAACCTTTATGCCTTTTGAAACTTTCCCCCTGAAGAGTTTCTCAAAGTTGTGATCAACATCATACTGAAGGTCCCATACCCTTCATTTTCCATACATTCGCCTTCAATGTAGACAAATGCCCAACCTTGAGCATTTTTCAACCACTTGAAAAATACCACTTGAAATAATGAGGATATCCACTTCCCATTTCAAGTTCAAATGCTCATTCATGAGCATTTTCTTTAAAGAAGGTTAACCACCCTCCAAGGTTCATGAAAAATAATTTTTCATGTCTTTAAAGAGTCCCTCCCCCTAAAAACATGGTGGTAACTTCTGTCATTGCACCAACAATGACTTGGAATCCCTAAACCTTTAAGAAACCCAAATTTAGAAGTTTTGATGTTCAAATGTTCAAAAATTGAAACAAACCTCAACCTAAACTTCAATTTAGTCTTCCTTAACCAATCCATCCTTGTTTTCAACATGAAAACACCCCTTTTATGTATACAAATGTATTTTGAGGGGTTTGGAATGGTTACATTGACTAAACAAGGTTCAAAATGCTGAAATCATGCTTTCTCAACCAAAATCAGCATCCTGGATCGATTGGAGTTGGGTTCCAATCGATTGAACCTTTCTGAATCGATCCACTGATCGATTCAGGATGTGTAGATCGATCGGCTGATCGATCTAGCGAGCTTCTGCTCGCGAGAATGACCTTCCGAATTGATCCACTGATCGATTCAGGCACTCCAATCGATCCATGAATCGATCGGAGCTATGATAGTTGCTGAATTTCAAATTCAGCCAACTTCAGAAATCCCTAGAAAATTCTACAAAAATTCAAAAATCATGAAATTTCATGTAGACATTATTTAGGGCATACTTTATCATGGAAAAATAGTTTTCTATGAAAATACATCATATTTTCAAAGATTGACACAAGCTTGAAAATTTGCTAAAACTCTAGCGTTTTCTTCAAGTTTGTGTCTAACTATTCAATGGTGATTACTATCAAAAGATAGCCTTCACCAAGGTTTTCCAAAAGCATTTTAAAATAATTTTCAAAACCAATATCCCATCACATTCCTTGGGCTTAATGCACATGACTTGTACATTAGCTTTCCCAATGATGGGAAAACACATAACTATATGTTCTGATGAACCTAACACTCAAAAGAATGCACTAAGTCAACATCTTGAGTTTTGTTCATCTTCCTAACATCTCACTTGTATCTAATGTACACTAAAACACATACAAGTCATCTTATAGTCCTTGTGAGATGTGAGATTTTGGTTTTGCCCTATTCTAGGGATCATGCATATCTATCTAGGCATTTTAGAGATATTAGACATCCACCTACGATGTCACTTGTTAATGAGTGTTGTTAAATGTCATTTGTCCTTAATTACAAGGAATTAAACTTAATGCATGATCATGTTATGGCATACATCAAAAGGAAATAATTTTCAAAAGAAAATATCCTATAACTACATGATGTATGAATGTCATGACATGGTATTTTTGGAATATTCATAATAAAACATGAATGTAAAAATAGACATGATGTCATGGCATATGATGGGCAAACTATCATGGCAAGGTTTAGCATAAATAAAATATACCTAGATTACCTATCTAAGTATCCTTAACCACTTAGCTAACTCAAAATATACCACTCGTTTTAACTTAAAACGTTAAACCTAAATTGCCCTAAATGCTTCAAAGAAATGCCAAAACCTAAATTGACATTTCTATTTCTCTTGTTTATTTATGCCACTTAAAAATTAAGCATATCCTCAAATGTTGGCATATTCCATTTTTTCCTCAAGAGTAATCACATAAATCAAGGCCCGGATTGCCTTAAATTTCTAAGAGAATACCAAAATCTCAACTTGGTATTTCTCTAGGTTTTCCCAATTTATGTCATTTTAAGATAAAATCAATTTTTCCACCATTAGGCACATTTTACTCTTTCGAGGAGTAAATAATAATTCCATTTCTTTTTCAAAGGTTAACAAAAACCTTGAAAATGCTCCTTGAGTGTCAATTTCCTCAAAGTTGGGTTAACTACCCTTCTAATCGGAGTTGACACTCTCTAACCCATCTATGGGGTAGAAAAGATGCTCCTAGGAACCCAACACCTATTGGTGCTCCTTGGATGCTCTAGGTACTCACTAGGGATAACTTCCCTAGATACCCTCCTAGTGACCTTGTTGGGCTTCTTAGAAGCCTTGGTCACATTTTCTAGGTCAACTCTAGGGATAGCCTCCTTTGTGACCTTGTTAGTGACTTTCTTAGACTTCTTAGAAGTCTTAGTCACTTTGGTTGCAAAGATACTTTTAGGGATATCTTCCCTTGTATCCTTGACTTGACCTCTAGACTTAGAGTTTGTTCCATAACTATATGGAACCCTATGATAACTAGGCACATCCTTTTTAACTTTGGGTTTGTATCCCAAACCTTTATGGCCATTGGATGTCTTTTGTACCCCTAAACCTAGGTTATGTTCATTTTGCCCTACTAGGATATTTTTCAATCTTTTTAGGGTCTTTTCTAATTTATCAAGTCTTGACCTCAAGACTTGATTTTCCCTCACTAAGTTCTTAGTATTTGATTTTTCATTTGATCCATGAGCATTTTTATTCTTGGGCTTGTATCTATTATCCTTAGTGTTCTTGCCCAAATGTCTATCTACCTTCCTAACCTTAGATTGGGTAGTCTTGGCATGTAGGGCCACATGCTTTTCCTTAATGCCCTCATGCTTTTTATTCTTATGGTAAATTGTATTAAAATGATAAAAATTTGAACTATCATGCTTTTTACCATAACATAAAGGGATATGCTCAATAAATGTTACCTTCTTCTTTACCTTGGAGGCTCCCCCTTGACTAGTGCCTCCTTGAGCCTTGACCATCTTCTTCCCCTTGGGGCATTGACTTCGGTAATGCCCTTTTTGTTGACATAAGAAGCACACAATGTGCTCCTTGCTCTTCTTTGTCCCGGGGGTGGTCTCCTTGGGCTTCTCCTTGCCCTTTTGTGTCACTTGACCCTTATTCTTGGTCAAGTTGGGACACTTGCTCTTGTAGTGCCCACTTTTCCTACACTCAAAATATATTATATGATTTTTATTTTTAATTGAAACATTTATACCTTCTTGTGTAGGGATGACACTTGCTCCTCCATTTGATATTTCTTGAATTTTGGAGGTGGCACCATCTTCTTCTTCTTCACTTGACCCGGATGTGGAGACCTCTTCTTGCTCCGGGTTCATTGATCTACACTCCCCCTCAATCCTAGAGGTGGAGGCTTCATCATCTTGTACATGGAACAAGGAGTATGCTCCCTCCTTGTTCTCTTCATTGCACTCCCTTGAAGATGAAGCTTCTTCTTGGACTTCTTCTTCGGAGGTTGAGCATCTCTCAACCTCGGAGTCCTCCTCTTGGTCTTGCTCCAAAGAGTCACCCTCTCTGGATTCTTCTTGCTCTTGTGCAGTGGAGGGGATCTCTTCATGAAGCTTGGCCAATTTACTCCATAATTCCTTTGCATCTTCAAATTCTCCAATTTTGCAAAGGATGGTGCTTGGCAATAAATTGACCAAAAGCTTGGTCACTTTGTCATTGGCCTCGCACCTTTGGACTTGCTCTTGGCTCCACTTGCTCCTCTTGAGAACTTTACCCTTTGAGTTTGTTGGAGTCTTGAAGCCTTCCATAAGAGCAAACCATTGCTCTATCTCCATCATAAGAAAATTTTCGATTCTAGATTTCCAAGAATCGAAGCTCGTGGAAGTGTATGGTGGAGCCACCCTCATGTCGAATCCGAGCCCATCTCGGAATTCCATCGTAGAAGTTGAGCTTTTGAATTTCTTTGACTTTGACAATTTTGCTTCAACTTCTTCACCCTCTAGCTCTTCTTGTTATGCTTGACCATTCCGGCGATGATTCCGGTGAAGAGCAACTTGGCTCTGATACCACTTGTTAGGACCGAAAAGTAGCTAGGGGGGGTGAATAGCTCTTCGCGCTTCTCGTGTGCTTGTCGTTGCTTGTTTCTTCAAGAATGCGCAGCGGAAATACAAAGAAACAACATACAACGCTAACACGGTTGGTTTACTTGGTATCCACCTCACAAGAGGTGACTAGTCCAAGGATCCACACCTACACACACACCCTCCACTAATAAAACTCTCCTTTATGGTAACTACCAAGGGCGGAGAAGCCCTACAAGACTCAATACAAGAAGAAAGGGAAAGTTAATGAAATACAAGCTTACAAGCTTACAATGAGTGCAAAAACCCTAACCCTAGTTTCTCCTCCTTGCTTTGATCCGCCTCTTGACTTGGAAGAACCTCCAAGTGTTGGTGCAACATCCCTCAGGTCAAGGTTGACCTGGTTGACCAAGCTGAGTCTTGGTTGAGTTTAGATGTTTGACAATAAGAAATTGATTGAAGAAGAGTCAAGTAGGTCAAGGTTGACCGGATACTTGACTGGGAAGTCCTAACTGGGATGTTAGGTAGAATGGAAGTCCTGGTGAGTGAAGTCAGGCAGAAGAAAAGTCCTAGTGAGTGAAGCTAGGTGAAAGTCCTGTTGAGTGAAGCCAGGCAGAAGAAAAGTCCTAGTGAGTGAAGCTAGGTGAAAGTCCTGGTGAGTGAAGCCAGGTGAAAGCCCTAGTGAGTGAAGCTAGGCAGATGGAAAACCCTAGTGAGTGAAGCTAGGTGAAAGTCCTGGTAAGTGAAGCCAGGCAAGGGAAAATCCAGATGGATCAAGGATGATCGGACATCTGGTGTTGGGAAGTCCAAGTAGGTCAAAGGATTGACTGGATACTTAGCACGAGGAAATACAGATAGGTCAAAGGGATTGACCAGACATCTGATGGAAGTCCAAGTGGGTCAAAGGGATTGACCAGACACTTGGTGGGAAGTCCTAGCAGGTCAAAGGAGTGACCAGATGCTAGGCATGATGTACCAACAGGTCAAGGTTGACCGGATGTTGGTTTGAGAGGCTTGGGACTTGGTTTTGGGCAAAAATCAAGTGCTGGATCGATCAGTGGATCGATCCAGGCCTTTCCTAAGCGAACAGAGAGCCTCTGGATCAATCCGTGGATCGATTCAGATGTCCCAATCGATCAGTGGATCGATTGGGACGCGGCTGCTTCGCGCGATAAGCGCTGGATCGATCCAGGCGTTTTACGAGGCGCTCTGGATCGATCCGTGGATCGATCCACAGCCTCCCCGATCGATTGGGAACATTCGAATCGATCGGGATCCGACCGTTGCGTCGGGTTTATAGCCGCAGGCGAACGTTGTCTTCGGTATCTCTTCGCAGATTCATCTCAGATCTCTCGCCAGCTCCTCGACAGCACTCACAAAGCTCATATCGCCAGTTCTTGAAGGATCTTGGAAGTTCTCCAAGTCAAGAGGCGGATCAAAGCCAAGAAGAGAAGCTAGGGTTAGGGTTTATACTCATTGTAAGCTTGTAAGCTTGTATTTCTTGTATCCTTTCCCTCTCTTCTTGTATTGAGTCTTGTAGGGCTTCTCCGCCTTTGGTAGTTACCATAAAGGAGTGTTATTCATAGTGGAGGGTGTGTGTGTTGGTGTGGATCCTTGAATTAGTCACCTCTTGTGAGGTGGATACCAAGTAAACCAACCGTGTTAGCGTTGTGTGATTGTTTGTGTATTTTCCGCTGCCATATCTCTGAAGAAACAAGCAACGCCGAGCACCGAGCGAACGCGACAAGCTATTCACCCCCCCTCTAGCTACTTTTGGTCCTAACAAGTGGTATCAGAGCAAGGCCGCTCTTCACCGGAATCATCGCCGGAAGGGTCAAGCATAACAAGAAAAGCTAGAGGGTGAAGAAGTTGGAGCAAATTCTTCAAGTTCAAGACTTTATCAAGCTCAACTTCAAGATGCAATTCCAAGATGGACTTGGATTTGACACAAGGATGGCTCCACCGTACACATCCACAAGCTTCGATTCTTGGAAATCAAGAATCGAAAATTTTCTTATGATGGAGATAGAGCAATGGTTTGCTCTAATGGAAGGCTTCAAGGCTCCAAGAAATTCAAAGGGCAAAGTTCTCAAGAGGAGCAAGTGGAGCCAAGAGCAAGTCCAAAGGTGCGAGGCCAATGACAAAGTGACCAAGCTTTTGGTCAATTTATTGCCAAGCACCATCCTTTGCAAAATTGGAGAATTTGAAAATGCAAAGGAATTATGGAGCAAATTGGCCAAGCTTCATGAAGAGATCCCCTCCACTGTACAAGAGCAAGAAGTATCCAGAGAGGGTGACTCTTTGGAGCAAGACCAAGAGGAGGACTCCAAGGTTGAGAGATGCTCAACCTCCGAAGAAGAGGAAATCCAAGAAGCTTCATCCTCAAGGGAATGCAACGAAGGGAACAAGGAGGGAGCATATTCCTTGTTTCATATTCAAGATGATGAAGCCTCCACTTATAGGATTGAGGGGGAACAATCCTTGGTGACGTCGGATCAAGAAGAAGGAGAAGCTTCTACATCCGGGTCAAGAGACAAAGAGGAGGAAGAAGATTCTACCTCCACAAGTCAAGAAAAATCAAATGGAGGAGAATCAAGGTCCGATCAAGAGGAAGCTTCTACCTCCGGATCCAAAGGAAAAGATGCCACCCCTACAAGCAAAGGTATAAATATTTCAATTAATAATAAAAATCATATTATATGCTTTGAGTGTAGGGAACATGGGCACTACAAGAGCAAGTGCCCCAAATTGGCCAAGAAAAAGGGCCAAATGGCACAAAAAGGCAAGGAGAAGCCAAAGGAGACCATTCCCGGAACAAAGAAGAGCAAGGAGCACATTGTGTGCTTCTCTTGCAATCAAAAGGGGCATTACCGGAGTCAATGCCCTAAGGGGAAGAAGATGGTCAAGGCTCAAGGAGGGAGCTCAAGTCAAGGGGGAGCTTCTAAGGTAAAAAGGAAGGTAACTTTTATTGAGCCTACCCCTTTACATCATGGTAAAAAGCATGATAGTTCTAATTTCTATCATTTTAATGTAATTTACCATAAGAATAGAAAGCATGAGGGCTTTAAGGAAAAGCATGTGGCCCTACATGCCAAAACTACCCAACCTAAGGTTAGGAAGGTAGATAGACACTTGGGCGGGAACACTAAGGAAAATAGATACATGCCCAAGATCAAAAAGGCTCATGGACCAAAACCTAAGGATTTAATGATAGAAAATCAAGTCTTGAGGTCAAGACTTGATAAAATGGAAAAGACCCTAAAAAGGATGGAAAATATCCTAAAAGGGCAAAATGAGCAATACATAGGGCTAGGAGCACAAAGGTCATCCAATGGCCATAGAGGTTTGGGATACAAACCAAAGGCTAAGAAGGATGCTCCCTCTTACCATAGAGTTCCATACAGTTATGGAACAAACCCTAGGTCTAGTGGTCAAGTCAAAAATACTAGGGAGGTCATCCCTAAGAGTGTTTTTGCAATAAAAGTGGCTAAGGCTTCTAAGAAGTCTAAGAAAGTCACCAACAAGGTCACAAGGGAGGATATCCCTAGAGTTGACCTAGAAAATGTGACCAAGGCTTTTAAGAAGCCTAACAAAGTCACTAGGAAGGTATCTAGGGAAGTAATCCCTAGTGAATACCTAGAGTATCCAAGGAGCACCAATAGGTGTTGGGTTCCTAGGAGCATCTTCTCTACCCCATAGATGGGTTAGAGAGTGTCAACTCTAAGAAGAAGGGTAGTTAACCCAACTTTGAAGAAATTGACACTCAAGGAGCATTTTCAAGGTTTTGTTAACCTTTGAAAATGAAATGGACTTATTATTTACTCCTTGAAAGAGTAAAATGTGCCTAATGGTGGAAGAATTGATTTTAATCTTAAATGGCACATATTGGGAAATTCATAAGAACTACCAAGTTGGGATTTTGGTATGTTCTTAGGAAATTTAAGGCAATCCGGGCCTTAATTTAAAAGTGCTACTTTTGTGAAAAATGAAATATGCCAACATTTGAGGATATGCTTATTTTCGACTGGCATAAATTAATCAAGGGAATTAGAAATGCCAATTTAGGCTTTGGCATTTTCTTGAAGCACTTTAGGGCAATCTAGGTTTAAGTTGTAAGTTTAGCGAAGGTTTTAAGGATACTTAGATAGTTAATCTAGGTATATTTTATTTATGCTAAATCTTGTCATGGTTGTTTGCCCATCATATGCCATGACATCATGTCTATTTTTGCATTCATGTTTTATTATGAAAAATCCAAAAATACCATGTCATGACATTCATACATCATGTAGTTATAGGATATTTTCTTTTGAAAATTATTTCTTTTTGATGTATGCCATAACATTATCATGCATTAAGTTTAATTCCTTGTAATTAAGGACAAAAGGCATTTAACAACACTTATTAACAAGTGACATCCTAGGTGGGTGTCTAATATCTCCAAAATGCCTAGATAGATATGCATGATCCCTAGATTAAGGGCAAAACCAAAATCAACATCTCACAAAGACCTATAAGATGACTTGTATGTGTTTTTAGTACACATTAGATACAAGTGAGATGTTAGGATGATGAATAAAGCTCAAGATGTTGATTTAGTGCATTCTTTTGAGTTTTAGGTTCATCAAAACACATAGTTATGTGTTTTCCCATCATTGGGAAAGCTAATGTACAAGTCATGTGCATTATGCTCAAGGAACATGATGAGATATTGGTTTTGAAAATGGTTTTAAAATGCTTTTGGAAAACCATGGCGAAGGCTATCTTTTGATAGTAATCACCATTGAATAGTTAGACACAAACTTGAAGAAAACGCTAAAGTTTTAGCAAGTTTTCAAGCTTGTGTCAATCTTTGAAAATATGATGTATTTCCATAGAAAACTATTTTTCCATGATTAAGTATGCCCTAAATAATGTCTACACGAAATTTTATTATTTTTGGATTTTTGTAGAATTTTCTAGGGGTTTCTGAAGTTGACTGAAATGGAATTTCAGCAACTATCAGAGCTTCGATCGATCCATGGATCGATTGGAGTGCCTGAATCGATCCGTGGATCGATTCGTGGATCTCCGCACAGAAGTTCATGGATCGATCGACCGATCGATCGGTAGTCTGAATCGATCGGTGGATCGATTCGAGAAGGTTCAATCGATTGGAACCCAACTCCAATCGATCCAAGTTGCTGATTTTGGCTGGGAAGGCCTGATTTCAGCATCTTTGAACCTCCTTGAGTCTAGGTAACCATTCCAAACCCCTAAAATACATTTGTATACATACAAAGGGTGTTTTCATGTGAAAACAAGGATGGATTGGTTTAAGGAAGGCTTCATTGAAGTTTAGGTTGAGGTTTGCTTCAAATTTTGAGTATTTGAACCTCAAAACTTCTAAATTTGAGTTTCCTAAAGGTTTAGGGATTCCAAGTCATTGTTGGTGCAATGACAGAAGTTACCACCATGTCTTTAGGGGGAGGGACTCTTTAAAGACATGAAAATTTTATTTTTCATGAACCTTGGAAGGTGGTTAACCTTCTTTAAAGAAAATGCTCATGTATGAGCTTTTGAACTTGAAATGGGGAGTGGATATCCTCATTATTTCAAGTGGGAACTCAAGTGGTTAGAAAATACTCAAGGTTGGGTATTTGTCTACATTGAGGGAGAAGTTAAGGATAAATGAAGGGTATGAGACCTTCATTATCGTGTTGATCACAACGAGCGATGTTGTGAACAACGAGGAGCAACTCTTCAGGGGGAGAGTCGTCAACAAATGGATTTGTTGATGTGTACCCAAAATTGGGGCAAGGGTTGATGTGTGCCCAAAGATGGGTTGATGTGTGCCAATAGGGGAAGAATGAAAGGACCTGTGAATGGGTGTAAGTTAGGCTTTCATTACCTAGAGGGAGTGTGCCCTCTTATGGGGAGAATGAAGAGCTTAATTTATGTGTTCATCACCTAGTGGCATGAAGATTGAGGCTATAGGATTAGCCTAACTTACATGTGGTATTGTAAGTGTTATTGTGGTATTGTCAAACATCAAAAAGGGGGAGATTGTTGGTGCAACATCCCTCAGGTCAAGGTTGACCTGGTTGACCAAGCTGAGTCTTGGTTTGAGTTTAGATGTTTGACAATAAGAAATTGATTGAAGAAGAGTCAAGTAGGTCAAGGTTGACCGGATACTTGACTGGTAAGTCCTAACCGGGATGTTAGGTAGAATGGAAGTCCTGGTGAGTGAAGCCAGGCAGAAGAAAAGTCCTAGTGAGTGAAGCTAGGTGAAAGTCCTGGTGAGTGAAGCCAGGTGAAAGCCCTAGTGAGTGAAGCTAGGCAGATGGAAAACCCTAGTGAGTGAAGCTAGGTGAAAGTCCTGGTAAGTGAAGCCAGGTAAGGGAAAATCCAGATGGATCAAGGATGATCGGACATCTGGTGTTGGGAAGTCCAAGTAGGTCAAAGGATTGACTGGATACTTGGCACGAGGAAATACAGATAGGTCAAAGGGATTGACCAGACATCTGATGGAAGTCCAAGTGGGTCAAAGGGATTGACCAGACACTTGGTGGGAAGTCCTAGCAGGTCAAAGGAGTGACCAGATGCTAGGCATGATGTACCAACAGGTCAAGGTTGACCGGATGTTGGTTTGAGAGGCTTGGGACTTGGTTTTGGGCAAAACCAAGTCTGGATCGATCGATGGATCGATCAGAGATGGATCGATCGCTGGATCGATCCGGGCCTTCTGAGAGAGCCTCCGGATCGATCCGTGGATCGATCAGATGTCCCAATCGATCGGTGGATCGATTGGGACGCGGCTGCTGCGCGGGCCGGATCGATCCATGGATCGATCGGCGTTCTCACAGAGGCGCTCTGGATCGATCCGTGGATCGATCCAAAGCCTCCCCGATCGATTGGGAATATTCGAATCGATCGGGATCCGACCGTTGCGTCGGGTTTATAGCCGCAGGCGAACGTTGTCTTCGGTATCTCTTCGCAGATTCATCTCAGATCTCTCGCCAGCTCCTCCACAGCACTCACAAAGCTCAGATCGCCAGTTCTTGAAGGATCTTGGAAGTTCTCCAAGTCAAGAGGCGGATCAAAGCCAAGAAGAGAAGCTAGGGTTAGTGTTTATACTCATTGTAAGCTTGTAAGCTTGTATTTCTTGTATCCTTTCCCTCTCTTCTTGTATTGAGTCTTGTAGGGCTTCTCCGCATTTGGTAGTTACCATAAAGGAGTGTTATTCATAGTGGAGGGTGTGTGTGTTGGTGTGGATCCTTGGATTAGTCACCTCTTGTGAGGTGGATACCAAGTAAACCAACCGTGTTAGCGTTGTGTGATTGTTTGTGTATTTTCCGCTGCCATATCTCTGAAGAAACAAGCAACGCCGAGCACCGAGCGAACGCGATGAGCTATTCACCCCCCCTCTAGCTACTTTTGGTCCTAACACCAAGAACCTTCAAGAACTGGCGATCTCGAGCTTAAGAAGAGCTGTGGAGGAGCTGGTGAAGATCTAAAATGAATCGGTGAAGAAGTGCCGAAGACAACGCTCGCCTGCGGCTCAAATACGACACAACGGTCGGATCCCAATCGATTCGATTATTCCCAATCGATCGGGGAGGCTTTGGATCGATCCACGGATCGATCCAGAGCACCTCTGTGCTCTGGAAAAACGCCTAGATCGATCAACGGATCGATCCAGCGCTTATCGCGCGAAGCAACAGCGTCCCAATCGATCCACTGATCGATTGGGACCTCTGGATCGATCCACTGATCGATCCAGAGGCTCTCTGTTCGCTGGGAAAGGCCTGGATCGATCCACTGATTGATCCAGCTCCTGGATCGATCCACTGATCGATCCAGCTCTTGGTTTTTGCCCAAAACCAAGTCCCAAGCCTCTCAAACCAACATCCGGTCAACCTTGACATGTTGGTACATCATGCCTAGCATCTGGTCACTCCCTTGACCTTCCAGGACTCCCTACCAAGTGTCCGGTCAATCCCTTTGACCCACTTGGACTTTTCTCTTCGTGTCAAGTATCCGGTCACTCCCTTGACCTACTTGAACTTCCACCAGATGTCTGGTCAACCTTGACCCATCTGGATTTCCTCGTGCCAAGTATCCAGTCAATCCTTTGACCTACTTGGACTTCCCAACACCAGATGTCCGATCATCCTTGATCCATCTGGATTTTCCCTTACCTGGCTTCACTCACCAGGACTTTCACCTAGCTCCACTCACTAGGATTTTCCATCTGCCTAGCTTCACTCAATAGGACTTTCACCTGGCTTCACTCACCAGGATTTCCTTTTGCCTAGCTTCACTCACCAGGACTTTCCTTCTGCCTAGCTTCACTCACCAGGACTTTCCATCTGCCTAGCTTCACTCACTAGGACTTTAACCTGACTTCACTCACCAGGATTTCCTTCTGCCTAGCTTCACTCACCAGGACTTTCCATCTGCCTAGCTTCACTCACTAGGACTTTCACCTGGCTTCACTCACCAGGATTTTCTTTCTGCCTAGCTTCACTCCCTAGGACTTTCCATCTGCCTAACCTTCCAGTTAGGACTTCCCAGTCAGGTATCCGGTCACTCTTAGCCGACCGATCAGTATTGCCCGACCATCCATTTAGCCACTCGCTTGTATCGCTTGACATTCTTACAGGCGCCCAGTCGGCATTCTCTTAGCCAACCTATCAGTATCATACGACCATCCGTTTAATCACTCGCTTGTATCACATGACATTCTTATGGCCACCCGCTCGACTTTCTCCCTATAACCCGGTCGGCATTTTCTCGGTGGTGTGCCCGGAATAGCTCGTACGACGTCTTTCCACCAGCTCGACATTCTCCCTAGTACCCGGTCGACATTTTCTCAGTAGTGAGCTCGGGACCGCTCGTCCGTCGTCTTTCCACCAGCTCAACATTCTCCCTATTGCTCGATCGACATTTTCTCGGTCGCACTCTTGTAACCGCTTGTCCATCATTTTTCCACCCGCCCGACATTATTTCTGTTGTCCGGTGGGCATTTTCTCGGTCGCTCGCTAGACTTTGCTCACCCATCCTCTTTACAGCTGCTCGGTACCATTCGATCGCCCGTTTGGTACTCTCTTGGTTGGGTTCCTAGACTCCTGCCCGAAAGCGAGTTATAAGCGTGCATTGCTCATATGACCCATTGATTTCTCGGTCGGGGTAAATCCCAGGACGGGTACCTATCATAACAGCCATTCTATATTACACTCATCACGCGCGTCTCATTTGCTACTTTGCCTGACACTCACCGCTCGTGTCTCACTCGTCGCTCTGCTCGGCACTCATCGCTTGCGTCTCACTCACAGCTTTATCTGTCACTCGTCACTCGGTCAACACCCGTTTTATGACCTGCTTGGCATTTGCATAATTGCCTGATCGCTTTACTCAGCATCGCTCGATATCGCTCGATCTCTCGCTCAGCATTCGATTGAGCATTTGCTCGACATATGCTCGACACTATTTTTCATTACTCGCGTGACACTATTTTAGTCACTTACTCGGCATCGCCACAGCTACTCGTTCGACGTTATATGACGAGCCTAGTGATCTAATTCCGCATTCAGTAACGATTCCGCTTTACGTGAGGGTTGGTCTAGTTAGTCAGACTTGCGCCTCCTTCGACTAGACTTGAAGGGGAGACTTGTGATACGGATATAGCTTAAGGGTCCAGGAGGAATTAAGAGGAAAAGGAGAGGTAGTTTTGTTAAATCATGGTTTAGGGCATTAAGAGGAGGAGACGACACTGTTCACGTGGGGCTTCTTCTTGGTATAAGGATTTTTGACGCCGCCACCATAGTAGCACGTCCGAGGGGGGCTGCTCACGTAGCCTCCTGTGTCACCCCGGCAGCCTACTCCCCTCACACCGGCAAAAGCTCTGAGGCGTCACTCCTTTCGTCGCCACGCTCTCACGTCGACGCTTACGCCTCTTCTTCCTCTCCACGCTGATGTTGCCAACTCCTCCTCCCCCTTTCTCCTCTCCATGCCGCCTTCGGTGGCACCCCCGGTGCTACTGCCTCACATTAGGAAAAGCACCCCACTGTTGTGAACGTCGCCTCTGACGCTACCTGTTGTCGATGCTTGCCACCTCCTTGGCCGGATCGCCCCTCTCCTCTCTTCCTCTCCCCCCGTGGCCAGCACCGCCTCCGCTCACCATTCTTCACGCCAACGCTACCGAGGAGCACCACGGTCACCTCTTTCCTTCCTCCTCACGCCACTCTCGCCGTCGACGCCAACAGACCTCTTCGCCTCATTGTGGGTCAAGTCGCTGCTGTGCACGCAGTCTCCCTTTGCCTTGGCATTCCTGCGTCCACAGTCGTTTCCAACGGCCGTCGCCCTCCAGACCATCGACAGCCAAGTCTGGCCTCCAGTTCCATCTTTGTAGCCTTAACAGCCGCCCCACAGTTTCCTCCTCTAGGATGCCACATCATCACCTCTCGTATTACCTCATCGGAGGCCATTTCCGAGCCATTCGCACTGTCGCATGCCTCTGATGTTGTTCAGGCCTCTGGGCCACTGCTGCGATTATGCTCCAATTTGACCTATCCCCGGCCTTTGAGCCGTCATTGTGTTCCAACCTTCGTGCTGCTGTCACATCCCGACCTGTGTGCCGATGTCATATCGCGACCTGCATGCCGCTATTAGGTCCTGGCCTGCATGCCGCTTCCGGGTTCAGGTCACGTTTGACTGTGTGCCGTCAGATCCAACTACTCATCCGACTCGCATTCATTTACTCTTCTGGGTCACGACAACTCTATCAGCACCACAACCAGCTCACCAATCCACCAGAGGGCGCCCCCTGGGCCAGGGTACATTTATCGTATTCACTATTCATTCATTTCATTATTATACTATTTGTTCTGTTCCTTATATATTTGTTAGATCTGCCTCGAGCATCGGGGTACCAAGGACTAGGGAAACTCGGTCACTGGCTGCAGGTAGCATTGACCAGAGGACTTTCGACGACTTGGTCAACATAGAAGGCAGCTCAGCATACCCCCCTTCGGGCTATAGCGATTCGGTCAACATTCCAGCAACATCACCTCGGCAGTCCGTTTAACTCAACTTCCGGACAGGATCAATTTGACGCCGTCTGTGAGAATCTCCTCCAACTATTCTGGAACGTGAAGATGGATGATGTTGGAAGTATCACCACTAGCCTCGGATTAGAGTATCGCCACTAGTCTCGGACCAAAGTATCGCCACCGGTCTCAAACCAGAGTATCGCCACCGGTCTCGGACCGGAGTATCGCCACTCGTCTCAAACCAAGTATCGCCATCGGTTTCAGACCAAAGTATTGCCACCGATCTCGGACCAGAGTATCGCCACCGATCTCAGACCGGAGTATTGCCACCGGTCTCGGACTAGAGTATCGCCACCGATCTCGGACCGGAGTATCGCCATCGATCTCGGACAGGAATATCGCCACCGATCTCAGACCGGAGTATCGCCACCGGTCTTGGACCAGAGTATCGACACCTGTCTCAGATCGGAGTATCGCCACCGGTCTCGGACCGGAGTATCACCACTGATCTCAGACAGGAGTATCTCGGACCCGAGTATCGCCACCAGTCTCAGATCAGAGTATCGCCATTGGTCTCAGACCGAAGTATCGTCACTGGTCTCGAACCGAAGTATCGCCACCCATCTCGAACCGAAGTATCGCCACCCGTCTCGAACCAAAGTATCGCCACCCATCTCGAACCGAAGTATCGCCACCCTTCTCGAACCAAAGTATCGCCATTGACCTCCCATTTGACTTTCCAAACTCTCATCCCAGTGCGAGTTATAAGTAAGCATGACTCTCGTGACCAATGACCTCCCAGTCGGCTTTCTTGACTCTCACCCTTGTGCCAGTTATAAGCGAGCATGACTCTCGCGACCAATGACCTCCTGGTCGGCTTTCCAAATTCTTATCCCAGTGCGAGTTATAAGTGAGCATGACTCTCGCGACCAACGACCTCCCGGTCGGCTTTCCAGACTCTTGCCCTAGTGCGAGTTATAAACGAGCATGACTCTCACGACCAACGACCTCTCGGTTAGGCTCTCATAACCAACGACCTCTCAGTCGGGCTCTCGTGGTCAACAACCTCTCGGTTGGGCACAACGACTAGTCGGTCGGGTTCTCTCCCTGATCAGGTGCTGGTCTCACTTGCCGCTCTATTTGACACTCGTCGCTTGGTCGACATTCATCGCTCGCGCCTCACTCGCCTCTCTGCCCGACACTCATCTTTCTCATCTCACTCGCCGCTCTGCCCAGCACTCATCGTTCGCGTCTCACTCGTCGGTCTACCTCGCATTCGCCACCCGATCGACACTTGTTTTTACTTCTTGCTTGACATTTGCATAATCGCCCGATCGCTCTACTCAGCATCGCCCGACTGTCTTCTCGATATCACTTGGTCTCCCTCTGCATTCGACTGATCGCTTACTTGGCATACGCTTGACATCATTTCTTACGTCGCTCAGCTTGACATTCCTTGCATCGCTCAGCTTGGCACACCTTTATTTGATCGATCGCCCCTTAAGCATTCGCTCGGTCCCCTACTCGACTTTCCATTCCCTGTTTAGCTCGGCATACCACTTGCCACTTGATCAGTAATCGCTTGACTTATCGCTCACTCGACATTATTTTTCGCCGCTCGGTTGACACTTATTTTTCTTGTCATTCTGCCAGGCGCTCATCGTTCGTCGCTATTTGTTTGACGTTATACGACAAGCACAACAATTTGACTCTGCATTCAGGAGCGATTTCGCTTTACGTTAGGCTTGGCCTAGTCAATCGGACTTGTGCCTCATTCTATTGGACTTTAAGGGGAGACTTGTGATGTGGATGTATGTTAGAGACCCAAGAGGAATTAGGGAGGGGGTGAGGGCATTTTTGTCATTCCACTATTTAAGGCTTTAAAGGCATGCTATTCATGAGGAAAGGGGGGTCTTCGTTTAGGAGGCCGCCGCCATGTCCATGCACCCGGATGCCGCTTGGGCCACCTCTGTCACCGGCCACGCCAACCCCTCGCTGCCTCTAGCATTACCTTCCTCGTCGACCATTGGCCACCTCTGTGACCTGTTGCCTTCTCCCTCACGGTGACAACCTCCTTTCTTCTTTCGCTCGAGACGCCTCCGCTACGGATGTCGTTGACCATGCCCCCGGCGATGACATCTGCTCCTCTTCCCTTGCGTCCGACCCCCAGCCTCTCTTCGGTGGCCAGGTCGCTTCCCTCTGCACGCTGCCACCACCTCCTCTCCTCCTTCGACACCGACATTGCCTCCCTCTCCTTACGCACGACAATAGAACCTCCATCTCTCTATTCTAGCGTCCACAGCCGTCACCGGTAGTTTTCTCACCAGCACTGTCTCCGTCTCACGCACGCAACTGCTCCCGGCGTCGCCTCCCTCTCCCTTTCCAGTGTCGCCGCAAGAAACTGCCATCGACGCCGTTGCCTTCGCCTTCCAGCGTCATCATCCACCCCACAGCCCACGACGAGCAATCCCCAGCCACTGGCGCCGCTGCCAGCACCCCCGCCATCGAATCCGACTACTCGACACTCTCGCCTTCCGCTCTATTAATTCGGCTCTCAATTTGCATTGTTGTATGCTTCCGCCGTCAATTGGGCCTCCGAGTCCTAGTTAATGTGCACCCGTTGTATTTCTCTCTGTCCTGTAGATTAGATGCCCCATTCGGCTTCGTCTATTCCTAGTCGGCCTTTCTGATCTAGCTTGTCTCCAGCCTTCAAGCCGCAATCGTGTTCTGGCCTTCGTGCCGTTATTATATCCTGATTTGCGTGTCGATATCATATCCCGGCCTGCGTGCCGATCCTGGCTTGCGTGTCGCTGTTAGGTCCTTGCCTGTATGCCGCCTTCTGGGTCCAGGTCGCATTCGGCTCCGTGCCATCAGATCCAGCTCCTCATTCGGCTCACATTCATTTACTCTTCTGGATCACAACAACTTGATCAGCGCCACAACCAGCTCACTGATCTACCAGAGGACGTCCCTTTGGGCCAAGGTACATTCTCCATTCTTATTATATATGCATTTCATTACTCTACTATTTGTTCTGTTCCTTATATATTCGTTAGATCTGCCTTAAGTATCGGGGTACTAAAGACAAGGACAATCTGATCGCTTGCTGCATGTAGCATTGACCAGAGAACTTCTGACGACTTAGTCAACATAGAAGATAGCTCAGCATACCTCCCTTCTAGACCATAATGATTCAATCAATATTTCAATCACATCACTCCAATAATCCGACTCAGTTTATAGACATGATCACATGCCCTTGTTTAAACATTCATTTTAAGGATAATCAAACTCAATAAGTTTTCGCTAAAGTTGACTTCTTCAAATATATACATGTATAAAGTCCATCATGTTAGGCACCACGTTATGTTAGGTACGCATAAATGAATACAAAATGGTTAGGTAATTAAGAGAGGAATGAAGCCATGTTTGTGGTCTAACTTCGTTGTGCACCTTGAACCATCATACTCGCATATTCTCACATGGTTTATGATTCCCTCCCAATTGAAGAGTGACTAAATTTTGAATCTTTTTTTTTTTTTGTGTCAATTAACTCACTTAAAAAGAATGAAAAAGATATGTTCACATAGAGAGAGGTAAGATAATAATTAGTTCTTTCGCATGGACAGGGTCGCCCCAAGTAAACGTGAGCGAGCTCTCATCGTATGAAATGTAGAACTGCTCGCAGTGGAAAACCGACAACAATTTACGGTCCAGATTATCCGTCGGTGCTCCGGCGCAGGTTTTATCCGTCCGTTCTTCCACCTTGCTGATCGCGATTCCTCCCCAAACGCCTTCGGCCACGAACTCCATCGCTATATAACGAGGCGCGACTGAGATCTGTTCCGAAGACGGGAGAAAAGAAAAGCGCTTCTTCTTCTTTTTCCTCCGATTTTGTTGTTGATACACCGATCGAGAGATGGCGAGCAAGGCATCATCGTCTTCTTCTATCCCTAGCACTCCGCTGCTGAAGGATGAGCTCGATATCGTGATCCCCACGATCCGGAACCTTGACTTCCTGGAGATGTGGCGGCCGTTCTTCCAGCCCTACCACCTGATCATTGTGCAGGATGGAGATCCGAGCAAGACGATCAAGGTGCCCGAGGGGTTCGACTACGAGCTATACAACCGCAATGACATCAATCGGATTCTCGGCCCCAAGGCCTCCTGCATCTCCTTCAAGGACTCCGCCTGCCGATGCTTCGGCTACATGGTCTCCAAGAAGAAGTACATCTACACCATTGACGATGATTGCTTCGTAAGATCTCCTTCCCTATTAGAATCGCAGTATTGTTGTTTTTTTTCTTCTAGATCTGGACTTGGTAACTGGTATTTAGAAAACGATGCCTGCCCGATTGCCTTAAAGGCGCAATTTCTTTAAGTTATACACGAAGTTTTTATGATTTCGTGTTTTCTTTGTTAGTTATTTTTTATTTTTATTTTTTTATTGATTTGGAGAGCTATTGTATTGCTTTACTTTTAGAACTCAGTAATGCCATGCAAATTAATTTAGAGGTTACATTTTTGACAGATCTAACTGTTTAAGAGTTCAATCAACGAAATTTCTTTCAAGAGGGCATGCCGTGATAGCTTTTGAATTAGAAATGCAAAAAAGAGTAGAGTTTGGTAATTCCATGCATGTACAGTAAGTGTTGTGGTGCAGAATAGGGGGCAGAAAACAGATCTAGATTTTTATGTGAGAGATCCGTTAATTTGTAAGTTATCCAAAGATTGAAGATCTCTTTTACCATTATTCAACGTCCTCAGTCTGTGTCTAGAGTTTGACATATTTTCCCTTCGCATAAATTGGGTATGGAATATAAGGGGCACTTAGGGTGGGCGTAATTATCTTTTGCTACAATAGAATTAAACAAATTTTTACTTTTGTTCAAGGGTAGCTCATGGATTTTTTTTTTTTTTTTGAAATTTTAGCAGCATTTTGATTCAAATGTATTTTGAATCAAATGATCCTCTCATTATCATTCATAAAATACAGGTTTCATTCAGATGTTTCTTTTCTCTAGTTGAGATCTTGTAATTTTTGGAATGAATGGCTAACGATTACAATATTCTAGTTTTGAAGCTAAGGAACATTTTTTAAAAGTGCCCTTTATTCTGCCATCACAGCATGTGGTTGTTAGTTAGTACATTAATTGTGTTTCCATCTATTTCGTGCCTCAATGAACAACAAACAAAAAGTTTATACTTTTATAAACTACTATAGGTTGTGGAGAACCATTATTTCTGCATCGTCATGTGAATTATGAACCCTTATTTGCCCTTCTTTGGTTGGTTATTTGATCTCGCGGCAATTTGTAACTATTTATTTTGTCTTGTACAGGTTGCTAAAGACCCATCTGGCAAAGAGATCAATGCACTGCAACAACATATTAAAAATCTTCTATCGCCATCTACTCCCTTCTTCTTCAACACATTGTATGATCCATACAGAGAAGGTGCTGACTTTGTTCGTGGATATCCCTTCAGCCTCCGCGAAGGTGCTAAAACAGCCGTCTCTCATGGACTTTGGCTTAACATTCCTGACTATGATGCTCCCACCCAGCTTGTCAAGCCTCGAGAGAGGAACCAAAGGTATTTATCACTAATAGATTCAAGTTTGTACTATTTATGGAATTTCTTTTCCTCCCAAAAGAATCTGATTTGTGAATCCTATGTCTTTTATTTATCAGGTACGTGGATGCAGTTCTTACAATACCTAAGGGAACATTGTTTCCCATGTGTGGAATGAACTTGGCATTCGACCGTGAGCTCATTGGCCCGGCTATGTACTTTGGTCTTATGGGCGATGGCCAACCTATTGGGCGCTATGACGATATGTGGGCTGGATGGTGTGTCAAGGTCAGTCTTTCTAATGGCCTTAATGCTTTTCTTTGTTCTGTCTTCTGTGAGGTAAACCCTCACATTGCTGTGGCACATGAAGTAGCTAGCTTTTCTTGTTTTTATTTGCACAAATGGAACTCTGTATCTGAAAAAGAGAACAATTGCCCACATTGTTATCTAATTGCAAAAATGGAACTCTTTAACCACCCTGAAACACCTTGGCTGCTGCAAACAGTATAACAATGTTGGTTGATGATACTTTAGGTCATCTGTGATCACTTGGGACTCGGTGTGAAGACTGGCTTACCCTACATCTGGCACAGTAAGGCTAGTAACCCATTTGTCAACCTGAAGAAGGAGTACAATGGCATCTTTTGGCAAGAAGATATCATCCCCTTCTTCCAATCGGCCACCCTTCCAAAAGAATGCATCACTGTGCAAAAATGCTACTTCGAACTGTCAAAGCAGGTGAAAGAAAAACTAGGGAAAATTGATCCTTACTTCAATAAGCTTGCAGATGCCATGGTTACATGGATTGAGGCCTGGGATCAGCTCAACCCATCTGGAACTGCTACTGTACTCGCCAATGGTTCGACCAAGGGAAAATAGAGTCAATATCATATGAAAGAACCTGTTGCTTCTGGTTTCATGCTTCAGATGTAGTTCTTATTCATTATTATTGTTTTTGGCTTAGTTATCTTCTGAGTTGTCATTTGATATTTTTGCAGTCTGCTGACTGTAATCCTTCAAACTTGGTTTATTATAATAAACGACCTATTGATTTTTGACAGTCCAACACTTTTTTTTTTTGGTTGAGTTAAAGTTTTCCTCAGAAAAAAACTAGTGTGTTTTTCAGATTTTTTTTTTAAAGAATTCCTCAAATATCTCAATACTTTATGTCATTAAAATCACAAATTTATATGTCCTTTAAGATTTGAAATATCTAAAATTGATCATATTAGGTTAGAAGATGTTTAAACATAGTTTTTTAAAAAAAAAACATATTGCAAGCTAATCTAGAAATTAACTTGTTATACATTTTGTGCAAATAGGTTGGGTGTTAAAATCATAAATTTACATGCAATATCAACAAAGCATTACTGTAGAAATAGAATCTATACATTTTCAAGTGTAATTTCAGATTCAAGATAGGATTGAAGTGTGATTTAGTAAAAAGATATATTATAAATTTTATTTGATCAATTAAATATGAGTAAAGACGTCAACTATTATGTTCGACCTAAATCCATTCAATAAAACGCAAGGCGAGTGGCCACAAATAAACTAATGAGCAGTTAGCCGCCTCAGAGCCGGGGTGGGCAGGATGGGTTGGGCAATCGCTCTCCATGGCGGAGCCGGCGACATCCCGTTCTCACTCCCTGAGGAGCGTCGGGCTCCGCGCGAGGCCACCCTCCGTCACTGCCTCGACCTCGGCGTCGCCGCCCTCAGAGCCAACCGACCACCCCTGGACGTCGTTGAGCTTGTGGTACCGTGTCTAGTCTTGATCTTTAATGCCATTCCACAGTCCTTATCGAGAAAAAACCGATCTTTAATAGATCTGTAATTCGATGAGTATACTCTTATAGTTTGTTGTTTCTTTTTATATATACAGAACATCTACCGCGTCCTTTGGTCCGGTTTTATTTGCAAATGTGTTCTCTGCAGGAAGTTGGCAAGGACAGATTATTATTACTATTACTACTATTATGATTATCATGATTATTATTATTATTGGTGGTGGTGTTAGGCCTGTAAATGAGCCATGCGAATCGAGCTTTATGTTGTTCAAGCTTGTCAAAACTGAGCCTAAAATGAACCACTCTGCTAAATTGGTGTTCAAGCTTGTTATTTTTTCCCGAGCTTCAAGCTCGGTTCGTTTAAATATTATCGAGCTCTTAATTCGAGTTTGTTTGGTGGTTTAATTTTTTTACATTTTAAAAACTTGATTGGATGATTAGTGAGCTTGATATTACAAGCTTGTTTGTTTATTTGTTTTGTTTTGAGAGATTTTTTTTCTTTTTGTTTATTTTGAAGTTTGTTAGGAACTTTATTGATGAATATGGTTTACAAACTTAGATTGTGAATATTGTTCATAAACAATTCACAATCTCTATTCAGGAACATTAACAAATTGCACACATATATCTCCAAGCTTTTTTATTTAGTTTAATAAGTTGTTCAAGCTTATTTATTTAATTAATATTTAACAAACATAGACAAACTCTTACCAAGTTGAACATCAATTTTGCTCACGATAAGCTTAGATATTGTTTTATGGAAAGGCAGGTTGTGGTTGAGATTGATCAACGCCATTTATGAATATGAATGGAACTTGTTCTAGCTCTATTCAATTAAAATTAGCGTCATTTCTAATAGATTAGCGTAATTTAGGAAATCCCTTGCTTGTAGGTATGACTAGACTAGCCCAACTGAAATACTTTGGTTGTTTTGTGTCATTTTTTTCTCATGTCTGACTAAGTGACTACTTGTCTTATAATCTTAAGATTTTGTTGAAGGGTTCAGTTTATGCATTCATATTATTAGTTTGTAGAATGAACAAAATATATTTTTCAGTTAGCTAAAATTGATACTTTATAGTTCATTGGGAATTACATGTGGTACTTGTGGATGCTTCTTTGTAAGTTCAACAAATAGGGTACTGTCTCATATTTTATATGATAGTTTCAAGTTCAATTCAATAACAATTTCACTTTTTCTTATGTTAAGTCCCAAATTGTTACACACATGACAATCAAAAGGCAAGTTCAAAGAAAATTCTACTCACCTTTTTCTTTGTTATTTGCATATTGGTAAGGAGTATTGTACACTAATCTAAGCTACAAAGGTTATTTACTTCCTTGTGTGCTCCAAAATTTACAGGCACAAACTCACGTGAATTTGCAGTCCTGGATTTTACTTAAAGTAAATATATTGTTGGTTGATCATGAAAAGGAAAATTTTTTTTAGTGTTCCAGAGTCCAGACTGTCACTCTTTTTCATGTTTTTTTTTAATGTGTAGCACATTCTAAATAATTTTTCTTGTAATTGAGTTAACGCGCTCATTGTAAGTTTATATTGCATCACTTTAGTTATTTCCTAAAATGCTCAATGTAATCGACATACTGGTTAATAGAGGCATGCCCTATCCTCTTGGTCAGGAACCAAGCATTGCTTTTTTGCAATTGATTCTCTTACCATGGTTTTCTATCTTCCAGATTCTAATTTTCAGACTAATGGCGAACTGTTTGCAGGTTCGCGAGCTAGAAAATAGCCCATGCTACAATGCTGGAAAAGGTTCTGTATTGACTACTGCTGGGACAGTAGAAATGGAAGCGTGCATTATGGATGGTAACACAAACAATTGTGGGGCTGTGTCAGGTCTTTCGACTGTTGTTAATGCTATATCTCTGGCACGACTTGTCATGGAGAAAACCCCACATATTTATTTGGCATTTGATGGTGCTGAGGCATTTGCAAGAGAACAGGTTAAGTTGTCATAGATCATTAGTTTTTAGTTAGTCCACTATCCAAGTTAATTAAAAAAAATTGTCTGAGATTTGAGATGTTTCTTTTCTTTTGCAATATTGGGAACTAAAATTTTCTGGTGCTACTGAAAACTGCAGAAATCATATTGCAAATTTGGATCCAGGAATTTGACTATTTGCTTTGATGAACATAAGTTGATTTTCATATGTACTTTCATTTTTGGTTTTATTTCCTTTATGAGCAAGTTACTTTTTATCATGTTGCTGGAATTTTTTATGAATATCATTCTAATCATATTGGTGGACATTTAGGGTGTAGAAATTATGGATCCAAGCCACTTCATAACTCCAGAAAACATTGAGAGACTGAAGAATGCAAAAGAAGCTAACAGAGTCCAGGTGCATTTTAACCCATTCTTCACTTGCATGTCTGTGTATTCTTTCATGGTTTGTAGCAATTATAATTCTGGAATCATTTTGTTCTGAGTTTGCATTGCACGTCAGTATTTATTTTCATTTGATTTGTTGGATTTCGTTCTGTAGAATCAAGAATGTAGCATCATAGGGTGATCTGGTCTCAAATAATTATGTGGCAGAAGGCAAAAAGGCATTCATTGCCAATGTTTAAACTGGTTCTACATTTTCTTAACATTGATTGATGGTCTCCCCTTAAGTAATATCAATATAGGCCTAAGGATTGTCCGTAGCCATTGCGTCTCTTAGGTCGTTATGTGATTGAGAGCCATTCTCTAGCAATCAAATGATAATAAGATGAAGCACTTTGCAGATTGATTATACCCAGCCCATCAAGGCAAATTCAACAAATGACCAAGGTGACAGCCAAATTGGGACTGTAGGATGTGTCGCAGTCGACAACCATGGAAACTTAGCTTCAGCAACATCAACTGGGGGGTTAGTCAACAAGATGGTTGGCAGAATAGGTGATACACCCATCATTGGCTCAGGAACTTACGCCAATCCATTCTGCGCCGTCTCTGCTACTGGCAAAGGTGAATCCATAATCCGTGCCACGGTCGCTCGTGATGTTGCTGCGTTGATGGAGTACAAGGGGCTTTCTCTGAAAGAAGCAGCAGCTTACGTTGTCGAAAAAGTTCCTAAAGGCAATGTCGGCCTTGTTGCAGTATCTGCCAATGGAGAGGTGACTATGCCTTTTAACACAACAGGAATGTTCAGAGCCTGTGCTACAGAAGAGGGTTACTCAGAAATTGCGATATGGCCTGTGGATAGCAATGGCATCTCGGAAGATTCTCAGAAATAAGGCAACATTTGCTGTGTGGTATGAAATCCTACTCTGTTATTTGTGATCATTGCATTTCTTATCATAATGTCATCTCCAACTCTAAATTATGTTTTGAAGTATTGATCATTCTGCTTAGGACTTATGAGCTAGATGAACAATTCGAATTAAATTGAAAGTTTCCAACTGTTCGCATGCAACACAAGATTAAAGATTACTGTTTAACTAGAGATTCATTCAGAGAAACTAAAATACACATATATAGCAACTAGATATTGCTAGCTAGTATTAATCATCTTTCCTTTTGCTTCCTAGTTGATTATCCTGAGACGCTTCGCTGACATGATGAAAGCTCTGCAACAAGCATCACAACAAATTAAAAATCATTAAGGATAAAAAGAAATGCCTGGATATGATCTCTAATAGTTTCTTAATCTTTCACTAGTTAATGCAGATTTGGGGTGATAAATGACAACAACACTTACTCCCACGGCACATCTCCGACCAGCATCCAGTCCCCATCCTCATCCTCATAAGTCACCTTATAGTCACACCCTCCATCTTCTTCCTCTGTACGACGTACATGTGCATATGTTAAGTCTTCATGTTTCTTAGGAAACATCATGTACAACGTGCGGAAGAGAGCCTGGTAAGAGTCATGGAGGGAGAGGTCCACCTTCCTGCCTATCGCAATCCCCTCCATGTTTACCTTCACACAGTTCGTCCTCCTCCTCGGCAATTTCACCGGCGGCCAACCAACTATAACTCTACCTCCACCACTGCATAAACGCAGAGACACACGCGCACACTTAACTCATCCAAAACCTTTGTTCATTAGTATGACCCATCAGTTTAGCTTGCAGAAATTGAACTCACTAGTTAAGCTCACTGTCGCTGTTGCCGTGGCCATCTTCCTCCCTCTGCAGGAAGAGGGGTAAAGTGACAGTCTTTTCGTCGAGCACCTCGTCGAAGCTTCTTTTCTTGCAAAAGTTAGTCTTGATCCTCTTCTCCATCATCATATCTGAGCTGGGGAGTGAAAGGCCGAGCTCCAACTCCATTCTAAACAGTTGTATCTCTCTCTCTTTCTCTGAGATCAAAGGAGCGACATGAGAATACCTGCGAGCCTCTTTCTCTATATATATCCAGGTAGAGATTATGAGAATCTAGAGGGGACACAAGAGGGGACAGGATGCAGGGTTTTGAGGGAACTGGAGCATTTTTTTTATGTGCCTCACCGACAAGGTTCTTTCCCTGTGCTGGGCCTGTCGCGGCTTGATGTGCGGGAGGACTTTTAAAAAGCTGCCTTCCTCCGGTGACTTCTCTCTCCCTGACCTATTAGTTTCTGTCCATGCCTTGAAGGGCAAGTTGTCTGCTACGTCTCCATTAGAATGGTTGGAATGTCTCGCATTCAACAGCAAAAACATCGACACGTACGATCCACTGATTGGACACCGGAATGGTGGTTGACAAGGTGTGCGTTCCATGACTCCGATTTCATTGGATTGCCACGCCCTGCAAAGAGAAATCCGATAACTTAATCACGTACATCGACGAGCGCCACCCGGCACTGAATCAAAACGCTCGCTCGTAACGCGCATCGACGGTTGCGTCTCTCCTCCCAAAATATGCCGCTGGTGAATCTTTTACCAGTTTCATTTTCCCTTCCCTTCCGTCACATGCATGAATCTTTTACCAGCTTCATTGTCCCTTGCATGCTGTGTTGCATCCGTGCATGGGCTTCGAGAAAAGGGAACAAATTCTGCACGTATTTGTACAAGTGTATACAGTCCATTTTGACCACTGGACAACGATGGGAGTTGTGTTTGTAGGACTCTGTCAAATTGGGTTAGTTAATTTAGTGGGAGGGTGAAGGAGATAGGACTGCAGGAACACTCTTTCTCATGCTCTGGGCTTCTTGTGGGATTGCAGAGCAGCAGCTGTACCCAACTGTGGGGTAATTGGCATATGTAATGTGACCAAGGCGAGGAATGCAGAGCACGTGAAGTCGTGCTGAGCACAAGGTACTAACCTATACGATTCCATGAATCAAATCCAGTCTCAGATGTTCTTCTTCTTTGCAAGACACACAGTCTTGGCAGAATTCTAATCACAGTACTTCTATTGTGTTTTGATGTCATCTGCGTACACAATACAGTAGAGCCGTAACTTCCATGAGACCAGAGAGGCAATCGCCTCAGGGCTCAGTCCAATTAAGGGTCTATTTTTTTTAATTACACCTAAAACAAAATGAGAGGCATGAACCCTAAATGACCGCTAAACCTATTCTCACGGCTTCGAGGCACGCATCAGTGCATGACTCTTGTTTGAATGTAATTTCTTCTTTGGTGTTGCTATTCTTTGCACGTGATTTCTTCTCCAACGTTCTTTTCTACCAATGCCTAGATTCACTGAATAAGAGGTAATCCTAATCTTCTTCTTTGACCATCTTCTTTGTCTTGCAACACGCGGTACTAATTGTATCATAATCGTGCAACAACGGTCATTTGTGCGACCTAATCACGTCGATTCTCACAGTGACTATCTCATGCAACACGGGTTGGTGGTTGGCTTTTGCTCGTGTTACTTAATTGCACGGCGCAGTGGCTGTTGCACGCTACCTCGGTCGCTTGTGCAAACGACAACCTAATTGTATGATGGTTACTGCTTGTCACCTTACTACTACCTGCAACCACCGCATTAGTCTCAGTATTACATGATACATTAAATGAGCTATCAATATTATAGATTGAGAAAGAAATAGTCCGACAATTGGATTATTCAGATTTTATAAATATTTTTACCTCTAAAATAGTCAAATAAGTAGTGTTTATAATAATATATTATTTTTGATTTATTTATATATTTAGTATATATATTATTTGTAAATTGAATTTTATCATTATTTATTATAGTAAAAGGATCATTTTTTAATATGCGCTTCAGACCTCATCGAATACAGGTATGACTCTACAATACAATAATCTTTTCTTGATACATGCACCTATTTTTTTCTTTTATGTCAATTATCTTAGAAGCTCTTTTATAAACGAAGATGACTCTTGTTTTATTTCTATTAATAAAGGAAGGTGAATAAATTAGAAGATAAAGAGAGAAAGAGATGCTTTCATCTTTTTAACATTAACACTAATGACTTGAAAGTGCTAGAGGTACGACCAAACAATTGTCACCTTGGAGCTCTGCCTACGGGCTTCACAAGGTCGAAAGTTAATCATAACAGTTAGGATATGCCTTAAGCAACTTCTGAAAAGCCGTTTTTAAGGAAGTTGTGAGGGATCAATCAACCAACTTTTCACATAAAATTTGTGGTTATTTAGTAATTGCCAAAATAACTAAATTGGTCATTATTTTTTTTTCTCGACACGATATGCCACTATCCCTGAAAGTGATTGGTCCAACCTTAAGTGGTTAATTCAGAAGTCTAGTATTATTTGATTGTGCTCCTCATTTGAAGAAAAATATTTCTATAAATATATTTGATTATGCCCCTCATTTGAAAGAAATTTCTACAAATATATTATCTAAATACTTAGATGACAATATGAATATTTAATCGTGGCACCATAATCCAGAAATATCGGCACCGATATCCAAATTAAATTAGAAAATGTTCGCGGACAACCCACACCCAACGCTCTACACCCAACACTCTTAGGCCATCTCCAATAGTTAAATCTTTCCATAAATTTTTTTGTAGTTTTCAATATGCCACATCAATGCTATATCAAAAATGAAAAAACCTACTATTCTCTCCACAATTAAAAAATCTTCATATAATTTTTTTTTGGATCCTACATTACAAATCATATATCTTTATTTATTATTTTTTCATTTAATTTCTCTATATAATTTTTATTTAATATTTAAATTAATTCTCATCTTTAATTTAATTTATTTTAATTAATAAATTAATGAACTTTTGATTGTTAATTTAATTTATAATTTTTATTTGATATTTAATTAACTTATGAATTTTAATTTAATTATAGTTATTTGTATTTTTTTAATTTATCAAATATATTTATTTTCAAAAGAGAGATGAATAAATTTAATTATTATATAAAATATTTAATGGTTTTAAAAAGTCAAACATGTAATATTATTTTTTCAATAATTAATAGCTCTATCTTCAAAAGAATAAAACAGATTTGATTTTTAAAACCTACTCTTGAATTAAAAACCTCAAAATTTATCTTCATACTCATTAAAATTTTTTTGTTAAATTTTTTAAACTTTAAAACCTTTTAAAAAATTTACATGGAGTTGCTCTTAGTCAAATAGGAAAATGCATGCGCAAATTAAGACTCAAACTTTAAATCTTTTGGGAGACCGAATAATTTCCTAATTAACGATAAAATGGTTTTTTTGGTTCGACTACCTCCGGCTTTATCCTTGTTGCCGCCAACTCCATAGCTTCGTCTGACGTTTCCCATGGCGGGCGAGGCTGAAGGCCTGCTCTTCCTCGTCTGCCGGCAGATCGAAGAGATCAAGACGCTCACTGACCGTGCCGCTGCCTACGCCGCCCTCCTCCAGGTCCTCCACCGCGGCGCCTCCGACCATCCTCCTTCCCTCGAAGCCCTCGCCGATTCCTTCCCGTATCTCCTCCCCCTCCTGCTCTCCGACATCCACCACTTTGACGAAGAGACGTACGTAGACTTCCCTTCTATTGCTTCGCTTCCTTAATGATCCAAAATGAGCGCTCACCATCTATTCACATTCTGATTCGGTGCCCTAAATCAGCGCCGCGTATTCTCTGAAGTGCCTCGGCTTCATGCTGTACCACCCTTCTCTCGTAACGAGGATTTCAGGTCTAAAAATGCCTTCTTTTTTCCCCAATTTTCTATGCCTAGTTTTTGATGTTTCATGTGAGTGTGCCGGGCTTCGCAGAGGACGGCGCGATCCTGGCCCTGGAATCGCTTGTGAAGCTGATAACTATAACAAGGATGAAGGTTGGACGCTTTTGGTTTTTTCCATGTAGTGATAGGTGATCGTGTCCCTATGAATCAGTGATTAATGGATTCATTGTTTCTCATTGCAGCATATATGTAACTTGGGCGTGTGGTGCTTCGCCGTTCAGCAAATAGGACCTTCGGCTGTCAAGTTCTGCTTGCACTTGATATTGGAAGCCATTATTCACGCACTTGACAACCCTTTTGGTTCTCTGTCAATCACATATGAGGCCACTCAGGTCAGGTTTTGCTGCTCATATCAGTCTTTAATGAGGAGACTATAATATATGCAGCAGACTGTGTCATGTCCAGCCATATAGATGTATCCTCTATAGGCTCATTTGTTAGATGTATAATCAGTTTATTATTTGGGTCCTGATAATTTTGTATCTTGGTCTTCTTACATTTTTTTTCCTCCTTGATGATATCGTCATCAAACATTGACATTGTTATCTCATCTTCCATCCATTGCATTGCCCTTGCAGGGATAATGTAGGATGAGGATAACATATATGAATGCCCTGTTTATCATGCTAAGGACCGAAACATGATTATTATTAAGGTGAAAGTAGCTTTCAGCAATATGATAATCCATTTTGTTTAAGAATGAGTACATTATGAAGATAGTTTGTTGGAGTATATGTTGGGGTTGCAAGGTTGTAAACATAGTCCCATGTTGAAAACATATGGAAAAGATTATGGGTTTATAAGAAAAAGATATCTCCATTGGCATGAGGCCTTTTGGGGAAAGCCCAAGAGCAAAGCCATGAGGGTCTAGGCCCAAAGTGGACAATATCATGCTATTGTGGAGATATCTAAATTCTTTTCGATCCAACAAGTGGTATCAGAGTCCGGACTGCCAGAAGGTTTAACCACCGACTGTGCACAAGAGTTATGGTCTGATTGAACCATGTGAGTACAATATTGACCTCGAGCAAAGAAAGTGAGGACTCCTATGTTCGGATCAAGAGGACCAGACACCAGGCAGGAAGTCCTAGTTGCGGCTAGGCAAGGAAAGTCCTAGTAGGTCGGGTGGACCGAGAGGCAGGAAGTCCTAGTTGCGGCTAGGCAAGGAAGTCCTAGTAGGTCGGGTAGACCGAGGGGCAGGAAGACTTGGTGGGTCGAGGATCAGACGTGGGAAGCCTATGGTCCTTTGTTTGGTGGGTCCTTTTGGAGAGAGCCCAAGAGCAAAACCATGAGGGTTAGGCCCTCATGCCAAATATTTGATTGAGCCCAAGAGCAAAACTGTTGGATCGAACAGTTTAAGGCCCTCATGCCAACAGTTAAATATAAGAGAAAAGATATCTCCATTGGCATGAGGCCTTTTGGGGAGAGTCCAAGAGCAAAACCATGAGGGCTTAGGCCCAAAGTGGACAATATCATGCAATTGTGGAGATATCTAAATTCTTTTCGATCCAACAGTATATTCATGCAATATGGCCTCTACAATACTTATTGTTGGGATATGATCGTAAGCTTAACTGCAAATGCACACTTATGTATGCAACAGGAAGTCTGCTAACAAAGTTTGAAGTGAAATCTTAAATTTAATTAGTGTTGTTAATGCTAATTGGGGATATAAAGAAATGAATAACAAGGTTATTAGAAATGTTAAAATCAAGTAGATTCTAAATGATTTGTTTTTTTGGAGAGATTCTTCCAACATTATGTAACTACAACATTAGAAAGATATGATAAGAAATTGCTTAGATACTAACTTCTACTTCCCATATATTACTTTAATACCTATTATTTTGGAAAAAACCAAAAAAAAAAGAGGAAAAGTTGGCTAACTATCCATTGATTAGTCTAAGCAATCCAGAAAGCTGCATATCTAGTAAGAATATTAGTCCGAAGTAATAAATGCAATGGTAGCAGACGTACAAAGTGAAAAAAATAATATCCATCAATTATGTAGTTTCTTCAATTCCTTCATCAGAAAGGTAACCCACTTCTTTCTTTGGGGGCTCTGCCTAACCAGGAGTACCCATGTAAAAGCCAGCTTTTCAATGGAAAATTTTGAACCATATTCCTTGAAAATGACTTTTTTTTTTGATTCCGTAAGACACATTTCTATGAAAAAGGAATTTGTTGCCCTGCATAGCTTTCCATGTCTCCCTCCTTGAATGAAACGTTCAAAACAATTATCAACAGGAATATTAAAGATCTTGCTGCTGTAGTTCCAGAATGCTTCAAAGGGCTGCATTTATTAAATAGATGTGTGATATTTTCCTTCTTTCCATCACATAAGTCGTGAGATTCATCACTTATTGTGATGCCCTTCCCTAGCAAAACATCTCTTATAATTATTTGTCCTATCAATACCTTAGTGAGCCTGGCATAACCATCTCAGAACTATATGCTACTTCACTAATACACGTTTAGTTTCTAAAACTTGCCATAAAGATGATTAGTGACAATCCTACTGCAGAATTTTGCATTTAGTAATTTGTGATGCTACTTGTAGATTTGTCTCTAAGTTCTTTATGTCCTTATTCTAGGCTTTAATGGCACTATCTAAGTTTTCTGTGGAAATGAGAAACATGTCAAACATTTGGGTTCTGCCACTGTGCAGAAGACTTATTAGCAACAACAAGAGAGAAAGGGATATAGCAGAGAGATGCCTCCTGAGGACAAAATCCATTATATGCCCTTCGCCAATTATTCTTTCCATGGTACTATCTCATTATTTGATATTTTTATGGAATAACTTACACAGTGCTTAATCTCGCAATTTGTCATCTTTTGTCATAATGCTATTTCAGTTGGCATGCTTATTGGAAAGTTCCGCATCCAATTTTTTCTTACCTCCTATTCAAACTCAATTAACAGCACAAAATTCCGCTTAAAGCATACTCATATGAAGATCTCCATTCCACTCGAGCTAATAAAAGTTTGAACTTGCACACATCTTTCAGCATTTGATGATTGTTATATTCATTGTAAAATTTTTTACATTGCATCACAATATTGATCAGTTTTCAATTATGATGGCAGTGGTATATACTTATACGTATTAAATTTTGATAGTTCTTATGTTATATTGTTTGACCAATTAGAGTTTATTAGCTTGACCTGCCAACTAAGTTTTTGGTGTTATCCAGATGGATTGAACCACATTGGAAACAAATTGTTGCATCTCTATGTTTTCCTGCTTGGGAAAAGTATTAAATTTCTACCTCTAGTAAGACTTTCTGAGCTTTCTTATATTTTTGTTGCTTTTCTTGCTCCTTTTTGAGCAGGCAGTGATGTCTGACGTTAAGCGAAAACTTCTTCCAACAATGATGGACATGATGGAAGTTACACAAGATCAAAGACAAAACATTGCCATTATCCAAGCTTGGGGATGGTATATCAGCCTTCTTGGTTCCGACGCACTTAAAGATAGACATTTAGTTAATAAAATGCTCAAAATTCCTGAGCAAACATTTGTTGATCCTGATATTCAAGTTCAAGTGGCTACGCTGGTAAGCAGGTTAAGCTTGTGCATCATTGCCATTGGATCTCATTTCATCAGTCTTTTGTTGAAATATTGGCCATACAGGTTGCATGGGAATCTTTAATTGATGCACTTCTGCCATCTCAGTTTACTGAAATTTGGATAAATATAATTCAAAATGAGATTAAGCAAACTAGACAAGCAACAGTTGCTGCTCCTGATGTAAAAATTGATGGCCTGCTACGAAGAATAAAAGTTCTGATGACCCCAATACATGGAATCTTGTCAAGCAAATGTGATCTATCAGTTCAGTTGCGGTGTTTGCTTACATGGAGGTATCTTCTACGTAAATTGGATCTTTCGGTAAACTATCCTTCAGTTATTTCCACAACCTTTTGGCAAACTCTTAAAGTGGTATTTTTGAAGGGACCCAATGATGAGAACAGGCATGTTTGGAACACTTGCATTGATTTGCTTGATGAATTTCTTTTGTCAAAACTTACTGTTGGCAAAACGATCCTGAATGGTGAGAAGCACTCACTCTTTCCAGCTGAACAAACTGACCAATCTGGAGCAGTGGATCGTCCTATCAAGTGGTTGCCGTGGGATATCAAGGACCTGAGCGAGCAGTTAAATGTGGTTTTCTCAATCATCCTTCCTGAAAAATTTGAGATTATGACAAGTGAATGCAGAAGTCTGACACTAGATACTGGCTTAAAGATTTACAGATCAGTTTTGAAGGGTGTTCAAGCTGAGATAAAAAGAATTCCTCAATGCCACGAGAAGGTCAACATTTACATTACTACCATATCTATGTTTATAAAAGAGGTTCGTGAAACTATGGCATCAAACCATAGTGCCCATCAATACAGGGACTTTTCATTGGTGCATGTTCAGTTTACAGAGGCAACAAGAGATGAGCTAGAACATTCACTTCTATCGCCCTTCAACATAAAACAGATTGGTTCTGAAGTACTTTGCTAACTTGAAACAAACACAAGAAGGGAATTCAACGCACTTCTCAGGATTCGACTATACGGAATTCATGTGTGAGGCTGTTTCCTAAAGAGGTGGTGCCATACATGTATGTGGAGCAAGACTCTCAATGTGTGCATCATACTTGCAATGCTGGGGAGATGAGATTCTTATGATCCCGAATTGTTCGCTTCCTAACCGATGTTCTTGTTCCGATCTATTTGATCAATGAATTTCGCATATTGTATATCCCAACCATCGCATTATGAATTTGGATTAACAACAACAAAATTGAGACATGGTATTGATACTTTGTCTGAATTTGTAAGAAACCGCTAATTGGCTTCTAATTTTCTTGGAATCCAATGCCCAAAAAAATCTTGTAAAAAATGCCTCTAATTTTATTGGAATCGATTGCAAAGTTATAAAATTGTTCTCAGCAATATGAAACATTCTACTGGAGGTGTAAATGAGTCGAGCCGAGTTCGAGAAAATTAAGAGGCTTGAGCTCGTTTCGAAATGGTGAATAAACTTGTGCAGTTTAGGATTTAAAACTTCAACTTTTTAACAAATAAAAAAAAATACTCTAATCACATCAAATATTAAATGAGCCGGCTCGAGCTTGACTCTAGCTCGATTCCGAGCTTGAGTCAAGCTTTGATCGAAATATTTGTGAGCGGCTCCCAAATGCTTAATTTATTTACATCCCTAATCACTAGGTGCCAATAATATTTTTTTATTTGTTATTTTAAAGAAGAAGAAAAAAATCATTAATGAAATAAAATTGTTTTAGGACATTTGTCGAAAAAATAACAACAAATTAATTCAAGCACGAGAAAAGCACGCGCTAATAAAAACGCGACCCAATCGGGACCGCTTCCTCTTCTACCGTCTTCGTCCTCTCTCCTTTTCCTTTGCATCTCGGCATCTCCCTCACTGTTTGTATATACTCGCCGACTTCTTCTTAGCTCTTACCTCTCCGCCCGTCGCAATCTCCTTCTCCGGCGGAGGAAGCGACGGCGATCTGCAAACTCCACTCCCCCACTATCTTTCGAATCTTCTTCTGCTCTTGTCCATCTCTCCTCCACTCGGAACCCTAACCCTAGCTTGCTTCCCCTCTTCAAAACCTCACAATTGCCGCCGAAACCCTTGCTCATACCCCGCCCTAGTTTGCAGCCGGATCATCGCTCTCCCCTGTCGCCACTTTGACCATCCTATTCGCGCGGCTTGCTGCACCGGATCTGATCGGACGTCTCCGATCTGAAGAATGGAAGTCAAGGATTCGTCGGATTCTTCATCAGCCACAACGGCCTTGGCCGGGAGCAAGGATGGGCTTGCGAACGACGAAGGGAATCTCTCCGATGCCGAAGGGCTGGCCAAGGAAGCTGCTTTCCTATTCCAGAACCGGCGGTTCGAGGAGTGCGTCGATGTATTGAACCATCTCCTTGAAAAAAAGAAGGGTGATGCAAAGGTGCGTCTGATTTATCTTCTTTATGATACTGTGATTTTGCAGCCTGGTCCATTTCTGGTTAGGGAGGTTGGAAATACTTTGTTGCTTTTGCTAACTTATTGGATTCTTTGTTACTTACGCCTATCATGGTCCTTTTGTTGTTTCTTCCTCACCTTTATATTCCCAAAGGATGTGCTAATGTGCAATTCCTTTTTAACTCCTGAAAGTTGGAATGCCAACTTATGGTTTTAGGACTTTGAATTGTATCAATTGTTTCTTTTTCTGTATATTTATGAAAAGCTTCTAGCTGGTTGAGCTGGCGCATTAACATGGATTTTCATTGACAATTGCGCTTGAATGAGGTTCTAAAAAAGATGGAGAGAAGACGAACATGGCTCGCACATGATTTTAGTGGTGTAAGGATAGCTTATTTGTGAGCTAGTAGAGATTTTATAACTTGTATGAGGGGATCGCAGAAAGTTCACGACCAATGCTGGGATTAATTTTTCTGTTTGGAGATTTGGCAAAACGACAAGTGAAAGCGCCAGGATTTATCTTTTTCTACGGTCAATCTTGCTTGATGGACCTTTTTTAACTCTCATTCTGTGTTGTTTGCTGGTGAATTCATTAGGAAGAAGATTTTACTGTAAACGTGTGTGAGCTTTGGGTACTGTAAATTTTAGAGTCAAAGTCAACAGCCTTCATTTAGTGTCCTTAGATGTTAACTTGTTAAGATTAGACCTCAAGATGCACTTATCTTGTCTTGCACCTGAACTTCCATAAGGCATCAACTGCGATAAAAGTTACTGTGTTTAGTTGCATTTACTTCACAGTATCATTACTTTTCATGTGTAGCACCAGGATTCATAAACCTCTAAATTGAGTTTGCTTGTTTAGCATGTCTTAGGCATTGAACTGGCTCCAATATCTAGTTGTTTTATTTATAAACTTCGATTATTATGTCATTAAGTTAAATAATCTTTTACTCATGCTAAGGATTTTACACTGTTTTACTTGGTCTTTCTACATACCGAAGTCAATTGTGGTAGTTATACAAATCAAAAATAT